>NC_133373.1:20197160-20407625 GCF_049309525.1 Garra rufa
GTTTCAAGCAATGCAAGCTGAATATTGGTCCCACTTTAAAATATCAGTCTGTGCATGAATAAAACCTATTTTGCAACACAGAGAAACATATCTGAAGGTGTTAGAAGTGTTTTGCATGATTTTTGAAGTTAGAGCCTGAAGTGTCAGAAAACAGCGTTTCAGCGCAGAACAAATTTGGTTCCAGCAATGCAAGCTGAATCTTGGTCCCACTTTAAAATATCAGTCTGTGCATGAATAAAACCTATTTTGCAACACAGAGAAACATATCTGAAGGTGTTAGAAGTGTTTTGCATGATTTTTGAAGTTAGAGCCTGAAATGTCAGGAAACAGCGTTTCAGTGCTGAACAAACTTGTTTCAAGCAATGCAAGCTGAATCTCTGTCCCACTTTAATATTGCAGTCTGTGCATGAATGTGTTAGAAGTGTTTTGCATGATTTTTGAAGTTAGACCCTGAAATGTCAGAAAACAGCGTTTCAGCGCAGAACAAACTTGTTTCCAGCAATGCAAGCTGAATCTTGTTCCCACTTTAAAATATCAGTCTGTGCATGAATAAAACCTATTTTGCAACACAGAGAAACATATCTGAAGGTGTTAGAAGTGTTTTGCATGATTTTTGAAGTTAGAGCCTGAAATGTCAGGAAACAGCGTTTCAGTGCAGAACAAACTTGTTTCAAGCAATGCAAGCTGAATCTCTGTCCCACTTTAATATTGCAGTCTGTGCATGAATAAAACCTATTTTGCAACACAGAGAAACATATCTGAAGGTGTTAGAAGTGTTTTGCATGATTTTTGAAGTTAGAGCCTGAAGTGTCAGAAAACAGCGTTTCAGCGCAGAACAAACTTGGTTCCAGCAATGCAAGCTGAATCTTGGTCCCACTTTAAAATATCAGTCTGTGCATGAATAAAACCTATTTTGCAACACAGAGAAACATATCTGAAGGTGTTAGAAGTGTTTTGCATGATTTTTGAAGTTAGAGCCTGAAATGTCAGGAAACAGCGTTTCAGTGCTGAACAAACTTGTTTCAAGCAATGCAAGCTGAATCTCTGTCCCACTTTAATATTGCAGTCTGTGCATGAATAAAACCTATTTTGCAACACAGAGAAACATATCTGAAGGTGTTAGAAGTGTTTTGCATGATTTTTGAAGTTAGACCCTGAAATGTCAGAAAACAGCGTTTCAGCGCAGAACAAACTTGTTTCCAGCAATGCAAGCTGAATCTTGGTCCCACTTTAAAATATCAGTCTGTGCATGAATAAAACCTATTTTGCAACACAGAGAAACATATCTGAAGGTGTTAGAAGTGTTTTGCATGATTTTTGAAGTTAGAGCCTGAAATGTCAGAAAACAGCGTTTCAGCGCAGAACAAACTTGTTTCCAGCAATGCAAGCTGAATCTTGGTCCCACTTTAAAATATCAGTCTGTGCATGAATAAAACCTATTTTGCAACACAGAGAAACATATCTGAAGGTGTTAGAAGTGTTTTGCATGATTTTTGAAGTTAGAGCCTGAAATGTCAGAAAACAGCGTTTCAGCGCAAAACAAACTTGGTTCCAGCAATGCAAGCTGAATCTTGGTCCCACTTTAAAATATCAGTCTGCGCATGAATAAAACCTATTTTGCAACACAGAGAAACATATTTGAAGTTGTTAGAAGTGTTTTGCATGATTTTTGAAGTTAGAGCCTGAAATGTCAGAAAACAGCGTTTCAGTGCAGAACAAACTTGTTTCAAGCAATGCAAGCTGAATCTCTGTCCCACTTTAATATTGCAGTCTGTGCATGAATAAAACCTATTTTGCAACACAGAGAAACATATCTGAAGGTGTTAGAAGTGTTTTGCATGATTTTTGAAGTTAGAGCCTGAAGTGTCAGAAAACAGCGTTTCAGCGCAGAACAAATTTGGTTCCAGCAATGCAAGCTGAATCTTGGTCCCACTTTAAAATATCAGTCTGTGCATGAATAAAACCTATTTTGCAACACAGAGAAACATATCTGAAGGTGTTAGAAGTGTTTTGCATGATTTTTGAAGTTAGAGCCTGAAATGTCAGGAAACAGCGTTTCAGTGCTGAACAAACTTGTTTCAAGCAATGCAAGCTGAATATTGGTCCCACTTTAAAATATCAGTCTGTGCATGAATAAAACCTATTTTGCAACACAGAGAAACATATCTGAAGGTGTTAGAAGTGTTTTGCATGATTTTTGAAGTTAGAGCCTGAAATGTCAGAAAACAGCGTTTCAGCGCAAAACAAACTTGGTTCCAGCAATGCAAGCTGAATCTTGGTCCCACTTTAAAATATCAGTCTGTGCATGAATAAAACCTATTTTGCAACACAGAGAAACATATTTGAAGGTGTTAGAAGTGTTTTGCATGATTTTTGAAGTTAGAGCCTGAAATGTCAGAAAACAGCGTTTCAGTGCAGAACAAACTTGTTTCAAGCAATGCAAGCTGAATCTCTGTCCCACTTTAATATTGCAGTCTGTGCATGAATAAAACCTATTTTGCAACACAGAGAAACATATCTGAAGGTGTTAGAAGTGTTTTGCATGATTTTTGAAGTTAGAGCCTGAAGTGTCAGAAAACAGCGTTTCAGCGCAGAACAAATTTGGTTCCAGCAATGCAAGCTGAATCTTGGTCCCACTTTAAAATATCAGTCTGTGCATGAATAAAACCTATTTTGCAACACAGAGAAACATATCTGAAGGTGTTAGAAGTGTTTTGCATGATTTTTGAAGTTAGAGCCTGAAATGTCAGGAAACAGCGTTTCAGTGCTGAACAAACTTGTTTCAAGCAATGCAAGCTGAATCTCTGTCCCACTTTAATATTGCAGTCTGTGCATGAATAAAACCTATTTTGCAACACAGAGAAACATATCTGAAGGTGTTAGAAGTGTTTTGCATGATTTTTGAAGTTAGAGCCTGAAATGTCAGAAAACAGCGTTTCAGCGCAGAACAAACTTGTTTCCAGCAATGCAAGCTGAATCTTGGTCCCACTTTAAAATATCAGTCTGTGCATGAATAAAACCTATTTTGCAACACAGAGAAACATATCTGAAGGTGTTAGAAGTGTTTTGCATGATTTTTGAAGTTAGAGCCTGAAATGTCAGAAAACAGCGTTTCAGCGCAAAACAAACTTGGTTCCAGCAATGCAAGCTGAATCTTGGTCCCACTTTAAAATATCAGTCTGTGCATGAATAAAACCTATTTTGCAACACAGAGAAACATATCTGAAGGTGTTAGAAGTGTTTTGCATGATTTTTGAAGTTAGAGCCTGAAATGTCAGGAAACAGCGTTTCAGTGCTGAACAAACTTGTTTCAAGCAATGCAAGCTGAATCTCTGTCCCACTTTAATATTGCAGTCTGTGCATGAATAAAACCTATTTTGCAACACAGAGAAACATATCTGAAGGTGTTAGAAGTGTTTTGCATGATTTTTGAAGTTAGAGCCTGAAATGTCAGAAAACAGCGTTTCAGCGCAAAACAAACTTGGTTCCAGCAATGCAAGCTGAATCTTGGTCCCACTTTAAAATATCAGTCTGTGCATGAATAAAACCTATTTTGCAACACAGAGAAACATATTTGAAGGTGTTAGAAGTGTCTTGCATGATTTTTGAAGTTAGAGCCTGAAATGTCAGAAAACAGCGTTTCAGTGCAGAACAAACTTGTTTCAAGCAATGCAAGCTGAATCTCTGTCCCACTTTAATATTGCAGTCTGTGCATGAATAAAACCTATTTTGCAACACAGAGAAACATATCTGAAGGTGTTAGAAGTGTTTTGCATGATTTTTGAAGTTAGAGCCTGAAGTGTCAGAAAACAGCGTTTCAGCGCAGAACAAATTTGGTTCCAGCAATGCAAGCTGAATCTTGGTCCCACTTTAAAATATCAGTCTGTGCATGAATAAAACCTATTTTGCAACACAGAGAAACATATCTGAAGGTGTTAGAAGTGTTTTGCATGATTTTTGAAGTTAGAGCCTGAAATGTCAGGAAACAGCGTTTCAGTGCTGAACAAACTTGTTTCAAGCAATGCAAGCTGAATATTGGTCCCACTTTAAAATATCAGTCTGTGCATGAATAAAACCTATTTTGCAACACAGAGAAACATATCTGAAGGTGTTAGAAGTGTTTTGCATGATTTTTGAAGTTAGAGCCTGAAATGTCAGAAAACAGCGTTTCAGCGCAAAACAAACTTGGTTCCAGCAATGCAAGCTGAATCTTGGTCCCACTTTAAAATATCAGTCTGTGCATGAATAAAACCTATTTTGCAACACAGAGAAACATATTTGAAGGTGTTAGAAGTGTTTTGCATGATTTTTGAAGTTAGAGCCTGAAATGTCAGAAAACAGCGTTTCAGTGCAGAACAAACTTGTTTCAAGCAATGCAAGCTGAATCTCTGTCCCACTTTAATATTGCAGTCTGTGCATGAATAAAACCTATTTTGCAACACAGAGAAACATATCTGAAGGTGTTAGAAGTGTTTTGCATGATTTTTGAAGTTAGAGCCTGAAGTGTCAGAAAACAGCGTTTCAGCGCAGAACAAATTTGGTTCCAGCAATGCAAGCTGAATCTTGGTCCCACTTTAAAATATCAGTCTGTGCATGAATAAAACCTATTTTGCAACACAGAGAAACATATCTGAAGGTGTTAGAAGTGTTTTGCATGATTTTTGAAGTTAGAGCCTGAAATGTCAGGAAACAGCGTTTCAGTGCTGAACAAACTTGTTTCAAGCAATGCAAGCTGAATCTCTGTCCCACTTTAATATTGCAGTCTGTGCATGAATAAAACCTATTTTGCAACACAGAGAAACATATCTGAAGGTGTTAGAAGTGTTTTGCATGATTTTTGAAGTTAGAGCCTGAAATGTCAGAAAACAGCGTTTCAGCGCAAAACAAACTTGGTTCCAGCAATGCAAGCTGAATCTTGGTCCCACTTTAAAATATCAGTCTGTGCATGAATAAAACCTATTTTGCAACACAGAGAAACATATTTGAAGGTGTTAGAAGTGTCTTGCATGATTTTTGAAGTTAGAGCCTGAAATGTCAGAAAACAGCGTTTCAGTGCAGAACAAACTTGTTTCAAGCAATGCAAGCTGAATCTCTGTCCCACTTTAATATTGCAGTCTGTGCATGAATAAAACCTATTTTGCAACACAGAGAAACATATCTGAAGGTGTTAGAAGTGTTTTGCATGATTTTTGAAGTTAGAGCCTGAAGTGTCAGAAAACAGCGTTTCAGCGCAGAACAAATTTGGTTCCAGCAATGCAAGCTGAATCTTGGTCCCACTTTAAAATATCAGTCTGTGCATGAATAAAACCTATTTTGCAACACAGAGAAACATATCTGAAGGTGTTAGAAGTGTTTTGCATGATTTTTGAAGTTAGAGCCTGAAATGTCAGGAAACAGCGTTTCAGTGCTGAACAAACTTGTTTCAAGCAATGCAAGCTGAATATTGGTCCCACTTTAAAATATCAGTCTGTGCATGAATAAAACCTATTTTGCAACACAGAGAAACATATCTGAAGGTATTAGAAGTGTTTTGCATGATTTTTGAAGTTAGAGCCTGAAATGTCAGAAAACAGCGTTTCAGCGCAAAACAAACTTGGTTCCAGCAATGCAAGCTGAATCTTGGTCCCACTTTAAAATATCAGTCTGTGCATGAATAAAACCTATTTTGCAACACAGAGAAACATATTTGAAGGTGTTAGAAGTGTTTTGCATGATTTTTGAAGTTAGAGCCTGAAATGTCAGAAAACAGCGTTTCAGTGCAGAACAAACTTGTTTCAAGCAATGCAAGCTGAATCTCTGTCCCACTTTAATATTGCAGTCTGTGCATGAATAAAACCTATTTTGCAACACAGAGAAACATATCTGAAGGTGTTAGAAGTGTTTTGCATGATTTTTGAAGTTAGAGCCTGAAGTGTCAGAAAACAGCGTTTCAGCGCAGAACAAATTTGGTTCCAGCAATGCAAGCTGAATCTTGGTCCCACTTTAAAATATCAGTCTGTGCATGAATAAAACCTATTTTGCAACACAGAGAAACATATCTGAAGGTGTTAGAAGTGTTTTGCATGATTTTTGAAGTTAGAGCCTGAAATGTCAGGAAACAGCGTTTCAGTGCTGAACAAACTTGTTTCAAGCAATGCAAGCTGAATCTCTGTCCCACTTTAATATTGCAGTCTGTGCATGAATAAAACCTATTTTGCAACACAGAGAAACATATCTGAAGGTGTTAGAAGTGTTTTGCATGATTTTTGAAGTTAGAGCCTGAAATGTCAGAAAACAGCGTTTCAGCGCAGAACAAACTTGTTTCCAGCAATGCAAGCTGAATCTTGGTCCCACTTTAAAATATCAGTCTGTGCATGAATAAAACCTATTTTGCAACACAGAGAAACATATCTGAAGGTGTTAGAAGTGTTTTGCATGATTTTTGAAGTTAGAGCCTGAAATGTCAGAAAACAGCGTTTCAGCGCAGAACAAACTTGTTTCCAGCAATGCAAGCTGAATATTGGTCCCACTTTAAAATATCAGTCTGTGCATGAATAAAACCTATTTTGCAACACAGAGAAACATATCTGAAGGTGTTAGAAGTGTTTTGCATGATTTTTGAAGTTAGAGCCTGAAATGTCAGGAAACAGCGTTTCAGTGCTGAACAAACTTGTTTCAAGCAATGCAAGCTGAATATTGGTCCCACTTTAAAATATCAGTCTGTGCATGAATAAAACCTATTTTGCAACACAGAGAAACATATCTGAAGGTGTTAGAAGTGTTTTGCATGATTTTTGAAGTTAGAGCCTGAAATGTCAGAAAACAGCGTTTCAGCGCAAAACAAACTTGGTTCCAGCAATGCAAGCTGAATCTTGGTCCCACTTTAAAATATCAGTCTGTGCATGAATAAAACCTATTTTGCAACACAGAGAAACATATTTGAAGGTGTTAGAAGTGTTTTGCATGATTTTTGAAGTTAGAGCCTGAAATGTCAGAAAACAGCGTTTCAGTGCAGAACAAACTTGTTTCAAGCAATGCAAGCTGAATCTCTGTCCCACTTTAATATTGCAGTCTGTGCATGAATAAAACCTATTTTGCAACACAGAGAAACATATCTGAAGGTGTTAGAAGTGTTTTGCATGATTTTTGAAGTTAGAGCCTGAAGTGTCAGAAAACAGCGTTTCAGCGCAGAACAAACTTGGTTCCAGCAATGCAAGCTGAATCTTGGTCCCACTTTAAAATATCAGTCTGTGCATGAATAAAACCTATTTTGCAACACAGAGAAACATATCTAAAGGTGTTAGAAGTGTTTTGCATGATTTTTGAAGTTAGAGCCTGAAATGTCAGAAAACAGCGTTTCAGCGCAGAACAAACTTGATTCCAGCAATGCAAGCTGAATCTTGGTCCCACTTTAAAATATCAGTCTGTGCATGAATAAAACCTATTTTGCAACACAGAGAAACATATCTGAAGGTGTTAGAAGTGTTTTGCATGATTTTTGAAGTTAGAGCCTGAAGTGTCAGAAAACAGCGTTTCAGCGCAGAACAAACTTGGTTCCAGCAATGCAAGCTGAATCTTGGTCCCACTTTAAAATATCAGTCTGTGCATGAATAAAACCTATTTTGCAACACAGAGAAACATATCTGAAGGTGTTAGAAGTGTTTTGCATGATTTTTGAAGTTAGAGCCTGAAATGTCAGAAAACAGCTTTTCAGCGCAGAACAAACTTGTTTCCAGCAATGCAAGCTGAATCTTGGTCCCACTTTAAAATATCAGTCTGTGCATGAATAAAACCTATTTTGCAACACAGAGAAACATATCTGAAGGTGTTAGAAGTGTTTTGCATGATTTTTGAAGTTAGAGCCTGAAATGTCAGAAAACAGCGTTTCAGTGCAGAACAAACTTGTTTCAAGCAATGCAAGCTGAATCTCTGTCCCACTTTAATATTGCAGTCTGTGCATGAATAAAACCTATTTTGCAACACAGAGAAACATATCTGAAGGTGTTAGAAGTGTTTTGCATGATTTTTGAAGTTAGAGCCTGAAGTGTCAGAAAACAGCGTTTCAGCGCAGAACAAACTTGGTTCCAGCAATGCAAGCTGAATCTTGGTCCCACTTTAAAATATCAGTCTGTGCATGAATAAAACCTATTTTGCAACACAGAGAAACATATCTGAAGGTGTTAGAAGTGTTTTGCATGATTTTTGAAGTTAGAGCCTGAAATGTCAGGAAACAGCGTTTCAGTGCTGAACAAACTTGTTTCAAGCAATGCAAGCTGAATCTCTGTCCCACTTTAATATTGCAGTCTGTGCATGAATAAAACCTATTTTGCAACACAGAGAAACATATCTGAAGGTGTTAGAAGTGTTTTGCATGATTTTTGAAGTTAGACCCTGAAATGTCAGAAAACAGCGTTTCAGCGCAGAACAAACTTGTTTCCAGCAATGCAAGCTGAATCTTGGTCCCACTTTAAAATATCAGTCTGTGCATGAATAAAACCTATTTTGCAACACAGAGAAACATATCTGAAGGTGTTAGAAGTGTTTTGCATGATTTTTGAAGTTAGAGCCTGAAATGTCAGAAAACAGCGTTTCAGCGCAAAACAAACTTGGTTCCAGCAATGCAAGCTGAATCTTGGTCCCACTTTAAAATATCAGTCTGTGCATGAATAAAACCTATTTTGCAACACAGAGAAACATATCTGGTGTTAGAAGTGTTTTGCATGATTTTTGAAGTTAGAGCCTGAAATGTCAGGAAACAGCGTTTCAGTGCAGAACAAACTTGTTTCAAGCAATGCAAGCTGAATCTCTGTCCCACTTTAATATTGCAGTCTGTGCATGAATAAAACCTATTTTGCAACACAGAGAAACATATCTGAAGGTGTTAGAAGTGTTTTGCATGATTTTTGAAGTTAGAGCCTGAAATGTCAGGAAACAGCGTTTCAGTGCAGAACAAACTTGTTTCAAGCAATGCAAGCTGAATCTCTGTCCCACTTTAATATTGCAGTCTGTGCATGAATAAAACCTATTTTGCAACACAGAGAAACATATCTGAAGGTGTTAGAAGTGTTTTGCATGATTTTTGAAGTTAGAGCCTGAAGTGTCAGAAAACAGCGTTTCAGCGCAGAACAAACTTGGTTCCAGCAATGCAAGCTGAATCTTGGTCCCACTTTAAAATATCAGTCTGTGCATGAATAAAACCTAATTTGCAACACAGAGAAACATATCTGAAGGTGTTAGAAGTGTTTTGCATGATTTTTGAAGTTAGAGCCTGAAATGTCAGAAAACAGCGTTTCAGCGCAGAACAAACTTGTTTCCAGCAATGCAAGCTGAATCTTGGTCCCACTTTAAAATATCAGTCTGTGCATGAATAAAACCTATTTTGCAACACAGAGAAACATGTCTGAAGGTGTTAGAAGTGTTTTGCATGATTTTTGAAGTTAGAGCCTGAAATGTCAGAAAACAGCTTTTCAGCGCAGAACAAACTTGTTTCCAGCAATGCAAGCTGAATCTTGGTCCCACTTTAAAATATCAGTCTGTGCATGAATAAAACCTATTTTGCAACACAGAGAAACATATCTGAAGGTGTTAGAAGTGTTTTGCATGATTTTTGAAGTTAGAGCCTGAAGTGTCAGAAAACAGCGTTTCAGTGCAGAACAAACTTGGTTCCAGCAATGCAAGCTGAATCTTGGTCCCACTTTAAAATGTCAGTCTGTGCATGAATAAAACCTATTTTGCAACACAGAGAAACATATCTGAAGGTGTTAGAAGTGTTTTGCATGATTTTTGAAGTTAGAGCCTGAAGTGTCAGAAAACAGCGTTTCAGCGCAGAACAAACTTGGTTCCAGCAATGCAAGCTGAATCTTGGTCCCACTTTAAAATATCAGTCTGTGCATGAATAAAACCTATTTTGCAACACAGAGAAACATATCTGAAGGTGTTAGAAGTGTTTTGCATGATTTTTGAAGTTAGAGCCTGAAGTGTCAGAAAACAGCGTTTCAGCGCAGAACAAACTTGGTTCCAGCAATGCAAGCTGAATCTTGGTCCCACTTTAAAATATCAGTCTGTGCATGAATAAAACCTATTTTGCAACACAGAGAAACATATCTGAAGGTGTTAGAAGTGTTTTGCATGATTTTTGAAGTTAGAGCCTGAAATGTCAGAAAACAGCTTTTCAGCGCAGAACAAACTTGTTTCCAGCAATGCAAGCTGAATCTTGGTCCCACTTTAAAATATCAGTCTGTGCATGAATAAAACCTATTTTGCAACACAGAGAAACATATCTGAAGGTGTTAGAAGTGTTTTGCATGATTTTTGAAGTTAGAGCCTGAAATGTCAGGAAACAGCGTTTCAGTGCAGAACAAACTTGTTTCAAGCAAAGCAAGCTGAATCTCTGTCCCACTTTAATATTGCAGTCTGTGCATGAATAAAACCTATTTTGCAACACAGAGAAACATATCTGAAGGTGTTAGAAGTGTTTTGCATGATTTTTGAAGTTAGAGCCTGAAGTGTCAGAAAACAGCGTTTCAGCGCAGAACAAACTTGGTTCCAGCAATGCAAGCTGAATCTTGGTCCCACTTTAAAATATCAGTCTGTGCATGAATAAAACCTATTTTGCAACACAGAGAAACATATCTGAAGGTGTTAGAAGTGTTTTGCATGATTTTTGAAGTTAGAGCCTGAAATGTCAGGAAACAGCGTTTCAGTGCAGAACAAACTTGTTTCAAGCAATGCAAGCTGAATCTCTGTCCCACTTTAATATTGCAGTCTGTGCATGAATAAAACCTATTTTGCAACACAGAGAAACTTATCTGAAGGTGTTAGAAGTGTTTTGCATGATTTTTGAAGTTAGAGCCTGAAATGTCAGGAAACAGCGTTTCAGTGCAGAACAAACTTGTTTCAAGCAATGCAAGCTGAATCTCTGTCCCACTTTAATATTGCAGTCTGTGCATGAATAAAACCTATTTTGCAACACAGAGAAACATATCTGAAGGTGTTAGAAGTGTTTTGCATGATTTTTGAAGTTAGAGCCTGAAATGTCAGAAAACAGCGTTTCAGCGCAGAACAAACTTGTTTCCAGCAATGCAAGCTGAATCTTGGTCCCACTTTAAAATATCAGTCTGTGCATGAATAAAACCTATTTTGCAAAACAGAGAAACATATCTGAAGGTGTTAGAAGTGTTTTGCATGATTTTTGAAGTTAGAGCCTGAAATGTCAGAAAACAGCGTTTCAGCGCAGAACAAACTTGGTTCCAGCAATGCAAGCTGAATCTTGTCCCACTTTAAAATATCAGTCTGTGCATAAATAAAACCTATTTTGCAACACAGAGAAACATATCTGAAGGTGTTAGAAGTGTTTTGCATGATTTTTGAAGTTAGAGCCTGAAATGTCAGGAAACAGCGTTTCAGTGCAGAACAAACTTGTTTCAAGTAATGCAAGCTGAATCTCTGTCCCACTTTAATATTGCAGTCTGTGCATGAATAAAACCTATTTTGCAACACAGAGAAACATATCTGAAGGTGTTAGAAGTGTTTTGCATGATTTTTGAAGTTAGAGCCTGAAATGTCAGAAAACAGCGTTTCAGCGCAGAACAAATTTGGTTCCAGCAATGCAAGCTGAATCTTGGTCCCACTTTAAAATATCAGTCTGTGCATGAATAAAACCTATTTTGCAACACAGAGAAACATATCTGAAGGTGTTAGAAGTGTTTTGCATGATTTTTGAAGTTAGAGCCTGAAATTTCAGAAAACAGCGTTTCAGTGCAGAACAAACTTGTTTCAAGCAATGCAAGCTGAATCTCTGTCCCACTTTAATATTGCAGTCTGTGCATGAATAAAACCTATTTTGCAACACAGAGAAACATATCTGAAGGTGTTAGAAGTGTTTTGCATGATTTTTGAAGTTAGAGCCTGAAATGTCAGAAAACAGCGTTTCAGTGCAGAACAAACTTGTTTCAAGCAATGCAAGCTGAATCTCTGTCCCACTTTAATATTGCAGTCTGTGCATGAATAAAACCTATTTTGCAACACAGAGAAACATATCTGAAGGTGTTAGAAGTGTTTTGCATGATTTTTGAAGTTAGAGTCTGAAATGTCAGAAAACAGCGTTTCAGTGCAGAACAAACTTGTTTCAAGCAATGCAAGCTGAATCTCTTTCCCACTTTAATATTGCAGTCTGTGCATGAATAAAACCTATTTTGCAACACAGAGAAACATATCTGAAGGTGTTAGAAGTGTTTTGCATGATTTTTGAAGTTAGAGCCTGAAGTGTCAGAAAACAGCGTTTCAGCGCAGAACAAACTTGGTTCCAGCAATGCAAGCTGAATCTTGGTCCCACTTTAAAATATCAGTCTGTGCATGAATAAAACCTATTTTGCAACACAGAGAAACATATCTGAAGGTGTTAGAAGTGTTTTGCATGATTTTTGAAGTTAGAGCCTGAAATGTCAGGAAACAGCGTTTCAGTGCTGAACAAACTTGTTTCAAGCAATGCAAGCTGAATCTCTGTCCCACTTTAATATTGTAGTCTGTGCATGAATAAAACCTATTTTGCAACACAGAGAAACATATCTGAAGGTGTTAGAAGTGTTTTGCATGATTTTTGAAGTTAGACCCTGAAATGTCAGAAAACAGCGTTTCAGCGCAGAACAAACTTGTTTCCAGCAATGCAAGCTGAATCTTGGTCCCACTTTAAAATATCAGTCTGTGCATGAATAAAACCTATTTTGCAACACAGAGAAACATATCTGAAGGTGTTAGAAGTGTTTTGCATGATTTTTGAAGTTAGAGCCTGAAATGTCAGAAAACAGCGTTTCAGCGCAAAACAAACTTGGTTCCAGCAATGCAAGCTGAATCTTGGTCCCACTTTAAAATATCAGTCTGTGCATGAATAAAACCTATTTTGCAACACAGAGAAACATATCTGAAGGTGTTAGAAGTGTTTTGCATGATTTTTGAGGTTAGAGCCTGAAATGTCAGGAAACAGCGTTTCAGTGCAGAACAAACTTGTTTCAAGCAATGCAAGCTGAATCTCTGTCCCACTTTAATATTGCAGTCTGTGCATGAATAAAACCTATTTTGCAACACAGAGAAACATATCTGAAGGTGTTAGAAGTGTTTTGCATGATTTTTGAAGTTAGACCCTGAAATTTCAGAAAACAGCGTTTCAGCGCAGAACAAACTTGTTTCCAGCAATGCAAGCTGAATCTTGGTCCCACTTTAAAATATCAGTCTGTGCATGAATAAAACCTATTTTGCAACACAGAGAAACATATCTGAAGGTGTTAGAAGTGTTTTGCATGATTTTTGAAGTTAGAGCCTGAAATGTCAGAAAACAGCGTTTCAGTGCAGAACAAACTTGTTTCAAGCAATGCAAGCTGAATCTCTGTCCCACTTTAATATTGCAGTCTGTGCATGAATAAAACCTATTTTGCAACACAGAGAAACATATCTGAAGGTGTTAGAAGTGTTTTGCATGATTTTTGAAGTTAGAGCCTGAAGTGTCAGAAAACAGCTTTTCAGCGCAGAACAAACTTGTTTCCAGCAATGCAAGCTGAATCTTGGTCCCACTTTAAAATATCAGTCTGTGCATGAATAAAACCTATTTTGCAACACAGAGAAACATATCTGAAGGTGTTAGAAGTGTTTTGCATGATTTTTGAAGTTAGAGCCTGAAATGTCAGAAAACAGCGTTTCAGTGCAGAACAAACTTGTTTCAAGCAATGCAAGCTGAATCTCTGTCCCACTTTAATATTGCAGTCTGTGCATGAATAAAACCTATTTTGCAACACAGAGAAACATATCTGAAGGTGTTAGAAGTGTTTTGCATGATTTTTGAAGTTAGAGCCTGAAGTGTCAGAAAACAGCGTTTCAGCGCAGAACAAACTTGGTTCCAGCAATGCAAGCTGAATCTTGGTCCCACTTTAAAATATCAGTCTGTGCATGAATAAAACCTAATTTGCAACACAGAGAAACATATCTGAAGGTGTTAGAAGTGTTTTGCATGATTTTTGAAGTTAGAGCCTGAAATGTCAGAAAACAGCGTTTCAGCGCAGAACAAACTTGTTTCCAGCAATGCAAGCTGAATCTTGGTCCCACTTTAAAATATCAGTCTGTGCATGAATAAAACCTATTTTGCAACACAGAGAAACATGTCTGAAGGTGTTAGAAGTGTTTTGCATGATTTTTGAAGTTAGAGCCTGAAATGTCAGAAAACAGCTTTTCAGCGCAGAACAAACTTGTTTCCAGCAATGCAAGCTGAATCTTGGTCCCACTTTAAAATATCAGTCTGTGCATCAATAAAACCTATTTTGCAACACAGAGAAACATATCTGAAGGTGTTAGAAGTGTTTTGCATGATTTTTGAAGTTAGAGCCTGAAGTGTCAGAAAACAGCGTTTCAGTGCAGAACAAACTTGGTTCCAGCAATGCAAGCTGAATCTTGGTCCCACTTTAAAATGTCAGTCTGTGCATGAATAAAACCTATTTTGCAACACAGAGAAACATATCTGAAGGTGTTAGAAGTGTTTTGCATGATTTTTGAAGTTAGAGCCTGAAGTGTCAGAAAACAGCGTTTCAGCGCAGAACAAACTTGGTTCCAGCAATGCAAGCTGAATCTTGGTCCCACTTTAAAATATCAGTCTGTGCATGAATAAAACCTATTTTGCAACACAGAGAAACATATCTGAAGGTGTTAGAAGTGTTTTGCATGATTTTTGAAGTTAGAGCCTGAAGTGTCAGAAAACAGCGTTTCAGCGCAGAACAAACTTGGTTCCAGCAATGCAAGCTGAATCTTGGTCCCACTTTAAAATATCAGTCTGTGCATGAATAAAACCTATTTTGCAACACAGAGAAACATATCTGAAGGTGTTAGAAGTGTTTTGCATGATTTTTGAAGTTAGAGCCTGAAATGTCAGAAAACAGCTTTTCAGCGCAGAACAAACTTGTTTCCAGCAATGCAAGCTGAATCTTGGTCCCACTTTAAAATATCAGTCTGTGCATGAATAAAACCTATTTTGCAACACAGAGAAACATATCTGAAGGTGTTAGAAGTGTTTTGCATGATTTTTGAAGTTAGAGCCTGAAATGTCAGGAAACAGCGTTTCAGTGCAGAACAAACTTGTTTCAAGCAAAGCAAGCTGAATCTCTGTCCCACTTTAATATTGCAGTCTGTGCATGAATAAAACCTATTTTGCAACACAGAGAAACATATCTGAAGGTGTTAGAAGTGTTTTGCATGATTTTTGAAGTTAGAGCCTGAAGTGTCAGAAAACAGCGTTTCAGCGCAGAACAAACTTGGTTCCAGCAATGCAAGCTGAATCTTGGTCCCACTTTAAAATATCAGTCTGTGCATGAATAAAACCTATTTTGCAACACAGAGAAACATATCTGAAGGTGTTAGAAGTGTTTTGCATGATTTTTGAAGTTAGAGCCTGAAATGTCAGGAAACAGCGTTTCAGTGCAGAACAAACTTGTTTCAAGCAATGCAAGCTGAATCTCTGTCCCACTTTAATATTGCAGTCTGTGCATGAATAAAACCTATTTTGCAACACAGAGAAACTTATCTGAAGGTGTTAGAAGTGTTTTGCATGATTTTTGAAGTTAGAGCCTGAAATGTCAGGAAACAGCGTTTCAGTGCAGAACAAACTTGTTTCAAGCAATGCAAGCTGAATCTCTGTCCCACTTTAATATTGCAGTCTGTGCATGAATAAAACCTATTTTGCAACACAGAGAAACATATCTGAAGGTGTTAGAAGTGTTTTGCATGATTTTTGAAGTTAGAGCCTGAAATGTCAGAAAACAGCGTTTCAGCGCAGAACAAACTTGTTTCCAGCAATGCAAGCTGAATCTTGGTCCCACTTTAAAATATCAGTCTGTGCATGAATAAAACCTATTTTGCAACACAGAGAAACATATCTGAAGGTGTTAGAAGTGTTTTGCATGATTTTTGAAGTTAGAGCCTGAAATGTCAGAAAACAGCGTTTCAGCGCAAAACAAACTTGGTTCCAGCAATGCAAGCTGAATCTTGGTCCCACTTTAAAATATCAGTCTGTGCATGAATAAAACCTATTTTGCAACACAGAGAAACATATCTGAAGGTGTTAGAAGTGTTTTGCATGATTTTTGAGGTTAGAGCCTGAAATGTCAGGAAACAGCGTTTCAGTGCAGAACAAACTTGTTTCAAGCAATGCAAGCTGAATCTCTGTCCCACTTTAATATTGCAGTCTGTGCATGAATAAAACCTATTTTGCAACACAGAGAAACATATCTGAAGGTGTTAGAAGTGTTTTGCATGATTTTTGAAGTTAGACCCTGAAATTTCAGAAAACAGCGTTTCAGCGCAGAACAAACTTGTTTCCAGCAATGCAAGCTGAATCTTGGTCCCACTTTAAAATATCAGTCTGTGCATGAATAAAACCTATTTTGCAACACAGAGAAACATATCTGAAGGTGTTAGAAGTGTTTTGCATGATTTTTGAAGTTAGAGCCTGAAATGTCAGAAAACAGCGTTTCAGTGCAGAACAAACTTGTTTCAAGCAATGCAAGCTGAATCTCTGTCCCACTTTAATATTGCAGTCTGTGCATGAATAAAACCTATTTTGCAACACAGAGAAACATATCTGAAGGTGTTAGAAGTGTTTTGCATGATTTTTGAAGTTAGAGCCTGAAGTGTCAGAAAACAGCTTTTCAGCGCAGAACAAACTTGTTTCCAGCAATGCAAGCTGAATCTTGGTCCCACTTTAAAATATCAGTCTGTGCATGAATAAAACCTATTTTGCAACACAGAGAAACATATCTGAAGGTGTTAGAAGTGTTTTGCATGATTTTTGAAGTTAGAGCCTGAAATGTCAGAAAACAGCGTTTCAGTGCAGAACAAACTTGTTTCAAGCAATGCAAGCTGAATCTCTGTCCCACTTTAATATTGCAGTCTGTGCATGAATAAAACCTATTTTGCAACACAGAGAAACATATCTGAAGGTGTTAGAAGTGTTTTGCATGATTTTTGAAGTTAGAGCCTGAAGTGTCAGAAAACAGCGTTTCAGCGCAGAACAAACTTGGTTCCAGCAATGCAAGCTGAATCTTGGTCCCACTTTAAAATATCAGTCTGTGCATGAATAAAACCTAATTTGCAACACAGAGAAACATATCTGAAGGTGTTAGAAGTGTTTTGCATGATTTTTGAAGTTAGAGCCTGAAATGTCAGAAAACAGCGTTTCAGCGCAGAACAAACTTGTTTCCAGCAATGCAAGCTGAATCTTGGTCCCACTTTAAAATATCAGTCTGTGCATGAATAAAACCTATTTTGCAACACAGAGAAACATGTCTGAAGGTGTTAGAAGTGTTTTGCATGATTTTTGAAGTTAGAGCCTGAAATGTCAGAAAACAGCTTTTCAGCGCAGAACAAACTTGTTTCCAGCAATGCAAGCTGAATCTTGGTCCCACTTTAAAATATCAGTCTGTGCATCAATAAAACCTATTTTGCAACACAGAGAAACATATCTGAAGGTGTTAGAAGTGTTTTGCATGATTTTTGAAGTTAGAGCCTGAAGTGTCAGAAAACAGCGTTTCAGTGCAGAACAAACTTGGTTCCAGCAATGCAAGCTGAATCTTGGTCCCACTTTAAAATGTCAGTCTGTGCATGAATAAAACCTATTTTGCAACACAGAGAAACATATCTGAAGGTGTTAGAAGTGTTTTGCATGATTTTTGAAGTTAGAGCCTGAAGTGTCAGAAAACAGCGTTTCAGCGCAGAACAAACTTGGTTCCAGCAATGCAAGCTGAATCTTGGTCCCACTTTAAAATATCAGTCTGTGCATGAATAAAACCTATTTTGCAACACAGAGAAACATATCTGAAGGTGTTAGAAGTGTTTTGCATGATTTTTGAAGTTAGAGCCTGAAGTGTCAGAAAACAGCGTTTCAGCGCAGAACAAACTTGGTTCCAGCAATGCAAGCTGAATCTTGGTCCCACTTTAAAATATCAGTCTGTGCATGAATAAAACCTATTTTGCAACACAGAGAAACATATCTGAAGGTGTTAGAAGTGTTTTGCATGATTTTTGAAGTTAGAGCCTGAAATGTCAGAAAACAGCTTTTCAGCGCAGAACAAACTTGTTTCCAGCAATGCAAGCTGAATCTTGGTCCCACTTTAAAATATCAGTCTGTGCATGAATAAAACCTATTTTGCAACACAGAGAAACATATCTGAAGGTGTTAGAAGTGTTTTGCATGATTTTTGAAGTTAGAGCCTGAAATGTCAGGAAACAGCGTTTCAGTGCAGAACAAACTTGTTTCAAGCAAAGCAAGCTGAATCTCTGTCCCACTTTAATATTGCAGTCTGTGCATGAATAAAACCTATTTTGCAACACAGAGAAACATATCTGAAGGTGTTAGAAGTGTTTTGCATGATTTTTGAAGTTAGAGCCTGAAGTGTCAGAAAACAGCGTTTCAGCGCAGAACAAACTTGGTTCCAGCAATGCAAGCTGAATCTTGGTCCCACTTTAAAATATCAGTCTGTGCATGAATAAAACCTATTTTGCAACACAGAGAAACATATCTGAAGGTGTTAGAAGTGTTTTGCATGATTTTTGAAGTTAGAGCCTGAAATGTCAGGAAACAGCGTTTCAGTGCAGAACAAACTTGTTTCAAGCAATGCAAGCTGAATCTCTGTCCCACTTTAATATTGCAGTCTGTGCATGAATAAAACCTATTTTGCAACACAGAGAAACTTATCTGAAGGTGTTAGAAGTGTTTTGCATGATTTTTGAAGTTAGAGCCTGAAATGTCAGGAAACAGCGTTTCAGTGCAGAACAAACTTGTTTCAAGCAATGCAAGCTGAATCTCTGTCCCACTTTAATATTGCAGTCTGTGCATGAATAAAACCTATTTTGCAACACAGAGAAACATATCTGAAGGTGTTAGAAGTGTTTTGCATGATTTTTGAAGTTAGAGCCTGAAATGTCAGAAAACAGCGTTTCAGCGCAGAACAAACTTGTTTCCAGCAATGCAAGCTGAATCTTGGTCCCACTTTAAAATATCAGTCTGTGCATGAATAAAACCTATTTTGCAAAACAGAGAAACATATCTGAAGGTGTTAGAAGTGTTTTGCATGATTTTTGAAGTTAGAGCCTGAAATGTCAGAAAACAGCGTTTCAGCGCAGAACAAACTTGGTTCCAGCAATGCAAGCTGAATCTTGTCCCACTTTAAAATATCAGTCTGTGCATAAATAAAACCTATTTTGCAACACAGAGAAACATATCTGAAGGTGTTAGAAGTGTTTTGCATGATTTTTGAAGTTAGAGCCTGAAATGTCAGGAAACAGCGTTTCAGTGCAGAACAAACTTGTTTCAAGTAATGCAAGCTGAATCTCTGTCCCACTTTAATATTGCAGTCTGTGCATGAATAAAACCTATTTTGCAACACAGAGAAACATATCTGAAGGTGTTAGAAGTGTTTTGCATGATTTTTGAAGTTAGAGCCTGAAATGTCAGAAAACAGCGTTTCAGCGCAGAACAAATTTGGTTCCAGCAATGCAAGCTGAATCTTGGTCCCACTTTAAAATATCAGTCTGTGCATGAATAAAACCTATTTTGCAACACAGAGAAACATATCTGAAGGTGTTAGAAGTGTTTTGCATGATTTTTGAAGTTAGAGCCTGAAATGTCAGAAAACAGCGTTTCAGTGCAGAACAAACTTGTTTCAAGCAATGCAAGCTGAATCTCTGTCCCACTTTAATATTGCAGTCTGTGCATGAATAAAACCTATTTTGCAACACAGAGAAACATATCTGAAGGTGTTAGAAGTGTTTTGCATGATTTTTGAAGTTAGAGTCTGAAATGTCAGAAAACAGCGTTTCAGTGCAGAACAAACTTGTTTCAAGCAATGCAAGCTGAATCTCTGTCCCACTTTAATATTGCAGTCTGTGCATGAATAAAACCTATTTTGCAACACAGAGAAACATATCTGAAGGTGTTAGAAGTGTTTTGCATGATTTTTGAAGTTAGAGCCTGAAGTGTCAGAAAACAGCGTTTCAGCGCAGAACAAACTTGGTTCCAGCAATGCAAGCTGAATCTTGGTCCCACTTTAAAATATCAGTCTGTGCATGAATAAAACCTATTTTGCAACACAGAGAAACATATCTGAAGGTGTTAGAAGTGTTTTGCATGATTTTTGAAGTTAGAGCCTGAAATGTCAGGAAACAGCGTTTCAGTGCTGAACAAACTTGTTTCAAGCAATGCAAGCTGAATCTCTGTCCCACTTTAATATTGTAGTCTGTGCATGAATAAAACCTATTTTGCAACACAGAGAAACATATCTGAAGGTGTTAGAAGTGTTTTGCATGATTTTTGAAGTTAGACCCTGAAATGTCAGAAAACAGCGTTTCAGCGCAGAACAAACTTGTTTCCAGCAATGCAAGCTGAATCTTGGTCCCACTTTAAAATATCAGTCTGTGCATGAATAAAACCTATTTTGCAACACAGAGAAACATATCTGAAGGTGTTAGAAGTGTTTTGCATGATTTTTGAAGTTAGAGCCTGAAATGTCAGAAAACAGCGTTTCAGCGCAAAACAAACTTGGTTCCAGCAATGCAAGCTGAATCTTGGTCCCACTTTAAAATATCAGTCTGTGCATGAATAAAACCTATTTTGCAACACAGAGAAACATATCTGAAGGTGTTAGAAGTGTTTTGCATGATTTTTGAGGTTAGAGCCTGAAATGTCAGGAAACAGCGTTTCAGTGCAGAACAAACTTGTTTCAAGCAATGCAAGCTGAATCTCTGTCCCACTTTAATATTGCAGTCTGTGCATGAATAAAACCTATTTTGCAACACAGAGAAACATATCTGAAGGTGTTAGAAGTGTTTTGCATGATTTTTGAAGTTAGACCCTGAAATTTCAGAAAACAGCGTTTCAGCGCAGAACAAACTTGTTTCCAGCAATGCAAGCTGAATCTTGGTCCCACTTTAAAATATCAGTCTGTGCATGAATAAAACCTATTTTGCAACACAGAGAAACATATCTGAAGGTGTTAGAAGTGTTTTGCATGATTTTTGAAGTTAGAGCCTGAAATGTCAGAAAACAGCGTTTCAGCGCAGAACAAACTTGTTTCCAGCAATGCAAGCTGAATCTTGGTCCCACTTTAAAATATCTGTCTGTGCATGAATAAAACCTATTTTGCAACACAGAGAAACATATCTGAAGGTGTTAGAAGTGTTTTGCATGATTTTTGAAGTTAGAGCCTGAAGTGTCAGAAAACAGCGTTTCAGCGCAGAACAAACTTGGTTCCAGCAATGCAAGCTGAATCTTGGTCCCACTTTAAAATATCAGTCTGTGCATGAATAAAACCTATTTTGCAACACAGAGAAACATATCTAAAGGTGTTAGAAGTGTTTTGCATGATTTTTGAAGTTAGAGCCTGAAATGTCAGAAAACAGCGTTTCAGCGCAGAACAAACTTGATTCCAGCAATGCAAGCTGAATCTTGGTCCCACTTTAAAATATCAGTCTGTGCATGAATAAAACCTATTTTGCAACACAGAGAAACATATCTAAAGGTGTTAGAAGTGTTTTGCATGATTTTTGAAGTTAGAGCCTGAAATGTCAGAAAACAGCGTTTCAGCGCAGAACAAACTTGATTCCAGCAATGCAAGCTGAATCTTGGTCCCACTTTAAAATATCAGTCTGTGCATGAATAAAACCTATTTTGCAACACAGAGAAACATATCTGAAGGTGTTAGAAGTGTTTTGCATGATTTTTGAAGTTAGAGCCTGAAGTGTCAGAAAACAGCGTTTCAGCGCAGAACAAACTTGGTTCCAGCAATGCAAGCTGAATCTTGGTCCCACTTTAAAATATCAGTCTGTGCATGAATAAAACCTATTTTGCAACACAGAGAAACATATCTGAAGGTGTTAGAAGTGTTTTGCATGATTTTTGAAGTTAGAGCCTGAAATGTCAGAAAACAGCTTTTCAGCGCAGAACAAACTTGTTTCCAGCAATGCAAGCTGAATCTTGGTCCCACTTTAAAATATCAGTCTGTGCATGAATAAAACCTATTTTGCAACACAGAGAAACATATCTGAAGGTGTTTGAAGTGTTTTGCATGATTTTTGAAGTTAGAGCCTGAAATGTCAGGAAACAGCGTTTCAGTGCAGAACAAACTTGTTTCAAGCAAAGCAAGCTGAATCTCTGTCCCACTTTAATATTGCAGTCTGTGCATGAATAAAACCTATTTTGCAACACAGAGAAACATATCTGAAGGTGTTAGAAGTGTTTTGCATGATTTTTGAAGTTAGAGCCTGAAGTGTCAGAAAACAGCGTTTCAGCGCAGAACAAACTTGGTTCCAGCAATGCAAGCTGAATCTTGGTCCCACTTTAAAATATCAGTCTGTGCATGAATAAAACCTATTTTGCAACACAGAGAAACATATGTGAAGGTGTTAGAAGTGTTTTGCATGATTTTTGAAGTTAGAGCCTGAAATGTCAGGAAACAGCGTTTCAGTGCAGAACAAACTTGTTTCAAGCAATGCAAGCTGAATCTCTGTCCCACATTAATATTGCAGTCTGTGCATGAATAAAACCTATTTTGCAACACAGAGAAACATATGTGAAGGTGTTAGAAGTGTTTTGCATGATTTTTGAAGTTAGAGCCTGAAGTGTCAGAAAACAGCGTTTCAGCGCAGAACAAACTTGGTTCCAGCAATGCAAGCTGAATCTTGGTCCCACTTTAAAATATCAGTCTGTGCATGAATAAAACCTATTTTGCAACACAGAGAAACATATCTAAAGGTGTTAGAAGTGTTTTGCATGATTTTTGAAGTTAGAGCCTGAAATGTCAGAAAACAGCGTTTCAGCGCAGAACAAACTTGATTCCAGCAATGCAAGCTGAATCTTGGTCCCACTTTAAAATATCAGTCTGTGCATGAATAAAACCTATTTTGCAACACAGAGAAACATATCTGAAGGTGTTAGAAGTGTTTTGCATGATTTTTGAAGTTAGAGCCTGAAGTGTCAGAAAACAGCGTTTCAGCGCAGAACAAACTTGGTTCCAGCAATGCAAGCTGAATCTTGGTCCCACTTTAAAATATCAGTCTGTGCATGAATAAAACCTATTTTGCAACACAGAGAAACATATCTGAAGGTGTTAGAAGTGTTTTGCATGATTTTTGAAGTTAGAGCCTGAAATGTCAGAAAACAGCTTTTCAGCGCAGAACAAACTTGTTTCCAGCAATGCAAGCTGAATCTTGGTCCCACTTTAAAATATCAGTCTGTGCATGAATAAAACCTATTTTGCAACACAGAGAAACATATCTGAAGGTGTTTGAAGTGTTTTGCATGATTTTTGAAGTTAGAGCCTGAAATGTCAGGAAACAGCGTTTCAGTGCAGAACAAACTTGTTTCAAGCAAAGCAAGCTGAATCTCTGTCCCACTTTAATATTGCAGTCTGTGCATGAATAAAACCTATTTTGCAACACAGAGAAACATATCTGAAGGTGTTAGAAGTGTTTTGCATGATTTTTGAAGTTAGAGCCTGAAGTGTCAGAAAACAGCGTTTCAGCGCAGAACAAACTTGGTTCCAGCAATGCAAGCTGAATCTTGGTCCCACTTTAAAATATCAGTCTGTGCATGAATAAAACCTATTTTGCAACACAGAGAAACATATGTGAAGGTGTTAGAAGTGTTTTGCATGATTTTTGAAGTTAGAGCCTGAAATGTCAGGAAACAGCGTTTCAGTGCAGAACAAACTTGTTTCAAGCAATGCAAGCTGAATCTCTGTCCCACATTAATATTGCAGTCTGTGCATGAATAAAACCTATTTTGCAACACAGAGAAACTTATCTGAAGGTGTTAGAAGTGTTTTGCATGATTTTTGAAGTTAGAGCCTGAAATGTCAGGAAACAGCGTTTCAGCGCAGAACAAATTTGGTTCCAGCAATGCAAGCTGAATCTTGGTCCCACTTTAAAATATCAGTCTGTGCATGAATAAAACCTATTTTGCAACACAGAGAAACATATCTGAAGGTGTTAGAAGTGTTTTGCATGATTTTTGAAGTTAGAGCCTGAAATGTCAGAAAACAGCGTTTCAGTGCAGAACAAACTTGTTTCAAGCAATGCAAGCTGAATCTCTGTCCCACTTTAATATTGCAGTCTGTGCATGAATAAAACCTATTTTGCAACACAGAGAAACATATCTGAAGGTGTTAGAAGCGTTTTGCATGATTTTTGAAGTTAGAGCCTGAAATGTCAGAAAACAGCGTTTCAGTGCAGAACAAACTTGTTTCAAGCAATGCAAGCTGAATCTCTGTCCCACTTTAATATTGCAGTCTGTGCATGAATAAAACCTATTTTGCAACACAGAGAAACATATCTGAAGGTGTTAGAAGTGTTTTGCATGATTTTTGAAGTTAGAGTCTGAAATGTCAGAAAACAGCGTTTCAGTGCAGAACAAACTTGTTTCAAGCAATGCAAGCTGAATCTCTGTCCCACTTTAATATTGCAGTCTGTGCATGAATAAAACCTATTTTGCAACACAGAGAAACATATCTGAAGGTGTTAGAAGTGTTTTGCATGATTTTTGAAGTTAGAGCCTGAAATGTCAGAAAACAGCGTTTCAGTGCAGAACAAACTTGTTTCAAGCAATGCAAGCTGAATCTCTGTCCCACTTTAATATTGCAGTCTGTGCATGAATAAAACCTATTTTGCAACACAGAGAAACATATCTGAAGGTGTTAGAAGTGTTTTGCATGATTTTTGAAGTTAGAGCCTGAAGTGTCAGAAAACAGCGTTTCAGCGCAGAACAAACTTGGTTCCAGCAATGCAAGCTGAATCTTGGTCCCACTTTAAAATATCAGTCTGTGCATGAATAAAACCTATTTTGCAACACAGAGAAACATATCTGAAGGTGTTAGAAGTGTTTTGCATGATTTTTGAAGTTAGAGCCTGAAATGTCAGGAAACAGCGTTTCAGTGCAGAACAAACTTGTTTCAAGCAATGCAAGCTGAATCTCTGTCCCACTTTAATATTGCAGTCTGTGCATGAATAAAACCTATTTTGCAACACAGAGAAACATATCTGAAGGTGTTAGAAGTGTTTTGCATGATTTTTGAAGTTAGAGCCTGAAATGTCAGGAAACAGCGTTTCAGTGCAGAACAAACTTGTTTCAAGCAATGCAAGCTGAATCTCTGTCCCACTTTAATATTGCAGTCTGTGCATGAATAAAACCTATTTTGCAACACAGAGAAACATATCTGAAGGTGTTAGAAGTGTTTTGCATGATTTTTGAAGTTAGAGCCTGAAGTGTCAGAAAACAGCGTTTCAGCGCAGAACAAACTTGGTTCCAGCAATGCAAGCTGAATCTTGGTCCCACTTTAAAATATCAGTCTGTGCATGAATAAAACCTAATTTTCAACACAGAGAAACATATCTGAAGGTGTTAGAAGTGTTTTGCATGATTTTTGAAGTTAGAGCCTGAAATGTCAGAAAACAGCGTTTCAGCGCAGAACAAACTTGTTTCCAGCAATGCAAGCTGAATCTTGGTCCCACTTTAAAATATCAGTCTGTGCATGAATAAAACCTATTTTGCAACACAGAGAAACATGTCTGAAGGTGTTAGAAGTGTTTTGCATGATTTTTGAAGTTAGAGCCTGAAATGTCAGAAAACAGCTTTTCAGCGCAGAACAAACTTGTTTCCAGCAATGCAAGCTGAATCTTGGTCCCACTTTAAAATATCAGTCTGTGCATGAATAAAACCTATTTTGCAACACAGAGAAACATATCTGAAGGTGTTAGAAGTGTTTTGCATGATTTTTGAAGTTAGAGCCTGAAGTGTCAGAAAACAGCGTTTCAGTGCAGAACAAACTTGGTTCCAGCAATGCAAGCTGAATCTTGGTCCCACTTTAAAATGTCAGTCTGTGCATGAATAAAACCTATTTTGCAACACAGAGAAACATATCTGAAGGTGCTAGAAGTGCTTTGCATGATTTTTGAAGTTAGAGCCTGAAGTGTCAGAAAACAGCGTTTCAGCGCAGAACAAACTTGGTTCCAGCAATGCAAGCTGAATCTTGGTCCCACTTTAAAATATCAGTCTGTGCATGAATAAAACCTATTTTGCAACACAGAGAAACATATCTAAAGGTGTTAGAAGTGTTTTGCATGATTTTTGAAGTTAGAGCCTGAAATGTCAGAAAACAGCGTTTCAGCGCAGAACAAACTTGATTCCAGCAATGCAAGCTGAATCTTGGTCCCACTTTAAAATATCAGTCTGTGCATGAATAAAACCTATTTTGCAACACAGAGAAACATATCTGAAGGTGTTAGAAGTGTTTTGCATGATTTTTGAAGTTAGAGCCTGAAGTGTCAGAAAACAGCGTTTCAGCGCAGAACAAACTTGGTTCCAGCAATGCAAGCTGAATCTTGGTCCCACTTTAAAATATCAGTCTGTGCATGAATAAAACCTATTTTGCAACACAGAGAAACATATCTGAAGGTGTTAGAAGTGTTTTGCATGATTTTTGAAGTTAGAGCCTGAAATGTCAGAAAACAGCTTTTCAGCGCAGAACAAACTTGTTTCCAGCAATGCAAGCTGAATCTTGGTCCCACTTTAAAATATCAGTCTGTGCATGAATAAAACCTATTTTGCAACACAGAGAAACATATCTGAAGGTGTTAGAAGTGTTTTGCATGATTTTTGAAGTTAGAGCCTGAAATGTCAGAAAACAGCGTTTCAGTGCAGAACAAACTTGTTTCAAGCAATGCAAGCTGAATCTCTGTCCCACTTTAATATTGCAGTCTGTGCATGAATAAAACCTATTTTGCAACACAGAGAAACATATCTGAAGGTGTTAGAAGTGTTTTGCATGATTTTTGAAGTTAGAGCCTGAAGTGTCAGAAAACAGCGTTTCAGCGCAGAACAAACTTGGTTCCAGCAATGCAAGCTGAATCTTGGTCCCACTTTAAAATATCAGTCTGTGCATGAATAAAACCTATTTTGCAACACAGAGAAACATATCTGAAGGTGTTAGAAGTGTTTTGCATGATTTTTGAAGTTAGAGCCTGAAATGTCAGGAAACAGCGTTTCAGTGCTGAACAAACTTGTTTCAAGCAATGCAAGCTGAATCTCTGTCCCACTTTAATATTGCAGTCTGTGCATGAATAAAACCTATTTTGCAACACAGAGAAACATATCTGAAGGTGTTAGAAGTGTTTTGCATGATTTTTGAAGTTAGACCCTGAAATGTCAGAAAACAGCGTTTCAGCGCAGAACAAACTTGTTTCCAGCAATGCAAGCTGAATCTTGGTCCCATTTTAAAATATCAGTCTGTGCATGAATAAAACCTATTTTGCAACACAGAGAAACATATCTGAAGGTGTTAGAAGTGTTTTGCATGATTTTTGAAGTTAGAGCCTGAAATGTCAGAAAACAGCGTTTCAGCGCAAAACAAACTTGGTTCCAGCAATGCAAGCTGAATCTTGGTCCCACTTTAAAATATCAGTCTGTGCATGAATAAAACCTATTTTGCAACACAGAGAAACATATCTGAAGGTGTTAGAAGTGTTTTGCATGATTTTTGAAGTTAGAGCCTGAAATGTCAGGAAACAGCGTTTCAGTGCAGAACAAACTTGTTTCAAGCAATGCAAGCTGAATCTCTGTCCCACTTTAATATTGCAGTCTGTGCATGAATAAAACCTATTTTGCAACACAGAGAAACATATCTGAAGGTGTTAGAAGTGTTTTGCATGATTTTTGAAGTTAGACCCTGAAATGTCAGAAAACAGCTTTTCAGCGCAGAACAAACTTGTTTCCAGCAATGCAAGCTGAATCTTGGTCCCACTTTAAAATATCAGTCTGTGCATGAATAAAACCTATTTTGCAACACAGAGAAACATATCTGAAGGTGTTAGAAGTGTTTTGCATGATTTTTGAAGTTAGAGCCTGAAATGTCAGAAAACAGCGTTTCAGCGCAGAACAAACTTGTTTCCAGCAATGCAAGCTGAATCTTGGTCCCACTTTAAAATATCTGTCTGTGCATGAATAAAACCTATTTTGCAACACAGAGAAACATATCTGAAGGTGTTAGAAGTGTTTTGCATGATTTTTGAAGTTAGAGCCTGAAATGTCAGGAAACAGCGTTTCAGTGCAGAACAAACTTGTTTCCAGCAATGCAAGCTGAATCTTGGTCCCACTTTAAAATATCAGTCTGTGCATGAATAAAACCTATTTTGCAACACAGAGAAACATGTCTGAAGGTGTTAGAAGTGTTTTGCATGATTTTTGAAGTTAGAGCCTGAAATGTCAGAAAACAGCTTTTCAGCGCAGAACAAACTTGTTTCCAGCAATGCAAGCTGAATCTTGGTCCCACTTTAAAATATCAGTCTGTGCATGAATAAAACCTATTTTGCAACACAGAGAAACATATCTGAAGGTGTTAGAAGTGTTTTGCATGATTTTTGAAGTTAGAGCCTGAAGTGTCAGAAAACAGCGTTTCAGTGCAGAACAAACTTGGTTCCAGCAATGCAAGCTGAATCTTGGTCCCACTTTAAAATGTCAGTCTGTGCATGAATAAAACCTATTTTGCAACACAGAGAAACATATCTGAAGGTGCTAGAAGTGCTTTGCATGATTTTTGAAGTTAGAGCCTGAAGTGTCAGAAAACAGCGTTTCAGCGCAGAACAAACTTGGTTCCAGCAATGCAAGCTGAATCTTGGTCCCACTTTAAAATATCAGTCTGTGCATGAATAAAACCTATTTTGCAACACAGAGAAACATATCTAAAGGTGTTAGAAGTGTTTTGCATGATTTTTGAAGTTAGAGCCTGAAATGTCAGAAAACAGCGTTTCAGCGCAGAACAAACTTGATTCCAGCAATGCAAGCTGAATCTTGGTCCCACTTTAAAATATCAGTCTGTGCATGAATAAAACCTATTTTGCAACACAGAGAAACATATCTGAAGGTGTTAGAAGTGTTTTGCATGATTTTTGAAGTTAGAGCCTGAAGTGTCAGAAAACAGCGTTTCAGCGCAGAACAAACTTGGTTCCAGCAATGCAAGCTGAATCTTGGTCCCACTTTAAAATATCAGTCTGTGCATGAATAAAACCTATTTTGCAACACAGAGAAACATATCTAAAGGTGTTAGAAGTGTTTTGCATGATTTTTGAAGTTAGAGCCTGAAATGTCAGAAAACAGCGTTTCAGCGCAGAACAAACTTGATTCCAGCAATGCAAGCTGAATCTTGGTCCCACTTTAAAATATCAGTCTGTGCATGAATAAAACCTATTTTGCAACACAGAGAAACATATCTAAAGGTGTTAGAAGTGTTTTGCATGATTTTTGAAGTTAGAGCCTGAAATGTCAGAAAACAGCGTTTCAGCGCAAAACAAACTTGGTTCCAGCAATGCAAGCTGAATCTTGGTCCCACTTTAAAATATCAGTCTGTGCATGAATAAAACCTATTTTGCAACACAGAGAAACATATCTGAAGGTGTTAGAAGTGTTTTGCATGATTTTTGAAGTTAGAGCCTGAAATGTCAGGAAACAGCGTTTCAGTGCAGAACAAACTTGTTTCAAGCAATGCAAGCTGAATCTCTGTCCCACTTTAATATTGCAGTCTGTGCATGAATAAAACCTATTTTGCAACACAGAGAAACATATCTGAAGGTGTTAGAAGTGTTTTGCATGATTTTTGAAGTTAGAGCCTGAAATGTCAGGAAACAGCGTTTCAGTGCAGAACAAACTTGTTTCAAGTAATGCAAGCTGAATCTCTGTCCCACTTTAATATTGCAGTCTGTGCATGAATAAAACCTATTTTGCAACACAGAGAAACATATCTGAAGGTGTTAGAAGTGTTTTGCATGATTTTTGAAGTTAGAGCCTGAAATGTCAGGAAACAGCGTTTCAGTGCAGAACAAACTTGTTTCAAGTAATGCAAGCTTAATCTCTGTCCCACTTTAATATTGCAGTCTGTGCATGAATAAAACCTATTTTGCAACACAGAGAAATATATCTGAAGGTGTTAGAAGTGTTTTGCATGATTTTTGAAGTTAGAGCCTGAAATGTCAGGAAACAGCGTTTCAGTGCAGAACAAACTTGTTTCAAGCAATGCAAGCTGAATCTCTGTCCCACTTTAATATTGCAGTCTGTGCATGAATAAAACCTATTTTGCAACACAGAGAAACATATCTGAAGGTGTTAGAAGTGTTTTGCATGATTTTTGAAGTTAGAGCCTGAAATGTCAGAAAACAGCGTTTCAGCGCAGAACAAATTTGGTTCCAGCAATGGAAGCTGAATCTTGGTCCCACTTTAAAATATCAGTCTGTGCATGAATAAAACCTATTTTGCAACACAGAGAAACATATCTGAAGGTGTTAGAAGTGTTTTGCATGATTTTTGAAGTTAGAGCCTGAAATGTCAGAAAACAGCGTTTCAGTGCAGAACAAACTTGTTTCAAGCAATGCAAGCTGAATCTCTGTCCCACTTTAATATTGCAGTCTGTGCATGAATAAAACCTATTTTGCAACACAGAAAAACATATCTGAAGTTGTTAGAAGTGTTTTGCATGATTTTTGAAGTTAGAGCCTGAAATGTCAGAAAACAGCGTTTCAGCGCAGAACAAACTTGATTCCAGCAATGTAAGCTGAATCTTGGTCCCACTTTAAAATATCAGTCTGTGCATGAATAAAACCTATTTTGCAACACAGAGAAACATATCTGAAGGTGTTAGAAGTGTTTTGCATGATTTTTGAAGTTAGAGCCTGAAATGTCAGGAAACAGCGTTTCAGTGCAGAACAAACTTGTTTCAAGTAATGCAAGCTGAATCTCTGTCCCACTTTAATATTGCAGTCTGTGCATGAATAAAACCTATTTTGCAACACAGAGAAACATATCTGAAGGTGTTAGAAGTGTTTTGCATGATTTTTGAAGTTAGAGCCTGAAATGTCAGGAAACAGCGTTTCAGTGCAGAACAAACTTGTTTCAAGTAATGCAAGCTTAATCTCTGTCCCACTTTAATATTGCAGTCTGTGCATGAATAAAACCTATTTTGCAACACAGAGAAATATATCTGAAGGTGTTAGAAGTGTTTTGCATGATTTTTGAAGTTAGAGCCTGAAATGTCAGGAAACAGCGTTTCAGTGCAGAACAAACTTGTTTCAAGCAATGCAAGCTGAATCTCTGTCCCACTTTAATATTGCAGTCTGTGCATGAATAAAACCTATTTTGCAACACAGAGAAACATATCTGAAGGTGTTAGAAGTGTTTTGCATAATTTTTGAAGTTAGAGCCTGAAATGTCAGAAAACAGCGTTTGAGCGCAGAACAAATTTGGTTCCAGCAATGCAAGCTGAATCTTGGTCCCACTTTAAAATATCAGTCTGTGCATGAATAAAACCTATTTTGCAACACAGAGAAACATATCTGAAGGTGTTAGAAGTGTTTTGCATGATTTTTGAAGTTAGAGCCTGAAATGTCAGAAAACAGCGTTTCAGTGCAGAACAAACTTGTTTCAAGCAATGCAAGCTGAATCTCTGTCCCACTTTAATATTGCAGTCTGTGCATGAATAAAACCTATTTTGCAACACAGAGAAACATATCTGAAGGTGTTAGAAGTGTTTTGCATGATTTTTGAAGTTAGAGCCTGAAATGTCAGAAAACAGCGTTTCAGTGCAGAACAAACTTGTTTCAAGCAATGCAAGCTGAATCTCTGTCCCACTTTAATATTGCAGTCTGTGCATGAATAAAACCTATTTTGCAACACAGAGAAACATATCTGAAGGTGTTAGAAGTGTTTTGCATGATTTTTGAAGTTAGAGCCTGAAGTGTCAGAAAACAGCGTTTCAGCGCAGAACAAATTTGGTTCCAGCAATGCAAGCTGAATCTTGGTCCCACTTTAAAATATCAGTCTGTGCATGAATAAAACCTATTTTGCAACACAGAGAAACATATCTGAAGGTGTTAGAAGTGTTTTGCATGATTTTTGAAGTTAGAGTCTGAAATGTCAGAAAACAGCGTTTCAGTGCAGAACAAACTTGTTTCAAGCAATGCAAGCTGAATCTTGGTCCCACTTTAAAATATCAGTCTGTGCATGAATAAAACCTATTTTGCAACACAGAGAAACATATCTGAAGGTGTTAGAAGTGTTTTGCATGATTTTTGAAGTTAGAGCCTGAAATGTCAGGAAACAGCGTTTCAGTGCTGAACAAACTTGTTTCAAGCAATGCAAGCTGAATCTCTGTCCCACTTTAATATTGCAGTCTGTGCATGAATAAAACCTATTTTGCAACACAGAGAAACATATCTGAAGGTGTTAGAAGTGTTTTGCATGATTTTTGAAGTTAGACCCTGAAATGTCAGAAAACAGCGTTTCAGCGCAGAACAAACTTGTTTCCAGCAATGCAAGCTGAATCTTGGTCCCACTTTAAAATATCAGTCTGTGCATGAATAAAACCTATTTTGCAACACAGAGAAACATATCTGAAGGTGTTAGAAGTGTTTTGCATGATTTTTGAAGTTAGAGCCTGAAATGTCAGAAAACAGCGTTTCAGCGCAAAACAAACTTGGTTCCAGCAATGCAAGCTGAATCTTGGTCCCACTTTAAAATATCAGTCTGTGCATGAATAAAACCTATTTTGCAACACAGAGAAACATATCTGAAGGTGTTAGAAGTGTTTTGCATGATTTTTGAAGTTAGAGCCTGAAATGTCAGGAAACAGCGTTTCAGTGCAGAACAAACTTGTTTCAAGCAATGCAAGCTGAATCTCTGTCCCACTTTAATATTGCAGTCTGTGCATGAATAAAACCTATTTTGCAACACAGAGAAACATATCTGAAGGTGTTAGAAGTGTTTTGCATGATTTTTGAAGTTAGACCCTGAAATGTCAGAAAACAGCGTTTCAGCGCAGAACAAACTTGTTTCCAGCAATGCAAGCTGAATCTTGGTCCCACTTTAAAATATCAGTCTGTGCATGAATAAAACCTATTTTGCAACACAGAGAAACATATCTGAAGGTGTTAGAAGTGTTTTGCATGATTTTTGAAGTTAGAGCCTGAAATGTCAGGAAACAGCGTTTCAGTGCAGAACAAACTTGTTTCAAGTAATGCAAGCTGAATCTCTGTCCCACTTTAATATTGCAGTCTGTGCATGAATAAAACCTATTTTGCAACACAGAGAAACATATCTGAAGGTGTTAGAAGTGTTTTGCATGATTTTTGAAGTTAGAGCCTGAAATGTCAGGAAACAGCGTTTCAGTGCAGAACAAACTTGTTTCAAGTAATGCAAGCTTAATCTCTGTCCCACTTTAATATTGCAGTCTGTGCATGAATAAAACCTATTTTGCAACACAGAGAAACATATCTGAAGGTGTTAGAAGTGTTTTGCATGATTTTTGAAGTTAGAGTCTGAAATGTCAGAAAACAGCGTTTCAGTGCAGAACAAACTTGTTTCAAGCAATGCAAGCTGAATCTCTGTCCCACTTTAATATTGCAGTCTGTGCATGAATAAAACCTATTTTGCAACACAGAGAAACATATCTGAAGGTGTTAGAAGTGTTTTGCATGATTTTTGAAGTTAGAGCCTGAAGTGTCAGAAAACAGCGTTTCAGCGCAGAACAAACTTGGTTCCAGCAATGCAAGCTGAATCTTGGTCCCACTTTAAAATATCAGTCTGTGCATGAATAAAACCTATTTTGCAACACAGAGAAACATATCTGAAGGTGTTAGAAGTGTTTTGCATGATTTTTGAAGTTAGAGCCTGAAATGTCAGGAAACAGCGTTTCAGTGCTGAACAAACTTGTTTCAAGCAATGCAAGCTGAATCTCTGTCCCACTTTAATATTGCAGTCTGTGCATGAATAAAACCTATTTTGCAACACAGAGAAACATATCTGAAGGTGTTAGAAGTGTTTTGCATGATTTTTGAAGTTAGACCCTGAAATGTCAGAAAACAGCGTTTCAGCGCAGAACAAACTTGGTTCCAGCAATGCAAGCTGAATCTTGGTCCCACTTTAAAATATCAGTCTGTGCATGAATAAAACCTATTTTGCAACACAGAGAAACATATCTGAAGGTGTTAGAAGTGTTTTGCATGATTTTTGAAGTTAGAGCCTGAAATGTCAGAAAACAGCGTTTCAGCGCAAAACAAACTTGGTTCCAGCAATGCAAGCTGAATCTTGGTCCCACTTTAAAATATCAGTCTGTGCATGAATAAAACCTATTTTGCAACACAGAGAAACATATCTGAAGGTGTTAGAAGTGTTTTGCTTGATTTTTGAAGTTAGAGCCTGAAATGTCAGGAAACAGCGTTTCAGTGCAGAACAAACTTGTTTCAAGCAATGCAAGCTGAATCTCTGTCCCACTTTAATATTGCAGTCTGTGCATGAATAAAACCTATTTTGCAACACAGAGAAACATATCTGAAGGTGTTAGAAGTGTTTTGCATGATTTTTGAAGTTAGAGCCTGAAATGTCAGAAAACAGCGTTTCAGCGCAAAACAAACTTGGTTCCAGCAATGCAAGCTGAATCTTGGTCCCACTTTAAAATATCAGTCTGTGCATGAATAAAACCTATTTTGCAACACAGAGAAACATATCTGAAGGTGTTAGAAGTGTTTTGCATGATTTTTGAAGTTAGAGCCTGAAATGTCAGGAAACAGCGTTTCAGTGCAGAACAAACTTGTTTCAAGCAATGCAAGCTGAATCTCTGTCCCACTTTAATATTGCAGTCTGTGCATGAATAAAACCTATTTTGCAACACAGAGAAACATATCTGAAGGTGTTAGAAGTGTTTTGCATGATTTTTGAAGTTAGAGCCTGAAATGTCAGGAAACAGCGTTTCAGTGCAGAACAAACTTGTTTCCAGCAATGCAAGCTGAATCTTGGTCCCACTTTAAAATATCAGTCTGTGCATGAATAAAACCTATTTTGCAACACAGAGAAACATATCTGAAGGTGTTAGAAGTGTTTTGCATGATTTTTGAAGTTAGAGCCTGAAATGTCAGGAAACAGCGTTTCAGTGCAGAACAAACTTGTTTCAAGTAATGCAAGCTTAATCTCTGTCCCACTTTAATATTGCAGTCTGTGCATGAATAAAACCTATTTTGCAACACAGAGAAATATATCTGAAGGTGTTAGAAGTGTTTTGCATGATTTTTGAAGTTAGAGCCTGAAATGTCAGGAAACAGCGTTTCAGTGCAGAACAAACTTGTTTCAAGCAATGCAAGCTGAATCTCTGTCCCACTTTAATATTGCAGTCTGTGCATGAATAAAACCTATTTTGCAACACAGAGAAACATATCTGAAGGTGTTAGAAGTGTTTTGCATGATTTTTGAAGTTAGAGCCTGAAATGTCAGAAAACAGCGTTTCAGCGCAGAACAAATTTGGTTCCAGCAATGGAAGCTGAATCTTGGTCCCACTTTAAAATATCAGTCTGTGCATGAATAAAACCTATTTTGCAACACAGAGAAACATATCTGAAGGTGTTAGAAGTGTTTTGCATGATTTTTGAAGTTAGAGCCTGAAATGTCAGAAAACAGCGTTTCAGTGCAGAACAAACTTGTTTCAAGCAATGCAAGCTGAATCTCTGTCCCACTTTAATATTGCAGTCTGTGCATGAATAAAACCTATTTTGCAACACAGAAAAACATATCTGAAGTTGTTAGAAGTGTTTTGCATGATTTTTGAAGTTAGAGCCTGAAATGTCAGAAAACAGCGTTTCAGCGCAGAACAAACTTGATTCCAGCAATGTAAGCTGAATCTTGGTCCCACTTTAAAATATCAGTCTGTGCATGAATAAAACCTATTTTGCAACACAGAGAAACATATCTGAAGGTGTTAGAAGTGTTTTGCATGATTTTTGAAGTTAGAGCCTGAAATGTCAGGAAACAGCGTTTCAGTGCAGAACAAACTTGTTTCAAGTAATGCAAGCTGAATCTCTGTCCCACTTTAATATTGCAGTCTGTGCATGAATAAAACCTATTTTGCAACACAGAGAAACATATCTGAAGGTGTTAGAAGTGTTTTGCATGATTTTTGAAGTTAGAGCCTGAAATGTCAGGAAACAGCGTTTCAGTGCAGAACAAACTTGTTTCAAGTAATGCAAGCTTAATCTCTGTCCCACTTTAATATTGCAGTCTGTGCATGAATAAAACCTATTTTGCAACACAGAGAAATATATCTGAAGGTGTTAGAAGTGTTTTGCATGATTTTTGAAGTTAGAGCCTGAAATGTCAGGAAACAGCGTTTCAGTGCAGAACAAACTTGTTTCAAGCAATGCAAGCTGAATCTCTGTCCCACTTTAATATTGCAGTCTGTGCATGAATAAAACCTATTTTGCAACACAGAGAAACATATCTGAAGGTGTTAGAAGTGTTTTGCATAATTTTTGAAGTTAGAGCCTGAAATGTCAGAAAACAGCGTTTGAGCGCAGAACAAATTTGGTTCCAGCAATGCAAGCTGAATCTTGGTCCCACTTTAAAATATCAGTCTGTGCATGAATAAAACCTATTTTGCAACACAGAGAAACATATCTGAAGGTGTTAGAAGTGTTTTGCATGATTTTTGAAGTTAGAGTCTGAAATGTCAGAAAACAGCGTTTCAGTGCAGAACAAACTTGTTTCAAGCAATGCAAGCTGAATCTTGGTCCCACTTTAAAATATCAGTCTGTGCATGAATAAAACCTATTTTGCAACACAGAGAAACATATCTGAAGGTGTTAGAAGTGTTTTGCATGATTTTTGAAGTTAGAGCCTGAAATGTCAGGAAACAGCGTTTCAGTGCTGAACAAACTTGTTTCAAGCAATGCAAGCTGAATCTCTGTCCCACTTTAATATTGCAGTCTGTGCATGAATAAAACCTATTTTGCAACACAGAGAAACATATCTGAAGGTGTTAGAAGTGTTTTGCATGATTTTTGAAGTTAGACCCTGAAATGTCAGAAAACAGCGTTTCAGCGCAGAACAAACTTGTTTCCAGCAATGCAAGCTGAATCTTGGTCCCACTTTAAAATATCAGTCTGTGCATGAATAAAACCTATTTTGCAACACAGAGAAACATATCTGAAGGTGTTAGAAGTGTTTTGCATGATTTTTGAAGTTAGAGCCTGAAATGTCAGAAAACAGCGTTTCAGCGCAAAACAAACTTGGTTCCAGCAATGCAAGCTGAATCTTGGTCCCACTTTAAAATATCAGTCTGTGCATGAATAAAACCTATTTTGCAACACAGAGAAACATATCTGAAGGTGTTAGAAGTGTTTTGCATGATTTTTGAAGTTAGAGCCTGAAATGTCAGGAAACAGCGTTTCAGTGCAGAACAAACTTGTTTCAAGCAATGCAAGCTGAATCTCTGTCCCACTTTAATATTGCAGTCTGTGCATGAATAAAACCTATTTTGCAACACAGAGAAACATATCTGAAGGTGTTAGAAGTGTTTTGCATGATTTTTGAAGTTAGACCCTGAAATGTCAGAAAACAGCGTTTCAGCGCAGAACAAACTTGTTTCCAGCAATGCAAGCTGAATCTTGGTCCCACTTTAAAATATCAGTCTGTGCATGAATAAAACCTATTTTGCAACACAGAGAAACATATCTGAAGGTGTTAGAAGTGTTTTGCATGATTTTTGAAGTTAGAGCCTGAAATGTCAGGAAACAGCGTTTCAGTGCAGAACAAACTTGTTTCAAGTAATGCAAGCTGAATCTCTGTCCCACTTTAATATTGCAGTCTGTGCATGAATAAAACCTATTTTGCAACACAGAGAAACATATCTGAAGGTGTTAGAAGTGTTTTGCATGATTTTTGAAGTTAGAGCCTGAAATGTCAGGAAACAGCGTTTCAGTGCAGAACAAACTTGTTTCAAGTAATGCAAGCTTAATCTCTGTCCCACTTTAATATTGCAGTCTGTGCATGAATAAAACCTATTTTGCAACACAGAGAAACATATCTGAAGGTGTTAGAAGTGTTTTGCATGATTTTTGAAGTTAGAGTCTGAAATGTCAGAAAACAGCGTTTCAGTGCAGAACAAACTTGTTTCAAGCAATGCAAGCTGAATCTCTGTCCCACTTTAATATTGCAGTCTGTGCATGAATAAAACCTATTTTGCAACACAGAGAAACATATCTGAAGGTGTTAGAAGTGTTTTGCATGATTTTTGAAGTTAGAGCCTGAAGTGTCAGAAAACAGCGTTTCAGCGCAGAACAAACTTGGTTCCAGCAATGCAAGCTGAATCTTGGTCCCACTTTAAAATATCAGTCTGTGCATGAATAAAACCTATTTTGCAACACAGAGAAACATATCTGAAGGTGTTAGAAGTGTTTTGCATGATTTTTGAAGTTAGAGCCTGAAATGTCAGGAAACAGCGTTTCAGTGCTGAACAAACTTGTTTCAAGCAATGCAAGCTGAATCTCTGTCCCACTTTAATATTGCAGTCTGTGCATGAATAAAACCTATTTTGCAACACAGAGAAACATATCTGAAGGTGTTAGAAGTGTTTTGCATGATTTTTGAAGTTAGACCCTGAAATGTCAGAAAACAGCGTTTCAGCGCAGAACAAACTTGTTTCCAGCAATGCAAGCTGAATCTTGGTCCCACTTTAAAATATCAGTCTGTGCATGAATAAAACCTATTTTGCAACACAGAGAAACATATCTGAAGGTGTTAGAAGTGTTTTGCATGATTTTTGAAGTTAGAGCCTGAAATGTCAGAAAACAGCGTTTCAGCGCAAAACAAACTTGGTTCCAGCAATGCAAGCTGAATCTTGGTCCCACTTTAAAATATCAGTCTGTGCATGAATAAAACCTATTTTGCAACACAGAGAAACATATCTGAAGGTGTTAGAAGTGTTTTGCTTGATTTTTGAAGTTAGAGCCTGAAATGTCAGGAAACAGCGTTTCAGTGCAGAACAAACTTGTTTCAAGCAATGCAAGCTGAATCTCTGTCCCACTTTAATATTGCAGTCTGTGCATGAATAAAACCTATTTTGCAACACAGAGAAACATATCTGAAGGTGTTAGAAGTGTTTTGCATGATTTTTGAAGTTAGACCCTGAAATTTCAGAAAACAGCGTTTCAGCGCAGAACAAACTTGTTTCCAGCAATGCAAGCTGAATCTTGGTCCCACTTTAAAATATCAGTCTGTGCATGAATAAAACCTATTTTGCAACACAGAGAAACATATCTGAAGGTGTTAGAAGTGTTTTGCATGATTTTTGAAGTTAGAGCCTGAAATGTCAGAAAACAGCGTTTCAGTGCTGAACAAACTTGTTTCAAGCAATGCAAGCTGAATCTCTGTCCCACTTTAATATTGCAGTCTGTGCATGAATAAAACCTATTTTGCAACACAGAGAAACATATCTGAAGGTGTTAGAAGTGTTTTGCATGATTTTTGAAGTTAGACCCTGAAATGTCAGAAAACAGCATTTCAGCGCAGAACAAACTTGTTTCCAGCAATGCAAGCTGAATCTTGGTCCCACTTTAAAATATCAGTCTGTGCATGAATAAAACCTATTTTGCAACACAGAGAAACATATATGAAGGTGTTAGAAGTGTTTTGCATGATTTTTGAAGTTAGAGCCTGAAATGTCAGAAAACAGCGTTTCAGCGCAAAACAAACTTGGTTCCAGCAATGCAAGCTGAATCTTGGTCCCACTTTAAAATATCAGTCTGTGCATGAATAAAACCTATTTTGCAACACAGAGAAACATATCTGAAGGTGTTAGAAGTGTTTTGCTTGATTTTTGAAGTTAGAGCCTGAAATGTCAGGAAACAGCGTTTCAGTGCAGAACAAACTTGTTTCAAGCAATGCAAGCTGAATCTCTGTCCCACTTTAATATTGCAGTCTGTGCATGAATAAAACCTATTTTGCAACACAGAGAAACATATCTGAAGGTGTTAGAAGTGTTTTGCATGATTTTTGAAGTTAGACCCTGAAATTTCAGAAAACAGCGTTTCAGCGCAGAACAAACTTGTTTCCAGCAATGCAAGCTGAATCTTGGTCCCACTTTAAAATATCAGTCTGTGCATGAATAAAACCTATTTTGCAACACAGAGAAACATATCTGAAGGTGTTAGAAGTGTTTTGCATGATTTTTGAAGTTAGAGCCTGAAATGTCAGAAAACAGCGTTTCAGCGCAGAACAAACTTGTTTCCAGCAATGCAAGCTGAATCTTGGTCCCACTTTAAAATATCTGTCTGTGCATGAATAAAACCTATTTTGCAACACAGAGAAACATATCTGAAGGTGTTAGAAGTGTTTTGCATGATTTTTGAAGTTAGAGCCTGAAATGTCAGGAAACAGCGTTTCAGTGCAGAACAAACTTGTTTCAAGCAATGCAAGCTGAATCTCTGTCCCACTTTAATATTGCAGTCTGTGCATGAATAAAACCTATTTTGCAACACAGAGAAACATATCTGAAGGTGTTAGAAGTGTTTTGCATGATTTTTGAAGTTAGAGCCTGAAGTGTCAGAAAACAGCGTTTCAGCGCAGAACAAACTTGGTTCCAGCAATGCAAGCTGAATCTTGGTCCCACTTTAAAATATCAGTCTGTGCATGAATAAAACCTAATTTGCAACACAGAGAAACATATCTGAAGGTGTTAGAAGTGTTTTGCATGATTTTTGAAGTTAGAGCCTGAAATGTCAGAAAACAGCGTTTCAGCGCAGAACAAACTTGTTTCCAGCAATGCAAGCTGAATCTTGGTCCCACTTTAAAATATCAGTCTGTGCATGAATAAAACCTATTTTGCAACACAGAGAAACATGTCTGAAGGTGTTAGAAGTGTTTTGCATGATTTTTGAAGTTAGAGCCTGAAATGTCAGAAAACAGCTTTTCAGCGCAGAACAAACTTGTTTCCAGCAATGCAAGCTGAATCTTGGTCCCACTTTAAAATATCAGTCTGTGCATGAATAAAACCTATTTTGCAACACAGAGAAACATATCTGAAGGTGTTAGAAGTGTTTTGCATGATTTTTGAAGTTAGAGCCTGAAGTGTCAGAAAACAGCGTTTCAGTGCAGAACAAACTTGTTTCAAGCAATGCAAGCTGAATCTCTGTCCCACTTTAATATTGCAGTCTGTGCATGAATAAACCCTATTTTGCAACACAGAGAAACATATCTGAAGGTGTTAGAAGTGTTTTGCATGATTTTTGAAGTTAGAGCCTGAAGTGTCAGAAAACAGCGTTTCAGCGCAGAACAAACTTGGTTCCAGCAATGCAAGCTGAATCTTGGTCCCACTTTAAAATATCAGTCTGTGCATGAATAAAACCTATTTTGCAACACAGAGAAACATATCTGAAGGTGTTAGAAGTGTTTTGCATGATTTTTGAAGTTAGAGCCTGAAATGTCAGGAAACAGCGTTTCAGTGCTGAACAAACTTGTTTCAAGCAATGCAAGCTGAATCTCTGTCCCACTTTAATATTGCAGTCTGTGCATGAATAAAACCTATTTTGCAACACAGAGAAACATATCTGAAGGTGTTAGAAGTGTTTTGCATGATTTTTGAAGTTAGACCCTGAAATGTCAGAAAACAGCGTTTCAGCGCAGAACAAACTTGTTTCCAGCAATGCAAGCTGAATCTTGGTCCCACTTTAAAATATCAGTCTGTGCATGAATAAAACCTATTTTGCAACACAGAGAAACATATCTGAAGGTGTTAGAAGTGTTTTGCATGATTTTTGAAGTTAGAGCCTGAAATGTCAGAAAACAGCGTTTCAGCGCAAAACAAACTTGGTTCCAGCAATGCAAGCTGAATCTTGGTCCCACTTTAAAATATCAGTCTGTGCATGAATAAAACCTATTTTGCAACACAGAGAAACATATCTGAAGGTGTTAGAAGTGTTTTGCATGATTTTTGAAGTTAGAGCCTGAAATGTCAGGAAACAGCGTTTCAGTGCAGAACAAACTTGGTTCCAGCAATGCAAGCTGAATCTTGGTCCCACTTTAAAATATCAGTCTGTGCATGAATAAAACCTATTTTGCAACACAGAGAAACATATCTGAAGGTGTTAGAAGTGTTTTGCATGATTTTTGAAGTTAGAGCCTGAAATGTCAGGAAACAGCGTTTCAGTGCAGAACAAACTTGTTTCAAGCAATGCAAGCTGAATCTCTGTCCCACTTTAATATTGCAGTCTGTGCATGAATAAAACCTATTTTGCAACACAGAGAAACATATCTGAAGGTGTTAGAAGTGTTTTGCATGATTTTTGAAGTTAGAGCCTGAAATGTCAGGAAACAGCGTTTCAGTGCAGAACAAACTTGTTTCAAGCAATGCAAGCTGAATCTCTGTCCCACTTTAATATTGCAGTCTGTGCATGAATAAAACCTATTTTGCAACACAGAGAAACATATCTGAAGGTGTTAGAAGTGTTTTGCATGATTTTTGAAGTTAGAGCCTGAAGTGTCAGAAAACAGCGTTTCAGCGCAGAACAAACTTGGTTCCAGCAATGCAAGCTGAATCTTGGTCCCACTTTAAAATATCAGTCTGTGCATGAATAAAACCTAATTTGCAACACAGAGAAACATATCTGAAGGTGTTAGAAGTGTTTTGCATGATTTTTGAAGTTAGAGCCTGAAATGTCAGAAAACAGCGTTTCAGCGCAGAACAAACTTGTTTCCAGCAATGCAAGCTGAATCTTGGTCCCACTTTAAAATATCAGTCTGTGCATGAATAAAACCTATTTTGCAACACAGAGAAACATGTCTGAAGGTGTTAGAAGTGTTTTGCATGATTTTTGAAGTTAGAGCCTGAAATGTCAGAAAACAGCTTTTCAGCGCAGAACAAACTTGTTTCCAGCAATGCAAGCTGAATCTTGGTCCCACTTTAAAATATCAGTCTGTGCATGAATAAAACCTATTTTGCAAGACAGAGAAACATATCTGAAGGTGTTAGAAGTGTTTTGCATGATTTTTGAAGTTAGAGCCTGAAATGTCAGAAAACAGCTTTTCAGCGCAGAACAAACTTGTTTCCAGCAATGCAAGCTGAATCTTGGTCCCACTTTAAAATATCAGTCTGTGCATGAATAAAACCTATTTTGCAACACAGAGAAACATATCTAAAGGTGTTAGAAGTGTTTTGCATGATTTTTGAAGTTAGAGCCTGAAGTGTCAGAAAACAGCGTTTCAGCGCAGAACAAACTTGGTTCCAGCAATGCAAGCTGAATCTTGGTCCCACTTTAAAATATCAGTCTGTGCATGAATAAAACCTATTTTGCAACACAGAGAAACATATCTGAAGGTGTTAGAAGTGTTTTGCATGATTTTTGAAGTTAGAGCCTGAAATGTCAGAAAACAGCTTTTCAGCGCAGAACAAACTTGTTTCCAGCAATGCAAGCTGAATCTTGGTCCCACTTTAAAATATCAGTCTGTGCATGAATAAAACCTATTTTGCAACACAGAGAAACATATCTGAAGGTGTTAGAAGTGTTTTGCATGATTTTTGAAGTTAGAGCCTGAAATGTCAGAAAACAGCGTTTCAGTGCAGAACAAACTTGTTTCAAGCAATGCAAGCTGAATCTCTGTCCCACTTTAATATTGCAGTCTGTGCATGAATAAAACCTATTTTGCAACACAGAGAAACATATCTGAAGGTGTTAGAAGTGTTTTGCATGATTTTTGAAGTTAGAGCCTGAAGTGTCAGAAAACAGCGTTTCAGCGCAGAACAAACTTGGTTCCAGCAATGCAAGCTGAATCTTGGTCCCACTTTAAAATATCAGTCTGTGCATGAATAAAACCTATTTTGCAACACAGAGAAACATATCTGAAGGTGTTAGAAGTGTTTTGCATGATTTTTGAAGTTAGAGCCTGAAATGTCAGGAAACAGCGTTTCAGTGCTGAACAAACTTGTTTCAAGCAATGCAAGCTGAATCTCTGTCCCACTTTAATATTGCAGTCTGTGCATGAATAAAACCTATTTTGCAACACAGAGAAACATATCTGAAGGTGTTAGAAGTGTTTTGCATGATTTTTGAAGTTAGACCCTGAAATGTCAGAAAACAGCGTTTCAGCGCAGAACAAACTTGTTTCCAGCAATGCAAGCTGAATCTTGGTCCCACTTTAAAATATCAGTCTGTGCATGAATAAAACCTATTTTGCAACACAGAGAAACATATCTGAAGGTGTTAGAAGTGTTTTGCATGATTTTTGAAGTTAGAGCCTGAAATGTCAGAAAACAGCGTTTCAGCGCAAAACAAACTTGGTTCCAGCAATGCAAGCTGAATCTTGGTCCCACTTTAAAATATCAGTCTGTGCATGAATAAAACCTATTTTGCAACACAGAGAAACATATCTGAAGGTGTTAGAAGTGTTTTGCATGATTTTTGAAGTTAGAGCCTGAAATGTCAGGAAACAGCGTTTCAGTGCAGAACAAACTTGTTTCAAGCAATGCAAGCTGAATCTCTGTCCCACTTTAATATTGCAGTCTGTGCATGAATAAAACCTATTTTGCAACACAGAGAAACATATCTGAAGGTGTTAGAAGTGTTTTGCATGATTTTTGAAGTTAGAGCCTGAAATGTCAGGAAACAGCGTTTCAGTGCAGAACAAACTTGTTTCCAGCAATGCAAGCTGAATCTTGGTCCCACTTTAAAATATCAGTCTGTGCATGAATAAAACCTATTTTGCAACACAGAGAAACATGTCTGAAGGTGCTAGAAGTGCTTTGCATGATTTTTGAAGTTAGAGCCTGAAGTGTCAGAAAACAGCGTTTCAGCGCAGAACAAACTTGGTTCCAGCAATGCAAGCTGAATCTTGGTCCCACTTTAAAATATCAGTCTGTGCATGAATAAAACCTATTTTGCAACACAGAGAAACATATCTAAAGGTGTTAGAAGTGTTTTGCATGATTTTTGAAGTTAGAGCCTGAAATGTCAGAAAACAGCGTTTCAGCGCAGAACAAACTTGATTCCAGCAATGCAAGCTGAATCTTGGTCCCACTTTAAAATATCAGTCTGTGCATGAATAAAACCTATTTTGCAACACAGAGAAACATATCTGAAGGTGTTAGAAGTGTTTTGCATGATTTTTGAAGTTAGAGCCTGAAGTGTCAGAAAACAGCGTTTCAGCGCAGAACAAACTTGGTTCCAGCAATGCAAGCTGAATCTTGGTCCCACTTTAAAATATCAGTCTGTGCATGAATAAAACCTATTTTGCAACACAGAGAAACATATCTGAAGGTGTTAGAAGTGTTTTGCATGATTTTTGAAGTTAGAGCCTGAAATGTCAGGAAACAGCGTTTCAGTGCAGAACAAACTTGTTTCAAGCAATGCAAGCTGAATCTCTGTCCCACTTTAATATTGCAGTCTGTGCATGAATAAAACCTAATTTGCAACACAGAGAAACATATCTGAAGGTGTTAGAAGTGTTTTGCATGATTTTTGAAGTTAGAGCCTGAAATGTCAGAAAACAGCGTTTCAGCGCAAAACAAACTTGGTTCCAGCAATGCAAGCTGAATCTTGGTCCCACTTTAAAATATCAGTCTGTGCATGAATAAAACCTATTTTGCAACACAGAGAAACATATCTGAAGGTGTTAGAAGTGTTTTGCATGATTTTTGAAGTTAGAGCCTGAAATGTCAGGAAACAGCGTTTCAGTGCAGAACAAACTTGTTTCAAGCAATGCAAGCTGAATCTCTGTCCCACTTTAATATTGCAGTCTGTGCATGAATAAAACCTATTTTGCAACACAGAGAAACATATCTGAAGGTGTTAGAAGTGTTTTGCATGATTTTTGAAGTTAGAGCCTGAAATGTCAGGAAACAGCGTTTCAGTGCAGAACAAACTTGTTTCAAGCAATGCAAGCTGAATCTCTGTCCCACTTTAATATTGCAGTCTGTGCATGAATAAAACCTATTTTGCAACACAGAGAAACATATCTGAAGGTGTTAGAAGTGTTTTGCATGATTTTTGAAGTTAGAGCCTGAAGTGTCAGAAAACAGCGTTTCAGCGCAGAACAAACTTGGTTCCAGCAATGCAAGCTGAATCTTGGTCCCACTTTAAAATATCAGTCTGTGCATGAATAAAACCTAATTTGCAACACAGAGAAACATATCTGAAGGTGTTAGAAGTGTTTTGCATGATTTTTGAAGTTAGAGCCTGAAATGTCAGAAAACAGCGTTTCAGCGCAGAACAAACTTGTTTCCAGCAATGCAAGCTGAATCTTGGTCCCACTTTAAAATATCAGTCTGTGCATGAATAAAACCTATTTTGCAACACAGAGAAACATGTCTGAAGGTGTTAGAAGTGTTTTGCATGATTTTTGAAGTTAGAGCCTGAAATGTCAGAAAACAGCTTTTCAGCGCAGAACAAACTTGTTTCCAGCAATGCAAGCTGAATCTTGGTCCCACTTTAAAATATCAGTCTGTGCATGAATAAAACCTATTTTGCAAGACAGAGAAACATATCTGAAGGTGTTAGAAGTGTTTTGCATGATTTTTGAAGTTAGAGCCTGAAATGTCAGAAAACAGCTTTTCAGCGCAGAACAAACTTGTTTCCAGCAATGCAAGCTGAATCTTGGTCCCACTTTAAAATATCAGTCTGTGCATGAATAAAACCTATTTTGCAACACAGAGAAACATATCTAAAGGTGTTAGAAGTGTTTTGCATGATTTTTGAAGTTAGAGCCTGAAGTGTCAGAAAACAGCGTTTCAGCGCAGAACAAACTTGGTTCCAGCAATGCAAGCTGAATCTTGGTCCCACTTTAAAATATCAGTCTGTGCATGAATAAAACCTATTTTGCAACACAGAGAAACATATCTGAAGGTGTTAGAAGTGTTTTGCATGATTTTTGAAGTTAGAGCCTGAAATGTCAGAAAACAGCTTTTCAGCGCAGAACAAACTTGTTTCCAGCAATGCAAGCTGAATCTTGGTCCCACTTTAAAATATCAGTCTGTGCATGAATAAAACCTATTTTGCAACACAGAGAAACATATCTGAAGGTGTTAGAAGTGTTTTGCATGATTTTTGAAGTTAGAGCCTGAAATGTCAGAAAACAGCGTTTCAGTGCAGAACAAACTTGTTTCAAGCAATGCAAGCTGAATCTCTGTCCCACTTTAATATTGCAGTCTGTGCATGAATAAAACCTATTTTGCAACACAGAGAAACATATCTGAAGGTGTTAGAAGTGTTTTGCATGATTTTTGAAGTTAGAGCCTGAAGTGTCAGAAAACAGCGTTTCAGCGCAGAACAAACTTGGTTCCAGCAATGCAAGCTGAATCTTGGTCCCACTTTAAAATATCAGTCTGTGCATGAATAAAACCTATTTTGCAACACAGAGAAACATATCTGAAGGTGTTAGAAGTGTTTTGCATGATTTTTGAAGTTAGAGCCTGAAATGTCAGGAAACAGCGTTTCAGTGCTGAACAAACTTGTTTCAAGCAATGCAAGCTGAATCTCTGTCCCACTTTAATATTGCAGTCTGTGCATGAATAAAACCTATTTTGCAACACAGAGAAACATATCTGAAGGTGTTAGAAGTGTTTTGCATGATTTTTGAAGTTAGACCCTGAAATGTCAGAAAACAGCGTTTCAGCGCAGAACAAACTTGTTTCCAGCAATGCAAGCTGAATCTTGGTCCCACTTTAAAATATCAGTCTGTGCATGAATAAAACCTATTTTGCAACACAGAGAAACATATCTGAAGGTGTTAGAAGTGTTTTGCATGATTTTTGAAGTTAGAGCCTGAAATGTCAGAAAACAGCGTTTCAGCGCAAAACAAACTTGGTTCCAGCAATGCAAGCTGAATCTTGGTCCCACTTTAAAATATCAGTCTGTGCATGAATAAAACCTATTTTGCAACACAGAGAAACATATCTGAAGGTGTTAGAAGTGTTTTGCATGATTTTTGAAGTTAGAGCCTGAAATGTCAGGAAACAGCGTTTCAGTGCAGAACAAACTTGTTTCAAGCAATGCAAGCTGAATCTCTGTCCCACTTTAATATTGCAGTCTGTGCATGAATAAAACCTATTTTGCAACACAGAGAAACATATCTGAAGGTGTTAGAAGTGTTTTGCATGATTTTTGAAGTTAGAGCCTGAAATGTCAGGAAACAGCGTTTCAGTGCAGAACAAACTTGTTTCCAGCAATGCAAGCTGAATCTTGGTCCCACTTTAAAATATCAGTCTGTGCATGAATAAAACCTATTTTGCAACACAGAGAAACATGTCTGAAGGTGCTAGAAGTGCTTTGCATGATTTTTGAAGTTAGAGCCTGAAGTGTCAGAAAACAGCGTTTCAGCGCAGAACAAACTTGGTTCCAGCAATGCAAGCTGAATCTTGGTCCCACTTTAAAATATCAGTCTGTGCATGAATAAAACCTATTTTGCAACACAGAGAAACATATCTAAAGGTGTTAGAAGTGTTTTGCATGATTTTTGAAGTTAGAGCCTGAAATGTCAGAAAACAGCGTTTCAGCGCAGAACAAACTTGATTCCAGCAATGCAAGCTGAATCTTGGTCCCACTTTAAAATATCAGTCTGTGCATGAATAAAACCTATTTTGCAACACAGAGAAACATATCTGAAGGTGTTAGAAGTGTTTTGCATGATTTTTGAAGTTAGAGCCTGAAGTGTCAGAAAACAGCGTTTCAGCGCAGAACAAACTTGGTTCCAGCAATGCAAGCTGAATCTTGGTCCCACTTTAAAATATCAGTCTGTGCATGAATAAAACCTATTTTGCAACACAGAGAAACATATCTGAAGGTGTTAGAAGTGTTTTGCATGATTTTTGAAGTTAGAGCCTGAAATGTCAGGAAACAGCGTTTCAGTGCAGAACAAACTTGTTTCAAGCAATGCAAGCTGAATCTCTGTCCCACTTTAATATTGCAGTCTGTGCATGAATAAAACCTAATTTGCAACACAGAGAAACATATCTGAAGGTGTTAGAAGTGTTTTGCATGATTTTTGAAGTTAGAGCCTGAAATGTCAGAAAACAGCGTTTCAGCGCAGAACAAACTTGTTTCCAGCAATGCAAGCTGAATCTTGGTCCCACTTTAAAATATCAGTCTGTGCATGAATAAAACCTATTTTGCAACACAGAGAAACATATCTGAAGGTGTTAGAAGTGTTTTGCATGATTTTTGAAGTTAGAGCCTGAAATGTCAGAAAACAGCTTTTCAGCGCAGAACAAACTTGTTTCCAGCAATGCAAGCTGAATCTTGGTCCCACTTTAAAATATCAGTCTGTGCATGAATAAAACCTATTTTGCAACACAGAGAAACATATCTGAAGGTGTTAGAAGTGTTTTGCATGATTTTTGAAGTTAGAGCCTGAAATGTCAGGAAACAGCGTTTCAGTGCAGAACAAACTTGTTTCAAGCAATGCAAGCTGAATCTCTGTCCCACTTTAATATTGCAGTCTGTGCATGAATAAAACCTATTTTGCAACACAGAGAAACATATCTGAAGGTGTTAGAAGTGTTTTGCATGATTTTTGAAGTTAGACCCTGAAATGTCAGAAAACAGCTTTTCAGCGCAGAACAAACTTGTTTCCAGCAATGCAAGCTGAATCTTGGTCCCACTTTAAAATATCAGTCTGTGCATGAATAAAACCTATTTTGCAACACAGAGAAACATATCTGAAGGTGTTAGAAGTGTTTTGCATGATTTTTGAAGTTAGAGCCTGAAATGTCAGAAAACAGCGTTTCAGCGCAGAACAAACTTGTTTCCAGCAATGCAAGCTGAATCTTGGTCCCACTTTAAAATATCTGTCTGTGCATGAATAAAACCTATTTTGCAACACAGAGAAACATATCTGAAGGTGTTAGAAGTGTTTTGCATGATTTTTGAAGTTAGAGCCTGAAATGTCAGGAAACAGCGTTTCAGTGCAGAACAAACTTGTTTCCAGCAATGCAAGCTGAATCTTGGTCCCACTTTAAAATATCAGTCTGTGCATGAATAAAACCTATTTTGCAACACAGAGAAACATGTCTGAAGGTGTTAGAAGTGTTTTGCATGATTTTTGAAGTTAGAGCCTGAAATGTCAGAAAACAGCTTTTCAGCGCAGAACAAACTTGTTTCCAGCAATGCAAGCTGAATCTTGGTCCCACTTTAAAATATCAGTCTGTGCATGAATAAAACCTATTTTGCAACACAGAGAAACATATCTGAAGGTGTTAGAAGTGTTTTGCATGATTTTTGAAGTTAGAGCCTGAAGTGTCAGAAAACAGCGTTTCAGTGCAGAACAAACTTGGTTCCAGCAATGCAAGCTGAATCTTGGTCCCACTTTAAAATGTCAGTCTGTGCATGAATAAAACCTATTTTGCAACACAGAGAAACATATCTGAAGGTGCTAGAAGTGCTTTGCATGATTTTTGAAGTTAGAGCCTGAAGTGTCAGAAAACAGCGTTTCAGCGCAGAACAAACTTGGTTCCAGCAATGCAAGCTGAATCTTGGTCCCACTTTAAAATATCAGTCTGTGCATGAATAAAACCTATTTTGCAACACAGAGAAACATATCTAAAGGTGTTAGAAGTGTTTTGCATGATTTTTGAAGTTAGAGCCTGAAATGTCAGAAAACAGCGTTTCAGCGCAGAACAAACTTGATTCCAGCAATGCAAGCTGAATCTTGGTCCCACTTTAAAATATCAGTCTGTGCATGAATAAAACCTATTTTGCAACACAGAGAAACATATCTGAAGGTGTTAGAAGTGTTTTGCATGATTTTTGAAGTTAGAGCCTGAAGTGTCAGAAAACAGCGTTTCAGCGCAGAACAAACTTGGTTCCAGCAATGCAAGCTGAATCTTGGTCCCACTTTAAAATATCAGTCTGTGCATGAATAAAACCTATTTTGCAACACAGAGAAACATATCTGAAGGTGTTAGAAGTGTTTTGCATGATTTTTGAAGTTAGAGCCTGAAATGTCAGGAAACAGCGTTTCAGTGCAGAACAAACTTGTTTCAAGCAATGCAAGCTGAATCTCTGTCCCACTTTAATATTGCAGTCTGTGCATGAATAAAACCTAATTTGCAACACAGAGAAACATATCTGAAGGTGTTAGAAGTGTTTTGCATGATTTTTGAAGTTAGAGCCTGAAATGTCAGAAAACAGCGTTTCAGCGCAGAACAAACTTGTTTCCAGCAATGCAAGCTGAATCTTGGTCCCACTTTAAAATATCAGTCTGTGCATGAATAAAACCTATTTTGCAACACAGAGAAACATATCTGAAGGTGTTAGAAGTGTTTTGCATGATTTTTGAAGTTAGAGCCTGAAGTGTCAGAAAACAGCGTTTCAGTGCAGAACAAACTTGGTTCCAGCAATGCAAGCTGAATCTTGGTCCCACTTTAAAATGTCAGTCTGTGCATGAATAAAACCTATTTTGCAACACAGAGAAACATATCTGAAGGTGTTAGAAGTGTTTTGCATGATTTTTGAAGTTAGAGCCTGAAGTGTCAGAAAACAGCGTTTCAGCGCAGAACAAACTTGGTTCCAGCAATGCAAGCTGAATCTTGGTCCCACTTTAAAATATCAGTCTGTGCATGAATAAAACCTATTTTGCAACACAGAGAAACATATCTAAAGGTGTTAGAAGTGTTTTGCATGATTTTTGAAGTTAGAGCCTGAAATGTCAGAAAACAGCGTTTCAGCGCAGAACAAACTTGATTCCAGCAATGCAAGCTGAATCTTGGTCCCACTTTAAAATATCAGTCTGTGCATGAATAAAACCTATTTTGCAACACAGAGAAACATATCTGAAGGTGTTAGAAGTGTTTTGCATGATTTTTGAAGTTACAGCCTGAAATGTCAGAAAACAGTGTTTCAGCGCAGAACAAACTTGGTTCCAGCAATGCAAGCTGAATCTTGGTCCCACTTTAAAATATCAGTCAGTGCATGAATAAAACCTATTTTGCAACACAGAGAAACATATCTGAAGGTGTTAGAAGTGTTTTGCATGATTTTTGAAGTTAGAGCCTGAAGTGTCAGAAAACAGCGTTTCAGTGCAGAACAAACTTGGTTCCAGCAATGCAAGCTGAATCTTGGTCCCACTTTAAAATGTCAGTCTGTGCATGAATAAAACCTATTTTGCAACACAGAGAAACATATCTGAAGGTGTTAGAAGTGTTTTGCATGATTTTTGAAGTTAGAGCCTGAAATGTCAGGAAACAGCGTTTCAGTGCAGAACAAACTTGTTTCAAGCAATGCAAGCTGAATCTCTGTCCCACTTTAATATTGCAGTCTGTGCATGAATAAAACCTAATTTGCAACACAGAGAAACATATCTGAAGGTGTTAGAAGTGTTTTGCATGATTTTTGAAGTTAGAGCCTGAAATGTCAGAAAACAGCGTTTCAGCGCAGAACAAACTTGTTTCCAGCAATGCAAGCTGAATCTTGGTCCCACTTTAAAATATCAGTCTGTGCATGAATAAAACCTATTTTGCAACACAGAGAAACATATCTGAAGGTGTTAGAAGTGTTTTGCATGATTTTTGAAGTTAGAGCCTGAAATGTCAGAAAACAGCTTTTCAGCGCAGAACAAACTTGTTTCCAGCAATGCAAGCTGAATCTTGGTCCCACTTTAAAATATCAGTCTGTGCATGAATAAAACCTATTTTGCAACACAGAGAAACATATCTGAAGGTGTTAGAAGTGTTTTGCATGATTTTTGAAGTTAGAGCCTGAAGTGTCAGAAAACAGCGTTTCAGTGCAGAACAAACTTGGTTCCAGCAATGCAAGCTGAATCTTGGTCCCACTTTAAAATGTCAGTCTGTGCATGAATAAAACCTATTTTGCAACACAGAGAAACATATCTGAAGGTGTTAGAAGTGTTTTGCATGATTTTTGAAGTTAGAGCCTGAAGTGTCAGAAAACAGCGTTTCAGCGCAGAACAAACTTGGTTCCAGCAATGCAAGCTGAATCTTGGTCCCACTTTAAAATATCAGTCTGTGCATGAATAAAACCTATTTTGCAACACAGAGAAACATATCTAAAGGTGTTAGAAGTGTTTTGCATGATTTTTGAAGTTAGAGCCTGAAATGTCAGAAAACAGCGTTTCAGCGCAGAACAAACTTGATTCCAGCAATGCAAGCTGAATCTTGGTCCCACTTTAAAATATCAGTCTGTGCATGAATAAAACCTATTTTGCAACACAGAGAAACATATCTGAAGGTGTTAGAAGTGTTTTGCATGATTTTTGAAGTTACAGCCTGAAATGTCAGAAAACAGAGTTTCAGCGCAGAACAAACTTGATTCCAGCAATGCAAGCTGAATCTTGGTCCCACTTTAAAATATCAGTCTGTGCATGAATAAAACCTATTTTGCAACACAGAGAAACATATCTGAAGGTGTTAGAAGTGTTTTGCATGATTTTTGAAGTTACAGCCTGAAATGTCAGAAAACAGCTTTTCAGCGCAGAACAAACTTGTTTCCAGCAATGCAAGCTGAATCTTGGTCCCACTTTAAAATATCAGTCTGTGCATGAATAAAACCTATTTTGCAACACAGAGAAACATATCTGAAGGTGTTAGAAGTGTTTTGCATGATTTTTGAAGTTAGAGCCTGAAATGTCAGAAAACAGCGTTTCAGTGCAGAACAAACTTGTTTCAAGCAATGCAAGCTGAATCTTGGTCCCACTTTAAAATATCAGTCTGTGCATGAATAAAACCTATTTTGCAACACAGAGAAACATATCTGAAGGTGTTAGAAGTGTTTTGCATGATTTTTGAAGTTAGAGCCTGAAATGTCAGGAAACAGCGTTTCAGTGCTGAACAAACTTGTTTCAAGCAATGCAAGCTGAATCTCTGTCCCACTTTATTATTGCAGTCTGTGCATGAATAAAACCTATTTTGCAACACAGAGAAACATATCTGAAGGTGTTAGAAGTGTTTTGCATGATTTTTGAAGTTAGACCCTGAAATGTCAGAAAACAGCGTTTCAGCGCAGAACAAACTTGTTTCCAGCAATGCAAGCTGAATCTTGGTCCCACTTTAAAATATCAGTCTGTGCATGAATAAAACCTATTTTGCAACACAGAGAAACATATCTGAAGGTGTTAGAAGTGTTTTGCATGATTTTTGAAGTTAGAGCCTGAAGTGTCAGAAAACAGCGTTTCAGCGCAGAACAAACTTGGTTCCAGCAATGCAAGCTGAATCTTGGTCCCACTTTAAAATATCAGTCTGTGCATGAATAAAACCTATTTTGCAACACAGAGAAACATATCTGAAGGTGTTAGAAGTGTTTTGCATGATTTTTGAAGTTAGAGCCTGAAATGTCAGGAAACAGCGTTTCAGTGCAGAACAAACTTGTTTCAAGCAATGCAAGCTGAATCTCTGTCCCACTTTAATATTGCAGTCTGTGCATGAATAAAACCTAATTTGCAACACAGAGAAACATATCTGAAGGTGTTAGAAGTGTTTTGCATGATTTTTGAAGTTAGAGCCTGAAATGTCAGAAAACAGCGTTTCAGCGCAGAACAAACTTGTTTCCAGCAATGCAAGCTGAATCTTGGTCCCACTTTAAAATATCAGTCTGTGCATGAATAAAACCTATTTTGCAACACAGAGAAACATATCTGAAGGTGTTAGAAGTGTTTTGCATGATTTTTGAAGTTAGAGCCTGAAGTGTCAGAAAACAGCGTTTCAGTGCAGAACAAACTTGGTTCCAGCAATGCAAGCTGAATCTTGGTCCCACTTTAAAATGTCAGTCTGTGCATGAATAAAACCTATTTTGCAACACAGAGAAACATATCTGAAGGTGTTAGAAGTGTTTTGCATGATTTTTGAAGTTAGAGCCTGAAGTGTCAGAAAACAGCGTTTCAGCGCAGAACAAACTTGGTTCCAGCAATGCAAGCTGAATCTTGGTCCCACTTTAAAATATCAGTCTGTGCATGAATAAAACCTATTTTGCAACACAGAGAAACATATCTAAAGGTGTTAGAAGTGTTTTGCATGATTTTTGAAGTTAGAGCCTGAAATGTCAGAAAACAGCGTTTCAGCGCAGAACAAACTTGATTCCAGCAATGCAAGCTGAATCTTGGTCCCACTTTAAAATATCAGTCTGTGCATGAATAAAACCTATTTTGCAACACAGAGAAACATATCTGAAGGTGTTAGAAGTGTTTTGCATGATTTTTGAAGTTACAGCCTGAAATGTCAGAAAACAGTGTTTCAGCGCAGAACAAACTTGGTTCCAGCAATGCAAGCTGAATCTTGGTCCCACTTTAAAATATCAGTCAGTGCATGAATAAAACCTATTTTGCAACACAGAGAAACATATCTGAAGGTGTTAGAAGTGTTTTGCATGATTTTTGAAGTTAGAGCCTGAAGTGTCAGAAAACAGCGTTTCAGTGCAGAACAAACTTGGTTCCAGCAATGCAAGCTGAATCTTGGTCCCACTTTAAAATGTCAGTCTGTGCATGAATAAAACCTATTTTGCAACACAGAGAAACATATCTGAAGGTGTTAGAAGTGTTTTGCATGATTTTTGAAGTTAGAGCCTGAAATGTCAGGAAACAGCGTTTCAGTGCAGAACAAACTTGTTTCAAGCAATGCAAGCTGAATCTCTGTCCCACTTTAATATTGCAGTCTGTGCATGAATAAAACCTAATTTGCAACACAGAGAAACATATCTGAAGGTGTTAGAAGTGTTTTGCATGATTTTTGAAGTTAGAGCCTGAAATGTCAGAAAACAGCGTTTCAGCGCAGAACAAACTTGTTTCCAGCAATGCAAGCTGAATCTTGGTCCCACTTTAAAATATCAGTCTGTGCATGAATAAAACCTATTTTGCAACACAGAGAAACATATCTGAAGGTGTTAGAAGTGTTTTGCATGATTTTTGAAGTTAGAGCCTGAAATGTCAGAAAACAGCTTTTCAGCGCAGAACAAACTTGTTTCCAGCAATGCAAGCTGAATCTTGGTCCCACTTTAAAATATCAGTCTGTGCATGAATAAAACCTATTTTGCAACACAGAGAAACATATCTGAAGGTGTTAGAAGTGTTTTGCATGATTTTTGAAGTTAGAGCCTGAAGTGTCAGAAAACAGCGTTTCAGTGCAGAACAAACTTGGTTCCAGCAATGCAAGCTGAATCTTGGTCCCACTTTAAAATGTCAGTCTGTGCATGAATAAAACCTATTTTGCAACACAGAGAAACATATCTGAAGGTGTTAGAAGTGTTTTGCATGATTTTTGAAGTTAGAGCCTGAAGTGTCAGAAAACAGCGTTTCAGCGCAGAACAAACTTGGTTCCAGCAATGCAAGCTGAATCTTGGTCCCACTTTAAAATATCAGTCTGTGCATGAATAAAACCTATTTTGCAACACAGAGAAACATATCTAAAGGTGTTAGAAGTGTTTTGCATGATTTTTGAAGTTAGAGCCTGAAATGTCAGAAAACAGCGTTTCAGCGCAGAACAAACTTGATTCCAGCAATGCAAGCTGAATCTTGGTCCCACTTTAAAATATCAGTCTGTGCATGAATAAAACCTATTTTGCAACACAGAGAAACATATCTGAAGGTGTTAGAAGTGTTTTGCATGATTTTTGAAGTTACAGCCTGAAATGTCAGAAAACAGTGTTTCAGCGCAGAACAAACTTGGTTCCAGCAATGCAAGCTGAATCTTGGTCCCACTTTAAAATATCAGTCAGTGCATGAATAAAACCTATTTTGCAACACAGAGAAACATATCTGAAGGTGTTAGAAGTGTTTTGCATGATTTTTGAAGTTAGAGCCTGAAATGTCAGAAAACAGCGTTTCAGTGCAGAACAAACTTGTTTCAAGCAATGCAAGCTGAATCTCTGTCCCACTTTAATATTGCAGTCTGTGCATGAATAAAACCTATTTTGCAACACAGAGAAACATATCTGAAGGTGTTAGAAGTGTTTTGCATGATTTTTGAAGTTAGAGCCTGAAGTGTCAGAAAACAGCGTTTCAGCGCAGAACAAATTTGGTTCCAGCAATGCAAGCTGAATCTTGGTCCCACTTTAAAATATCAGTCTGTGCATGAATAAAACCTATTTTGCAACACAGAGAAACATATCTGAAGGTGTTAGAAGTGTTTTGCATGATTTTTGAAGTTAGAGCCTGAAATGTCAGAAAACAGCGTTTCAGTGCAGAACAAACTTGTTTCAAGCAATGCAAGCTGAATCTCTGTCCCACTTTAATATTGCAGTCTGTGCATGAATAAAACCTATTTTGCAACACAGAGAAACATATCTGAAGGTGTTAGAAGTGTTTTGCATGATTTTTGAAGTTAGAGCCTGAAGTGTCAGAAAACAGCGTTTCAGTGCAGAACAAACTTGGTTCCAGCAATGCAAGCTGAATCTTGGTCCCACTTTAAAATGTCAGTCTGTGCATGAATAAAACCTATTTTGTAACACAGAGAAACATATCTGAAGGTGTTAGAAGTGTTTTGCATGATTTTTGAAGTTAGAGCCTGAAGTGTCAGAAAACAGCGTTTCAGTGCAGAACAAACTTGGTTCCAGCAATGCAAGCTGAATCTTGGTCCCACTTTAAAATGTCAGTCTGTGCATGAATAAAACCTATTTTGCAACACAGAGAAACATATCTGAAGGTGTTAGAAGTGTTTTGCATGATTTTTGAAGTTAGAGCCTGAAGTGTCAGAAAACAGCGTTTCAGCGCAGAACAAACTTGGTTCCAGCAATGCAAGCTGAATCTTGGTCCCACTTTAAAATATCAGTCTGTGCATGAATAAAACCTATTTTGCAACACAGAGAAACATATCTGAAGGTGTTAGAAGTGTTTTGCATGATTTTTGAAGTTAGAGCCTGAAATGTCAGAAAACAGCTTTTCAGCGCAGAACAAACTTGTTTCCAGCAATGCAAGCTGAATCTTGGTCCCACTTTAAAATATCAGTCTGTGCATGAATAAAACCTATTTTGCAACACAGAGAAACATATCTGAAGGTGTTAGAAGTGTTTTGCATGATTTTTGAAGTTAGAGCCTGAAGTGTCAGAAAACAGCGTTTCAGTGCAGAACAAACTTGGTTCCAGCAATGCAAGCTGAATCTTGGTCCCACTTTAAAATGTCAGTCTGTGCATGAATAAAACCTATTTTGGCAACACAGAGAAACATATCTGAAGGTGATAGAAGTGTTTTGCATGATTTTTGAAGTTAGAGCCTGAAGTGTCAGAAAACAGCGTTTCAGCGCAGAACAAACTTGGTTCCAGCAATGCAAGCTGAATCTTGGTCCCACTTTAAAATATCAGTCTGTGCATGAATAAAACCTATTTTGCAACACAGAGAAACATATCTAAAGGTGTTAGAAGTGTTTTGCATGATTTTTGAAGTTAGAGCCTGAAATGTCAGAAAACAGCGTTTCAGCGCAGAACAAACTTGATTCCAGCAATGCAAGCTGAATCTTGGTCCCACTTTAAAATATCAGTCTGTGCATGAATAAAACCTATTTTGCAACACAGAGAAACATATCTGAAGGTGTTAGAAGTGTTTTGCATGATTTTTGAAGTTACAGCCTGAAATGTCAGAAAACAGTGTTTCAGCGCAGAACAAACTTGGTTCCAGCAATGCAAGCTGAATCTTGGTCCCACTTTAAAATATCAGTCAGTGCATGAATAAAACCTATTTTGCAACACAGAGAAACATATCTGAAGGTGTTAGAAGTGTTTTGCATGATTTTTGAAGTTAGAGCCTGAAATGTCAGAAAACAGCGTTTCAGTGCAGAACAAACTTGTTTCAAGCAATGCAAGCTGAATCTCTGTCCCACTTTAATATTGCAGTCTGTGCATGAATAAAACCTATTTTGCAACACAGAGAAACATATCTGAAGGTGTTAGAAGTGTTTTGCATGATTTTTGAAGTTAGAGCCTGAAGTGTCAGAAAACAGCGTTTCAGCGCAGAACAAATTTGGTTCCAGCAATGCAAGCTGAATCTTGGTCCCACTTTAAAATATCAGTCTGTGCATGAATAAAACCTATTTTGCAACACAGAGAAACATATCTGAAGGTGTTAGAAGTGTTTTGCATGATTTTTGAAGTTAGAGCCTGAAATGTCAGAAAACAGCGTTTCAGTGCAGAACAAACTTGTTTCAAGCAATGCAAGCTGAATCTCTGTCCCACTTTAATATTGCAGTCTGTGCATGAATAAAACCTATTTTGCAACACAGAGAAACATATCTGAAGGTGTTAGAAGTGTTTTGCATGATTTTTGAAGTTAGAGCCTGAAGTGTCAGAAAACAGCGTTTCAGTGCAGAACAAACTTGGTTCCAGCAATGCAAGCTGAATCTTGGTCCCACTTTAAAATGTCAGTCTGTGCATGAATAAAACCTATTTTGTAACACAGAGAAACATATCTGAAGGTGTTAGAAGTGTTTTGCATGATTTTTGAAGTTAGAGCCTGAAGTGTCAGAAAACAGCGTTTCAGTGCAGAACAAACTTGGTTCCAGCAATGCAAGCTGAATCTTGGTCCCACTTTAAAATGTCAGTCTGTGCATGAATAAAACCTATTTTGCAACACAGAGAAACATATCTGAAGGTGTTAGAAGTGTTTTGCATGATTTTTGAAGTTAGAGCCTGAAGTGTCAGAAAACAGCGTTTCAGCGCAGAACAAACTTGGTTCCAGCAATGCAAGCTGAATCTTGGTCCCACTTTAAAATATCAGTCTGTGCATGAATAAAACCTATTTTGCAACACAGAGAAACATATCTAAAGGTGTTAGAAGTGTTTTGCATGATTTTTGAAGTTAGAGCCTGAAATGTCAGAAAACAGCGTTTCAGCGCAGAACAAACTTGATTCCAGCAATGCAAGCTGAATCTTGGTCCCACTTTAAAATATCAGTCTGTGCATGAATAAAACCTATTTTGCAACACAGAGAAACATATCTGAAGGTGTTAGAAGTGTTTTGCATGATTTTTGAAGTTACAGCCTGAAATGTCAGAAAACAGCGTTTCAGCGCAGAACAAACTTGGTTCCAGCAATGCAAGCTGAATCTTGGTCCCACTTTAAAATATCAGTCTGTGCATGAATAAAACCTATTTTGCAACACAGAGAAACATATCTGAAGGTGTTAGAAGTGTTTTGCATGATTTTTGAAGTTAGAGCCTGAAATGTCAGAAAACAGCGTTTCAGTGCAGAACAAACTTGTTTCAAGCAATGCAAGCTGAATCTCTGTCCCACTTTAATATTGCAGTCTGTGCATGAATAAAACCTATTTTGCAACACAGAGAAACATATCTGAAGGTGTTAGAAGTGTTTTGCATGATTTTTGAAGTTAGAGCCTGAAGTGTCAGAAAACAGCGTTTCAGCGCAGAACAAATTTGGTTCCAGCAATGCAAGCTGAATCTTGGTCCCACTTTAAAATATCAGTCTGTGCATGAATAAAACCTATTTTGCAACACAGAGAAACATATCTGAAGGTGTTAGAAGTGTTCCCTATCAGTCGGTCCGTTCGACGTCTCGTCGGGACCGACGAATTGGGATATCGCCTGGATAGACCAATCTACTTCGTGTGTATACAAACGAGCCAATGAATATTGGCATGCATGATTGCAGCCAGCTGCGGCTGATCACAGCGTGAGCATATAACACGCAGCAGGTGCATGCATCATCAAGCTTTCGCCTCGGAGCTGGACCATTGTTGTGGAACAAATCGAGAAGCAACACTTACCTCCTTTCTCTTTTGTGTTGGCGGCACGGCGCTTCAGCGGCGTGGTCTTCCGTGTCGAGTGGAAGCACACAGCTGGTCTTCACCATCCACCTTCTGTGTTGCTGCGGCCATCTCCCCTGTGCGCCTCAGCACTAAGAGAGCAAATTCCTAAAAGAGCAATTTCTGAAAAGAGTGAATTTCTAAAGGAGCTCCACGGGTTGAGCGTCTTTTTAAAGACGAGGCAACATGCCTTTCTCCCCGTGCGTTTCTGGGTGCGGCCGTTTCCTGGCGCCGGGTGATGGCCACGCACACTGCCTCACGTGTCTGGGCTTACAACACGCTGAGGCAGCGTTCGTGGATGAGTCATGTCCTCATTGTGGGGGGATGACCATCACGGAGCTGCGGACCAGACTCCGTTTCCTGCAAAGGGGCGGGGTTCCAGTCCCTCTGCCCAGAACGAACGTTCCTCCAGGCAAACGCCGGGGGGGCGTTGTCGCTGGAAGCAGAGGGCTGCCCGGTCTGACGGTGACGGTGAGGAGCTCCCCGCCCATTCCATCGGCGGGGGCTCCTCCTTCCACCGACACTCCGTCGCCACCGGGGCTCTCAGGGGAGCGGGTTGGACCTCCCTTAGGGGTACCGCCCGTTACTTTTGGGGCCCCCCCCGACGAACAGATGTCGGTTGCAGCATCGGGGGGAGAGCCAGACTTCTCTGAGGAGGAGGAGGGCACACTGTCGTCCACTGGGCGGTCAGCGGTGCCCGATACTGACCCGGAGATGATGGCTATGCTTGCCCGGGCCGCCGAGAGGGTAGGGCTTGAATGGAACCCTCCATCACGTCCCGACCCCTCCCGGCTGGATGATTGGTATCTCGGGGTGGCCCGCGCTGGTTCTCAGCGCCCCACCCCGGTGCCATTCTTCCCGGAGGTGCATGAAGAACTCACCCGAACGTGGACGGCACCTTTCACTGCCCGAAACCGCTCGAGTGGGACTTCCTCCCTAACCACCCTTGATGGCGGACCAGCGCGGGGATACACGGCCGTCCCGCCGGTGGAGCGTGCGGTTGCGATGCAACTGTGTCCGGGCGCCGCTTCCACCTGGCGGGGCAACAATCCGTCGCTCCCGTCCCGGGCCTGTAGGCACTCGTCGGCTCTGATCGGCAGTGCCTATGCGGCCTGCGGCTCCGCTGGTTCCGCCCTTCACGCTATGGCGTTGCTACAGGTGCATCAGGCCCAGGCACTGAAAGACCTGTACGAGGGTGGTCACGACCCAGAAGTTCTCCGTGAACTTCGTATCGCCACGGACCTCGCGCTACGTGCGACGAAGGTGACCGCGCGGTCTCTGGGTCGTGCCATGTCCACCATGGTGGTCCAGGAACGCCATCTCTGGCTGTGTCTGGCTGATATGAGGGACTGCGATAAGACCAGGTTCCTCGACGCTCCGGTGTCCCAGACCGGCCTCTTCGGCGACGCTGTGGAGAACTTTGCCCAGCAGTTTTCCGCGGCCAAGAAGCAGACTGAGGCCATCAGTCACATCCTGCCCCGGCGTACAGCTGCTGCCTCCACCCGTCCGCCGGCGGCACCCCAGTCTGCTCGTCGCCGAGGGCGGCCCCCGGCTTCCGCCTCCGCTCCACAGCAGCCACCGCAGCAGCCTTCACAACGGCGCCGTGGAGCCGGTCGCCGGGCAGCCGCCCAGCCCGTCCAGGCCCCCACAAAGACCAGTGGGAAGCGTAAGAGCAAGAGACCCTGAGACGGGCGACCCAGAGATGGAGGATGCTGCTCTTCGGGAGATGGTGACCGCACCACTCCCTCCCCCGGAGGAGGGCCGGGCGGAGAATCTTTTGTTTGTTTTTTCCCCGCCACCGACCGTCAGGTCGGTGGTACCCAAATACTCGACAAAAGAGCAAATTTCTCTATCTCTGGGTCCCCATGTGGGACTACGGGGAGTGCGCAGGTCATCCCTGCGCCTCACCCGTCCTCCCCCCTCGCCAGCGAGCGACGATGGGCGGTTCGAGAGTACGGCGAGACGGACTACTCACGCACCATCGGCTCATACGCAGGTAAGCGTCTCACACACTCAACATACAGACGCTCTGACCCCGCCCCGGTCCGGCAACGAGACTGTGAGGCAGGGGCCCTGCCCCCCTCATCGCTGCTCCCCCGCGGGTACGCCGATGGTCCCCCTTGTGCCGCTTGTTCATTTTCTGGGGGCCTGGAAAGAGCTTCCCAGCCCATCTTGCTGGCTCCTTCGGACCATCACTTCCGGCTATGCGATTCAGTTCGCCCGGCGCCCTCCCAAGTTCAGAGGGATTCACTTCACCTCTGTCAGGGCCGCAGATGCTCCCATCTTGCGTGCAGAGATCGCTTCCTTGCTGGCGAAGGAAGCGATACAGCCGGTCCCTCCAGCCGATATGAGGACAGGCTTTTACAGCCCGTACTTCATAGTACCCAAGAAAAGCGGCGGGCTTCGACCGATCTTGGATCTGCGCGTCTTGAACAGGGCCCTTCACAGGCTACCGTTCAAAATGCTCACTCAGAAACACATTTTCAAATGTGTCCGTCCCCAAGATTGGTTTGCAGCGATCGACCTGAAGGACGCGTACTTTCATGTCTCAATCCTTCCGCGCCACAGACCCTTTCTGCGGTTCGCGTTCGAAGGCAGGGCATATCAGTACAAGGTCCTGCCCTTCGGGCTGTCCCTCTCCCCCCGTGTCTTCACGAAGGTCGCGGAGGCGGCCCTTGTTCCCCTCAGAGAACAGGGCATTCGCATTCTCAACTACCTCGACGACTGGCTCATCCTAGCACAGTCTCGGGCTCAGTTATGCGAACACAGGGACCTGGTGCTCGCACACCTCAGCCAGTTGGGTCTTCGGGTCAACTGGGAAAAGAGCAAACTCTCTCCAACACAGAGAATCTCTTTTCTCGGTATGGAACTGGACTCGGTCAGCCAGACAGCACGCCTCACGCAGGAACGTGCTCAGTCGGTGTTGAACTGCCTAGACACGTTCAAGAGCAGGATAGCGGTCCCACTGAAACAATTTCAGAGGCTCCTGGGGCATATGGCAGCAGCTTCGGCGGTGACACCGCTCGGGCTGCTCCATATGAGACCGCTTCAACACTGGCTCCATGGCCGAGTCCCGAGGAGAGCGTGGCTTCGCGGCTCTCACCGGGTTCAGATAACTCCGGCTTGCCGCCAGACTTTCACCCCGTGGTCAGACCTCTCATTCCTACGGGCTGGAGTACCCATGGAACAGGTCTCCAGGCATGCTGTGGTTCACACGGATGCCTCCGCCACCGGGTGGGGAGCCACGTACGACGGACAGGCAGTTTCAGGGGTTTGGACGGGCCCCCAGCTGACTTGGCACATCAACTGCCTCGAGTTGCTTGCAGTACGTCTCGCCCTGCTCCGCCTCAAGGGGCACCTACGTGGCAAACACGTGCTGGTCCGTACAGACAATATTGCGACCGTTGCGTACATCAACCGGCAAGGCGGTCTACGCTCCCGTCGCATGTCGCAACTCGCCCGTCATCTCCTCTTGTGGAGTCAGAAGCATCTGAGGTCGCTTCGTGCCATTCACATTCCCGGGTTGCTCAACCGTGCGGCCGACGAGCTCTCACGAGCTGCGCTTCCCGGAGAGTGGAGACTCCACCCCCAGTCGGTTCAGCTGATTTGGAGACGCTTCGGCGAGGCTCAAGTAGATCTGTTCGCCTCCCCGGAGACAGCCCACTGCCAGCTCTTTTTCTCCCTGACCGAGGGCACACTCGGCACGGATGCACTGGCATGCAGCTGGCCGCGGGGCCTCCGCAAATATGCGTTTCCCCCAGTGAGCCTTCTCGCACAGACATTGTGCAAGATCAGGGAGGACGTGGAGCAGGTCCTTCTGGTAGCCCCTTATTGGCCCACTCGGACCTGGTTCCCCGAACTCATGCTCCTCGCGACAGCCCCTCCCTGGCAAATTCCTCTGAGGAAGGATCTTCTGACTCAGAGACGGGGCACCTTATGGCACCCGCGTCCAGACCTCTGGAAATTACATGTCTGGTCCCTGGACGGGACGCGGAGGTTCTAAGTGACCTACCCCAAGCGGTAGTTGACACTATTACTTCGGCGCGAGCGCAGTCTACTAGACATGCCTACGCCCTTAAATGGAACCTGTTCGTTGATTGGTGTTCCTCCCGGGGAGAGGACCCCCGAAGATGCCCGATCAGAACCGTGCTCTCCTTTTTGCAGCAAGGGTTGGAGCGTAGGCTGTCCCCCTCAACCCTTAAAGTCTATGTGGCTGCTATAGCTGCCAACCACGACCTCATAGAAGGAAGGTCGGTAGGGAAGCACGACCTGGTCACCAGGTTTCTTAGGGGAGCCAGGAGATTGAATCCCACTAGGCCCCCTTCCGTGCCCTCTTGGGACCTGTCGCTAGTGCTCTCAGCACTGCAGCAGGCTCCCTTTGAGCCTTTGCAGTCAGTTGAGCTGAAGTTTCTCTCAATGAAAACTCTGCTCCTGCTTGCATTGGCTTCCATCAAGAGGGTAGGAGACCTGCATGCATTTTCGGTCAACGATTCGTGCCTAGAGTTTGGCCCGGCGGATTCCCAGGTAACACTGAGGCCCCGGCCAGGTTATGTGCCCAAGGTTCCCACGACTCCCTTCAGGGACCAAGTGGTGAGCCTGCAAGCGCTGCCCTCGGAGGAGGCAGACCCAGCCCTAGCTTTGCTTTGCCCCGTCCGAGCACTTAGATGCTACGTTGACCGGACACAAAGCTTCAGGACCTCAGACCAGCTCTTTGTGTGTCATGGAGGCAGGCAGAAGGGGAATGCCGTCTCCAAGCAGAGGATGGCCCACTGGATAGTGGATGCCATTACCCTGGCCTATCAGGTTCAGGGTGTGCCCTGCCCCCTCAGGCTGAGAGCGCACTCGACTAGGAGTGTCGCATCCTCCTGGGCATTGGCTCGTGGCGCCTCGCTAAATGACATTTGTAGAGCGGCGGGCTGGGCGACCCCTAACACGTTCACAAGGTTCTATAGCCTTCGTGTAGACACAGTTTCCTCCTGTGTTCTCACCTCAAACGGGTAGGCACAGAGAGGCCTCGGGTCGGCTTGCTATACTGCTCCAGAGTAACCTAAAAGTAGCTCTGTCGAGCTCCTCCGCTGAGCTTGACAGCCGACGTAGCGGAACGTCAGGCGTCAGGCCCTCACTCGATGAATCCTTCAGAACCGATAGAGGGCTAGGCTCTACGTAGAGACTCAGTTGCATCTCTTACAATTCCACATTGCGCCCTAGAGGCTGTGTGTTTCCCCGGTAGTACTTCTACCAGTATACGAGGGTTCAATCACCTCCAATCTTCCATATAAACCGGAATTGAGTTATATGTGTATTGCTCCGAACCTCCTATCGGAAGGACGTGAGCTCCGCATATTCCCAGTGCTTCAGTTTCACTGAAATAGATGGTGCTGAGTTATACAGTGACTGACTCTCCTTGATGCGAGCCCCTGGCCAAAGCCAGTAACGGGTCCCAGGGGGGCCCGCTCAGGACACTGGAAGGGACAGCAGCCACGGCGCTTTGTTAGGGATCCCAATTCGTCGGTCCCGACGAGACGTCGAACGGACCGACTGATAGGGAACGTCTCGGTTACGTATTGTAACCCTCGTTCCCTGAAGGAGGGAACGGAGACGTCTCGTCCCGTCGCCGCGGCTCCTGTACCACCGCTGTACGGCCGGGCCTGTCCCAGCTCCTCAGCGAAACCTTGATGATGCATGCACCTGCTGCGTGTTATATGCTCACGCTGTGATCAGCCGCAGCTGGCTGCAATCATGCATGCCAATATTCATTGGCTCGTTTGTATACACACGAAGTAGATTGGTCTATCCAGGCGATATCCCAATTCGTCGGTCCCGACGAGACGTCTCCGTTCCCTCCTTCAGGGAACGAGGGTTACAATACGTAACCGAGACGTTTTGCATGATTTTTGAAGTTAGAGCCTGAAGTGTCAGAAAACAGCGTTTCAGTGCAGAACAAACTTGGTTCCAGCAATGCAAGCTGAATCTTGGTCCCACTTTAAAATGTCAGTCTGTGCATGAATAAAACCTATTTTGTAACACAGAGAAACATATCTGAAGGTGTTAGAAGTGTTTTGCATGATTTTTGAAGTTAGAGCCTGAAGTGTCAGAAAACAGCGTTTCAGTGCAGAACAAACTTGGTTCCAGCAATGCAAGCTGAATCTTGGTCCCACTTTAAAATGTCAGTCTGTGCATGAATAAAACCTATTTTGCAACACAGAGAAACATATCTGAAGGTGTTAGAAGTGTTTTGCATGATTTTTGAAGTTAGAGCCTGAAGTGTCAGAAAACAGCGTTTCAGCGCAGAACAAACTTGGTTCCAGCAATGCAAGCTGAATCTTGGTCCCACTTTAAAATATCAGTCTGTGCATGAATAAAACCTATTTTGCAACACAGAGAAACATATCTAAAGGTGTTAGAAGTGTTTTGCATGATTTTTGAAGTTAGAGCCTGAAATGTCAGAAAACAGCGTTTCAGCGCAGAACAAACTTGATTCCAGCAATGCAAGCTGAATCTTGGTCCCACTTTAAAATATCAGTCTGTGCATGAATAAAACCTATTTTGCAACACAGAGAAACATATCTGAAGGTGTTAGAAGTGTTTTGCATGATTTTTGAAGTTACAGCCTGAAATGTCAGAAAACAGCGTTTCAGCGCAGAACAAACTTGGTTCCAGCAATGCAAGCTGAATCTTGGTCCCACTTTAAAATATCAGTCTGTGCATGAATAAAACCTATTTTGCAACACAGAGAAACATATCTGAAGGTGTTAGAAGTGTTTTGCATGATTTTTGAAGTTAGAGCCTGAAATGTCAGAAAACAGCGTTTTAGTGCAGAACAAACTTGTTTCAAGCAATGCAAGCTGAATCTCTGTCCCACTTTAATATTGCAGTCTGTGCATGAATAAAACCTATTTTGCAACACAGAGAAACATATCTGAAGGTGTTAGAAGTGTTTTGCATGATTTTTGAAGTTAGAGCCTGAAGTGTCAGAAAACAGCGTTTCAGCGCAGAACAAATTTGGTTCCAGCAATGCAAGCTGAATCTTGGTCCCACTTTAAAATATCAGTCTGTGCATGAATAAAACCTATTTTGCAACACAGAGAAACATATCTGAAGGTGTTAGAAGTGTTTTGCATGATTTTTGAAGTTAGAGCCTGAAATGTCAGAAAACAGCGTTTCAGTGCAGAACAAACTTGGTTCCAGCAATGCAAGCTGAATCTTGTCCCACTTTAAAATATCAGTCTGTGCATAAATAAAACCTATTTTGCAACACAGAGAAACATATCTGAAGGTGTTAGAAGTGTTTTGCATGATTTTTGAAGTTAGAGCCTGAAATGTCAGGAAACAGCGTTTCAGTGCAGAACAAACTTGTTTCAAGTAATGCAAGCTGAATCTCTGTCCCACTTTAATATTGCAGTCTGTGCATGAATAAAACCTATTTTGCAACACAGAGAAACATATCTGAAGGTGTTAGAAGTGTTTTGCATGATTTTTGAAGTTAGAGCCTGAAATGTCAGAAAACAGCATTTCAGCGCAGAACAAATTTGGTTCCAGCAATGCAAGCTGAATCTTGGTCCCACTTTAAAATATCAGTCTGTGCATGAATAAAACCTATTTTGCAACACAGAGAAACATATCTGAAGGTGTTAGAAGTGTTTTGCATGATTTTTGAAGTTAGAGCCTGAAATGTCAGAAAACAGCGTTTCAGTGCAGAACAAACTTGTTTCAAGCAATGCAAGCTGAATCTCTGTCCCACTTTAATATTGCAGTCTGTGCATGAATAAAACCTATTTTGCAACACAGAGAAACATATCTGAAGGTGTTAGAAGTGTTTTGCATGATTTTTGAAGTTAGAGCCTGAAGTGTCAGAAAACAGCGTTTCAGTGCAGAACAAACTTGGTTCCAGCAATGCAAGCTGAATCTTGGTCCCACTTTAAAATGTCAGTCTGTGCATGAATAAAACCTATTTTGCAACACAGAGAAACATATCTGAAGGTGTTAGAAGTGTTTTGCATGATTTTTGAAGTTAGAGCCTGAAATGTCAGAAAACAGCGTTTCAGTGCAGAACAAACTTGTTTCAAGCAATGCAAGCTGAATCTCTGTCCCACTTTAATATTGCAGTCTGTGCATGAATAAAACCTATTTTGCAACACAGAGAAACATATCTGAAGGTGTTAGAAGTGTTTTGCATGATTTTTGAAGTTAGAGCCTGAAGTGTCAGAAAACAGCGTTTCAGCGCAGAACAAATTTGGTTCCAGCAATGCAAGCTGAATCTTGGTCCCACTTTAAAATATCAGTCTGTGCATGAATAAAACCTATTTTGCAACACAGAGAAACATATCTGAAGGTGTTAGAAGTGTTTTGCATGATTTTTGAAGTTAGAGCCTGAAGTGTCAGAAAACAGCGTTTCAGTGCAGAACAAACTTGGTTCCAGCAATGCAAGCTGAATCTTGGTCCCACTTTAAAATGTCAGTCTGTGCATGAATAAAACCTATTTTGTAACACAGAGAAACATATCTGAAGATGTTAGAAGTGTTTTGCATGATTTTTGAAGTTAGAGCCTGAAGTGTCAGAAAACAGCGTTTCAGTGCAGAACAAACTTGGTTCCAGCAATGCAAGCTGAATCTTGGTCCCACTTTAAAATGTCAGTCTGTGCATGAATAAAACCTATTTTGCAACACAGAGAAACATATCTGAAGGTGTTAGAAGTGTTTTGCATGATTTTTGAAGTTAGAGCCTGAAGTGTCAGAAAACAGCGTTTCAGCGCAGAACAAACTTGGTTCCAGCAATGCAAGCTGAATCTTGGTCCCACTTTAAAATATCAGTCTGTGCATGAATAAAACCTATTTTGCAACACAGAGAAACATATCTAAAGGTGTTAGAAGTGTTTTGCATGATTTTTGAAGTTAGAGCCTGAAATGTCAGAAAACAGCGTTTCAGCGCAGAACAAACTTGATTCCAGCAATGCAAGCTGAATCTTGGTCCCACTTTAAAATATCAGTCTGTGCATGAATAAAACCTATTTTGCAACACAGAGAAACATATCTGAAGGTGTTAGAAGTGTTTTGCATGATTTTTGAAGTTACAGCCTGAAATGTCAGAAAACAGCGTTTCAGCGCAGAACAAACTTGGTTCCAGCAATGCAAGCTGAATCTTGGTCCCACTTTAAAATATCAGTCTGTGCATGAATAAAACCTATTTTGCAACACAGAGAAACATATCTGAAGGTGTTAGAAGTGTTTTGCATGATTTTTGAAGTTAGAGCCTGAAATGTCAGAAAACAGCGTTTTAGTGCAGAACAAACTTGTTTCAAGCAATGCAAGCTGAATCTCTGTCCCACTTTAATATTGCAGTCTGTGCATGAATAAAACCTATTTTGCAACACAGAGAAACATATCTGAAGGTGTTAGAAGTGTTTTGCATGATTTTTGAAGTTAGAGCCTGAAGTGTCAGAAAACAGCGTTTCAGCGCAGAACAAATTTGGTTCCAGCAATGCAAGCTGAATCTTGGTCCCACTTTAAAATATCAGTCTGTGCATGAATAAAACCTATTTTGCAACACAGAGAAACATATCTGAAGGTGTTAGAAGTGTTTTGCATGATTTTTGAAGTTAGAGCCTGAAATGTCAGAAAACAGCGTTTCAGTGCAGAACAAACTTGGTTCCAGCAATGCAAGCTGAATCTTGTCCCACTTTAAAATATCAGTCTGTGCATAAATAAAACCTATTTTGCAACACAGAGAAACATATCTGAAGGTGTTAGAAGTGTTTTGCATGATTTTTGAAGTTAGAGCCTGAAATGTCAGGAAACAGCGTTTCAGTGCAGAACAAACTTGTTTCAAGTAATGCAAGCTGAATCTCTGTCCCACTTTAATATTGCAGTCTGTGCATGAATAAAACCTATTTTGCAACACAGAGAAACATATCTGAAGGTGTTAGAAGTGTTTTGCATGATTTTTGAAGTTAGAGCCTGAAATGTCAGAAAACAGCATTTCAGCGCAGAACAAATTTGGTTCCAGCAATGCAAGCTGAATCTTGGTCCCACTTTAAAATATCAGTCTGTGCATGAATAAAACCTATTTTGCAACACAGAGAAACATATCTGAAGGTGTTAGAAGTGTTTTGCATGATTTTTGAAGTTAGAGCCTGAAATGTCAGAAAACAGCGTTTCAGTGCAGAACAAACTTGTTTCAAGCAATGCAAGCTGAATCTCTGTCCCACTTTAATATTGCAGTCTGTGCATGAATAAAACCTATTTTGCAACACAGAGAAACATATCTGAAGGTGTTAGAAGTGTTTTGCATGATTTTTGAAGTTAGAGCCTGAAGTGTCAGAAAACAGCGTTTCAGTGCAGAACAAACTTGGTTCCAGCAATGCAAGCTGAATCTTGGTCCCACTTTAAAATGTCAGTCTGTGCATGAATAAAACCTATTTTGCAACACAGAGAAACATATCTGAAGGTGTTAGAAGTGTTTTGCATGATTTTTGAAGTTAGAGCCTGAAGTGTCAGAAAACAGTGTTTCAGCGCAGAACAAACTTGGTTCCAGCAATGCAAGCTGAATCTTGGTCCCACTTTAAAATATCAGTCTGTGCATGAATAAAACCTATTTTGCAACACAGAGAAACATATCTGAAGGTGTTAGAAGTGTTTTGCATGATTTTTGAAGTTAGAGCCTGAAATGTCAGAAAACAGCTTTTCAGCGCAGAACAAACTTGTTTCCAGCAATGCAAGCTGAATCTTGGTCCCACTTTAAAATATCAGTCTGTGCATGAATAAAACCTATTTTGCAACACAGAGAAACATATCTGAAGGTGTTAGAAGTGTTTTGCATGATTTTTGAAGTTACAGCCTGAAATGTCAGAAAACAGTGTTTCAGCGCAGAACAAACTTGGTTCCAGCAATGCAAGCTGAATCTTGGTCCCACTTTAAAATATCAGTCAGTGCATGAATAAAACCTATTTTGCAACACAGAGAAACATATCTGAAGGTGTTAGAAGTGTTTTGCATGATTTTTGAAGTTAGAGCCTGAAATGTCAGAAAACAGCGTTTCAGTGCAGAACAAACTTGTTTCAAGCAATGCAAGCTGAATCTCTGTCCCACTTTAATATTGCAGTCTGTGCATGAATAAAACCTATTTTGCAACACAGAGAAACATATCTGAAGGTGTTAGAAGTGTTTTGCATGATTTTTGAAGTTAGAGCCTGAAGTGTCAGAAAACAGCGTTTCAGCGCAGAACAAATTTGGTTCCAGCAATGCAAGCTGAATCTTGGTCCCACTTTAAAATATCAGTCTGTGCATGAATAAAACCTATTTTGCAACACAGAGAAACATATCTGAAGGTGTTAGAAGTGTTTTGCATGATTTTTGAAGTTAGAGCCTGAAATGTCAGAAAACAGCGTTTCAGTGCAGAACAAACTTGTTTCAAGCAATGCAAGCTGAATCTCTGTCCCACTTTAAAATATCAGTCTGTGCATGAATAAAACCTATTTTGCAACACAGAGAAACATATCTGAAGGTGTTAGAAGTGTTTTGCATGATTTTTGAAGTTAGAGCCTGAAATGTCAGAAAACAGCGTTTCAGTGCAGAACAAACTTGTTTCAAGCAATGCAAGCTGAATCTCTGTCCCACTTTAATATTGCAGTCTGTGCATGAATAAAACCTATTTTGCAACACAGAGAAACATATCTGAAGGTGTTAGAAGTGTTTTGCATGATTTTTGAAGTTAGAGCCTGAAGTGTCAGAAAACAGCGTTTCAGTGCAGAACAAACTTGGTTCCAGCAATGCAAGCTGAATCTTGGTCCCACTTTAAAATGTCAGTCTGTGCATGAATAAAACCTATTTTGTAACACGGAGAAACATATCTGAAGGTGTTAGAAGTGTTTTGCATGATTTTTGAAGTTAGAGCCTGAAGTGTCAGAAAACAGCGTTTCAGCGCAGAACAAACTTGGTTCCAGCAATGCAAGCTGAATCTTGGTCCCACTTTAAAATATCAGTCTGTGCATGAATAAAACCTATTTTGCAACACAGAGAAACATATCTAAAGGTGTTAGAAGTGTTTTGCATGATTTTTGAAGTTAGAGCCTGAAATGTCAGAAAACAGCGTTTCAGCGCAGAACAAACTTGTTTCAAGCAATGCAAGCTGAATCTCTGTCCCACTTTAATATTGCAGTCTGTGCATGAATAAAACCTATTTTGCAACACAGAGAAACATATCTGAAGGTGTTAGAAGTGTTTTGCATGATTTTTGAAGTTACAGCCTGAAGTGTCAGAAAACAGCGTTTCAGCGCAGAACAAATTTGGTTCCAGCAATGCAAGCTGAATCTTGGTCCCACTTTAAAATATCAGTCTGTGCATGAATAAAACCTATTTTGCAACACAGAGAAACATATCTGAAGGTGTTAGAAGTGTTTTGCATGATTTTTGAAGTTAGAGCCTGAAATGTCAGAAAACAGCGTTTCAGTGCAGAACAAACTTGTTTCAAGCAATGCAAGCTGAATCTCTGTCCCACTTTAATATTGCAGTCTGTGCATGAATAAAACCTATTTTGCAACACAGAGAAACATATCTGAAGGTGTTAGAAGTGTTTTGCATGATTTTTGAAGTTAGAGCCTGAAGTGTCAGAAAACAGCGTTTCAGTGCAGAACAAACTTGGTTCCAGCAATGCAAGCTGAATCTTGGTCCCACTTTAAAATGTCAGTCTGTGCATGAATAAAACCTATTTTGTAACACAGAGAAACATATCTGAAGGTGTTAGAAGTGTTTTGCATGATTTTTGAAGTTAGAGCCTGAAGTGTCAGAAAACAGCGTTTCAGTGCAGAACAAACTTGGTTCCAGCAATGCAAGCTGAATCTTGGTCCCACTTTAAAATGTCAGTCTGTGCATGAATAAAACCTATTTTGCAACACAGAGAAACATATCTGAAGGTGTTAGAAGTGTTTTGCATGATTTTTGAAGTTAGAGCCTGAAGTGTCAGAAAACAGCGTTTCAGCGCAGAACAAACTTGGTTCCAGCAATGCAAGCTGAATCTTGGTCCCACTTTAAAATATCAGTCTGTGCATGAATAAAACCTATTTTGCAACACAGAGAAACATATCTAAAGGTGTTAGAAGTGTTTTGCATGATTTTTGAAGTTAGAGCCTGAAATGTCAGAAAACAGCGTTTCAGCGCAGAACAAACTTGATTCCAGCAATGCAAGCTGAATCTTGGTCCCACTTTAAAATATCAGTCTGTGCATGAATAAAACCTATTTTGCAACACAGAGAAACATATCTGAAGGTGTTAGAAGTGTTTTGCATGATTTTTGAAGTTACAGCCTGAAATGTCAGAAAACAGCGTTTCAGCGCAGAACAAACTTGGTTCCAGCAATGCAAGCTGAATCTTGGTCCCACTTTAAAATGTCAGTCTGTGCATGAATAAAACCTATTTTGCAACACAGAGAAACATATCTGAAGGTGTTAGAAGTGTTTTGCATGATTTTTGAAGTTAGAGCCTGAAGTGTCAGAAAACAGCGTTTCAGCGCAGAACAAACTTGGTTCCAGCAATGCAAGCTGAATCTTGGTCCCACTTTAAAATATCAGTCTGTGCATGAATAAAACCTATTTTGCAACACAGAGAAACATATCTGAAGGTGTTAGAAGTGTTTTGCATGATTTTTGAAGTTACAGCCTGAAATGTCAGAAAACAGCGTTTCAGCGCAGAACAAACTTGATTCCAGCAATGCAAGCTGAATCTTGGTCCCACTTTAAAATATCAGTCTGTGCATGAATAAAACCTATTTTGCAACACAGAGAAACATATCTGAAGGTGTTAGAAGTGTTTTGCATGATTTTTGAAGTTAGAGCCTGAAGTGTCAGAAAACAGCGTTTCAGCGCAGAACAAACTTGGTTCCAGCAATGCAAGCTGAATCTTGGTCCCACTTTAAAATATCAGTCTGTGCATGAATAAAACCTATTTTGCAACACAGAGAAACATATCTGAAAGTGTTAGAAGTGTTTTGCATGATTTTTGAAGTTAGAGCCTGAAATGTCAGGAAACAGCGTTTCAGTGCAGAACAAACGTGTTTCAAGCAATGCAAGCTGAATCTCTGTCCCACTTTAATATTGCAGTCTGTGCATGAATAAAACCTAATTTGCAACACAGAGAAACATATCTGAAGGTGTTAGAAGTGTTTTGCATGATTTTTGAAGTTAGAGCCTGAAATGTCAGAAAACAGCGTTTCAGCGCAGAACAAACTTGTTTCCAGCAATGCAAGCTGAATCTTGGTCCCACTTTAAAATATCAGTCTGTGCATGAATAAAACCTATTTTGCAACACAGAGAAACATATCTGAAGGTGTTAGAAGTGTTTTGCATGATTTTTGAAGTTAGAGCCTGAAATGTCAGAAAACAGCTTTTCAGCGCAGAACAAACTTGTTTCCAGCAATGCAAGCTGAATCTTGGTCCCACTTTAAAATATCAGTCTGTGCATGAATAAAACCTATTTTGCAACACAGAGAAACATATCTGAAGGTGTTAGAAGTGTTTTGCATGATTTTTGAAGTTAGAGCCTGAAGTGTCAGAAAACAGCGTTTCAGTGCAGAACAAACTTGGTTCCAGCAATGCAAGCTGAATCTTGGTCCCACTTTAAAATGTCAGTCTGTGCATGAATAAAACCTATTTTGCAACACAGAGAAACATATCTGAAGGTGTTAGAAGTGTTTTGCATGATTTTTGAAGTTAGAGCCTGAAGTGTCAGAAAACAGCGTTTCAGCGCAGAACAAACTTGGTTCCAGCAATGCAAGCTGAATCTTGGTCCCACTTTAAAATATCAGTCTGTGCATGAATAAAACCTATTTTGCAACACAGAGAAACATATCTAAAGGTGTTAGAAGTGTTTTGCATGATTTTTGAAGTTAGAGCCTGAAATGTCAGAAAACAGCGTTTCAGCGCAAAACAAACTTGGTTCCAGCAATGCAAGCTGAATCTTGGTCCCACTTTAAAATATCAGTCTGTGCATGAATAAAACCTATTTTGCAACACAGAGAAACATATCTGAAGGTGTTAGAAGTGTTTTGCATGATTTTTGAAGTTAGAGCCTGAAATGTCAGGAAACAGCGTTTCAGTGCAGAACAAACTTGTTTCAAGCAATGCAAGCTGAATCTCTGTCCCACTTTAATATTGCAGTCTGTGCATGAATAAAACCTATTTTGCAACACAGAGAAACATATCTGAAGGTGTTAGAAGTGTTTTGCATGATTTTTGAAGTTAGACCCTGAAATGTCAGAAAACAGCGTTTCAGCGCAGAACAAACTTGTTTCCAGCAATGCAAGCTGAATCTTTGTCCCACTTTAAAATATCAGTCTGTGCATGAATAAAACCTATTTTGCAACACAGAGAAACATATCTGAAGGTGTTAGAAGTGTTTTGCATGATTTTTGAAGTTAGAGCCTGAAATGTCAGAAAACAGCGTTTCAGCGCAGAACAAACTTGTTTCCAGCAATGCAAGCTGAATATTGGTCCCACTTTAAAATATCAGTCTGTGCATGAATAAAACCTATTTTGCAACACAGAGAAACATATCTGAAGGTGTTAGAAGTGTTTTGCATGATTTTTGAAGTTAGAGCCTGAAATGTCAGAAAACAGCGTTTCAGCGCAAAACAAACTTGGTTCCAGCAATGCAAGCTGAATCTTGGTCCCACTTTAAAATATCAGTCTGTGCATGAATAAAACCTATTTTGCAACACAGAGAAACATATCTGAAGGTGTTAGAAGTGTTTTGCATGATTTTTGAAGTTAGAGCCTGAAATGTCAGGAAACAGCGTTTCAGCGCAAAACAAACTTGGTTCCAGCAATGCAAGCTGAATCTCTGTCCCACTTTAATATTGCAGTCTGTGCATGAATAAAACCTAATTTGCAACACAGAGAAACATATCTGAAGGTGTTAGAAGTGTTTTGCATGATTTTTGAAGTTAGAGCCTGAAATGTCAGAAAACAGCGTTTCAGCGCAGAACAAACTTGTTTCCAGCAATGCAAGCTGAATCTTGGTCCCACTTTAAAATATCAGTCTGTGCATGAATAAAACCTATTTTGCAACACAGAGAAACATATCTGAAGGTGTTAGAAGTGTTTTGCATGATTTTTGAAGTTAGAGCCTGAAATGTCAGAAAACAGCTTTTCAGCGCAGAACAAACTTGTTTCCAGCAATGCAAGCTGAATCTTGGTCCCACTTTAAAATATCAGTCTGTGCATGAATAAAACCTATTTTGCAACACAGAGAAACATATCTGAAGGTGTTAGAAGTGTTTTGCATGATTTTTGAAGTTAGAGCCTGAAGTGTCAGAAAACAGCGTTTCAGTGCAGAACAAACTTGGTTCCAGCAATGCAAGCTGAATCTTGGTCCCACTTTAAAATGTCAGTCTGTGCATGAATAAAACCTATTTTGCAACACAGAGAAACATATCTGAAGGTGTTAGAAGTGTTTTGCATGATTTTTGAAGTTAGAGCCTGAAGTGTCAGAAAACAGCGTTTCAGCGCAGAACAAACTTGGTTCCAGCAATGCAAGCTGAATCTTGGTCCCACTTTAAAATATCAGTCTGTGCATGAATAAAACCTATTTTGCAACACAGAGAAACATATCTAAAGGTGTTAGAAGTGTTTTGCATGATTTTTGAAGTTAGAGCCTGAAATGTCAGAAAACAGCGTTTCAGCGCAAAACAAACTTGGTTCCAGCAATGCAAGCTGAATCTTGGTCCCACTTTAAAATATCAGTCTGTGCATGAATAAAACCTATTTTGCAACACAGAGAAACATATCTGAAGGTGTTAGAAGTGTTTTGCATGATTTTTGAAGTTAGACCCTGAAATGTCAGAAAACAGCGTTTCAGCGCAGAACAAACTTGTTTCCAGCAATGCAAGCTGAATCTTGGTCCCACTTTAAAATATCAGTCTGTGCATGAATAAAACCTATTTTGCAACACAGAGAAACATATCTGAAGGTGTTAGAAGTGTTTTGCATGATTTTTGAAGTTAGAGCCTGAAATGTCAGAAAACAGCGTTTCAGCGCAGAACAAACTTGTTTCCAGCAATGCAAGCTGAATATTGGTCCCACTTTAAAATATCAGTCTGTGCATGAATAAAACCTATTTTGCAACACAGAGAAACATATCTGAAGGTGTTAGAAGTGTTTTGCATGATTTTTGAAGTTAGAGCCTGAAATGTCAGAAAACAGCGTTTCAGCGCAAAACAAACTTGGTTCCAGCAATGCAAGCTGAATCTTGGTCCCACTTTAAAATATCAGTCTGTGCATGAATAAAACCTATTTTGCAACACAGAGAAACATATCTGAAGGTGTTAGAAGTGTTTTGCATGATTTTTGAAGTTAGAGCCTGAAATGTCAGAAAACAGCGTTTCAGCGCAGAACAAACTTGTTTCCAGCAATGCAAGCTGAATATTGGTCCCACTTTAAAATATCAGTCTGTGCATGAATAAAACCTATTTTGCAACACAGAGAAACATATCTGAAGGTGTTAGAAGTGTTTTGCATCATTTTTGAAGTTAGAGCCTGAAATGTCAGAAAACAGCGTTTCAGCGCAAAACAAACTTGGTTCCAGCAATGCAAGCTGAATCTTGGTCCCACTTTAAAATATCAGTCTGTGCATGAATAAAACCTATTTTGCAACACAGAGAAACATATCTGAAGGTGTTAGAAGTGTTTTGCATGATTTTTGAAGTTAGAGCCTGAAATGTCAGGAAACAGCGTTTCAGTGCAGAACAAACTTGTTTCAAGCAATGCAAGCTGAATCTCTCTCCCACTTTAATATTGCAGTCTGTGCATGAATAAAACCTATTTTGCAACACAGAGAAACATATCTGAAGGTGTTAGAAGTGTTTTGCATGATTTTTGAAGTTAGAGCCTGAAATGTCAGAAAACAGCGTTTCAGCGCAAAACAAACTTGGTTCCAGCAATGCAAGCTGAATCTTGGTCCCACTTTAAAATATCAGTCTGTGCATGAATAAAACCTATTTTGCAACACAGAGAAACATATCTGAAGGTGTTAGAAGTGTTTTGCATGATTTTTGAAGTTAGAGCCTGAAATGTCAGAAAACAGCGTTTCAGTGCAGAACAAACTTGTTTCAAGCAATGCAAGCTGAATCTCTGTCCCACTTTAATATTGCAGTCTGTGCATGAATAAAACCTATTTTGCAACACAGAGAAACATATCTGAAGGTGTTAGAAGTGTTTTGCATGATTTTTGAAGTTAGAGCCTGAAGTGTCAGAAAACAGCGTTTCAGCGCAGAACAAACTTGTTTCAAGCAATGCAAGCTGAATCTTGGTCCCACTTTAAAATATCAGTCTGTGCATGAATAAAACCTATTTTGCAACACAGAGAAACATATCTGAAGGTGTTAGAAGTGTTTTGCATGATTTTTGAAGTTAGAGCCTGAAATGTCAGGAAACAGCGTTTCAGTGCAGAACAAACTTGTTTCAAGCAATGCAAGCTGAATCTCTGTCCCACTTTAATATTGCAGTCTGTGCATGAATAAAACCTAATTTGCAACACAGAGAAACATATCTGAAGGTGTTAGAAGTGTTTTGCATGATTTTTGAAGTTAGAGCCTGAAATGTCAGAAAACAGCGTTTCAGCGCAGAACAAACTTGTTTCCAGCAATGCAAGCTGAATCTTGGTCCCACTTTAAAATATCAGTCTGTGCATGAATAAAACCTATTTTGCAACACAGAGAAACATATCTGAAGGTGTTAGAAGTGTTTTGCATGATTTTTGAAGTTAGAGCCTGAAATGTCAGAAAACAGCTTTTCAGCGCAGAACAAACTTGTTTCCAGCAATGCAAGCTGAATCTTGGTCCCACTTTAAAATATCAGTCTGTGCATGAATAAAACCTATTTTGCAACACAGAGAAACATATCTGAAGGTGTTAGAAGTGTTTTGCATGATTTTTGAAGTTAGAGCCTGAAGTGTCAGAAAACAGCGTTTCAGTGCAGAACAAACTTGGTTCCAGCAATGCAAGCTGAATCTTGGTCCCACTTTAAAATGTCAGTCTGTGCATGAATAAAACCTATTTTGCAACACAGAGAAACATATCTGAAGGTGTTAGAAGTGTTTTGCATGATTTTTGAAGTTAGAGCCTGAAGTGTCAGAAAACAGCGTTTCAGCGCAGAACAAACTTGGTTCCAGCAATGCAAGCTGAATCTTGGTCCCACTTTAAAATATCAGTCTGTGCATGAATAAAACCTATTTTGCAACACAGAGAAACATATCTAAAGGTGTTAGAAGTGTTTTGCATGATTTTTGAAGTTAGAGCCTGAAATGTCAGAAAACAGCGTTTCAGTGCAGAACAAACTTGTTTCAAGCAATGCAAGCTGAATCTCTGTCCCACTTTAATATTGCAGTCTGTGCATGAATAAAACCTAATTTGCAACACAGAGAAACATATCTGAAGGTGTTAGAAGTGTTTTGCATGATTTTTGAAGTTAGAGCCTGAAATGTCAGAAAACAGCGTTTCAGCGCAGAACAAACTTGTTTCCAGCAATGCAAGCTGAATCTTGGTCCCACTTTAAAATATCAGTCTGTGCATGAATAAAACCTATTTTGCAACACAGAGAAACATATCTGAAGGTGTTAGAAGTGTTTTGCATGATTTTTGAAGTTAGAGCCTGAAATGTCAGAAAACAGCTTTTCAGCGCAGAACAAACTTGTTTCCAGCAATGCAAGCTGAATCTTGGTCCCACTTTAAAATATCAGTCTGTGCATGAATAAAACCTATTTTGCAACACAGAGAAACATATCTGAAGGTGTTAGAAGTGTTTTGCATGATTTTTGAAGTTAGAGCCTGAAGTGTCAGAAAACAGCGTTTCAGTGCAGAACAAACTTGGTTCCAGCAATGCAAGCTGAATCTTGGTCCCACTTTAAAATGTCAGTCTGTGCATGAATAAAACCTATTTTGCAACACAGAGAAACATATCTGAAGGTGTTAGAAGTGTTTTGCATGATTTTTGAAGTTAGAGCCTGAAATGTCAGGAAACAGCGTTTCAGTGCAGAACAAACTTGTTTCAAGCAATGCAAGCTGAATCTCTGTCCCACTTTAATATTGCAGTCTGTGCATGAATAAAACCTATTTTGCAACACAGAGAAACATATCTGAAGGTGTTAGAAGTGTTTTGCATGATTTTTGAAGTTAGAGCCTGAAATGTCAGAAAACAGCGTTTCAGCGCAGAACAAACTTGTTTCCAGCAATGCAAGCTGAATCTTGGTCCCACTTTAAAATATCAGTCTGTGCATGAATAAAACCTATTTTGCAAAACAGAGAAACATATCTGAAGGTGTTAGAAGTGTTTTGCATGATTTTTGAAGTTAGAGCCTGAAATGTCAGAAAACAGCGTTTCAGCGCAGAACAAACTTGTTTCCAGCAATGCAAGCTGAATCTTGTCCCACTTTAAAATATCAGTCTGTGCATAAATAAAACCTATTTTGCAACACAGAGAAACATATCTGAAGGTGTTAGAAGTGTTTTGCATGATTTTTGAAGTTAGAGCCTGAAATGTCAGGAAACAGCGTTTCAGTGCAGAACAAACTTGTTTCAAGCAATGCAAGCTGAATCTCTGTCCCACTTTAATATTGCAGTCTGTGCATGAATAAAACCTATTTTGCAACACAGAGAAACATATCTGAAGGTGTTAGAAGTGTTTTGCATGATTTTTGAAGTTAGAGCCTGAAATGTCAGAAAACAGCTTTTCAGCGCAGAACAAACTTGTTTCCAGCAATGCAAGCTGAATCTTGGTCCCACTTTAAAATATCAGTCTGTGCATGAATAAAACCTATTTTGCAACACAGAGAAACATATCTAAAGGTGTTAGAAGTGTTTTGCATGATTTTTGAAGTTAGAGCCTGAAATGTCAGAAAACAGCGTTTCAGCGCAAAACAAACTTGGTTCCAGCAATGCAAGCTGAATCTTGGTCCCACTTTAAAATATCAGTCTGTGCATGAATAAAACCTATTTTGCAACACAGAGAAACATATCTGAAGGTGTTAGAAGTGTTTTGCATGATTTTTGAAGTTAGAGCCTGAAATGTCAGGAAACAGCGTTTCAGTGCAGAACAAACTTGTTTCAAGCAATGCAAGCTGAATCTCTGTCCCACTTTAATATTGCAGTCTGTGCATGAATAAAACCTATTTTGCAACACAGAGAAACATATCTGAAGGTGTTAGAAGTGTTTTGCATGATTTTTGAAGTTAGACCCTGAAATGTCAGAAAACAGCGTTTCAGCGCAGAACAAACTTGTTTCCAGCAATGCAAGCTGAATCTTGGTCCCACTTTAAAATATCAGTCTGTGCATGAATAAAACCTATTTTGCAACACAGAGAAACATATCTGAAGGTGTTAGAAGTGTTTTGCATGATTTTTGAAGTTAGAGCCTGAAATGTCAGGAAACAGCGTTTCAGTGCAGAACAAACTAGTTTCAAGCAATGCAAGCTGAATCTCTGTCCCACTTTAATATTGCAGTCTGTGCATGAATAAAACCTATTTTGCAACACAGAGAAACATATCTGAAGGTGTTAGAAGTGTTTTGCATGATTTTTGAAGTTAGAGCCTGAAGTGTCAGAAAACAGCGTTTCAGCGCAGAACAAACTTGGTTCCAGCAATGCAAGCTGAATCTTGGTCCCACTTTAAAATATCAGTCTGTGCATGAATAAAACCTATTTTGCAAAACAGAGAAACATATCTGAAGGTGTTAGAAGTGTTTTGCATGATTTTTGAAGTTAGAGCCTGAAATGTCAGGAAACAGCGTTTCAGTGCAGAACAAACTTGTTTCAAGCAATGCAAGCTGAATCTCTGTCCCACTTTAATATTGCAGTCTGTGCATGAATAAAACCTATTTTGCAACACAGAGAAACATATCTGAAGGTGTTAGAAGTGTTTTGCATGATTTTTGAAGTTAGAGCCTGAAGTGTCAGAAAACAGCGTTTCAGCGCAGAACAAACTTGGTTCCAGCAATGCAAGCTGAATCTTGGTCCCACTTTAAAATATCAGTCTGTGCATGAATAAAACCTATTTTGCAACACAGAGAAACATATCTGAAGGTGTTAGAAGTGTTTTGCATGATTTTTGAAGTTAGAGCCTGAAATGTCAGGAAACAGCGTTTCAGTGCAGAACAAACTTGTTTCAAGCAATGCAAGCTGAATCTCTGTCCCACTTTAATATTGCAGTCTGTGCATGAATAAAACCTATTTTGCAACACAGAGAAACATATCTGAAGGTGTTAGAAGTGTTTTGCATGATTTTTGAAGTTAGAGCCTGAAATGTCAGAAAACAGCGTTTCAGCGCAAAACAAACTTGGTTCCAGCAATGCAAGCTGAATCTTGGTCCCACTTTAAAATATCAGTCTGTGCATGAATAAAACCTATTTTGCAACACAGAGAATCATATCTGAAGGTGTTAGAAGTGTTTTGCATGATTTTTGAAGTTAGAGCCTGAAATGTCAGAAAACAGCGTTTCAGTGCAGAACAAACTTGTTTCAAGCAATGCAAGCTGAATCTCTGTCCCACTTTAATATTGCAGTCTGTGCATGAATAAAACCTATTTTGCAACACAGAGAAACATATCTGAAGGTGTTAGAAGTGTTTTGCATGATTTTTGAAGTTAGAGCCTGAAGTGTCAGAAAACAGCGTTTCAGCGCAGAACAAACTTGTTTCAAGCAATGCAAGCTGAATCTTGGTCCCACTTTAAAATATCAGTCTGTGCATGAATAAAACCTATTTTGCAACACAGAGAAACATATCTGAAGGTGTTAGAAGTGTTTTGCATGATTTTTGAAGTTAGAGCCTGAAATGTCAGGAAACAGCGTTTCAGTGCAGAACAAACTTGTTTCCAGCAATGCAAGCTGAATCTTGGTCCCACTTTAAAATATCAGTCTGTGCATGAATAAAACCTATTTTGCAACACAGAGAAACATATCTGAAGGTGTTAGAAGTGTTTTGCATGATTTTTGAAGTTAGAGCCTGAAATGTCAGAAAACAGCTTTTCAGCGCAGAACAAACTTGTTTCCAGCAATGCAAGCTGAATCTTGGTCCCACTTTAAAATATCAGTCTGTGCATGAATAAAACCTATTTTGCAACACAGAGAAACATATCTGAAGGTGTTAGAAGTGTTTTGCATGATTTTTGAAGTTAGAGCCTGAAGTGTCAGAAAACAGCGTTTCAGTGCAGAACAAACTTGGTTCCAGCAATGCAAGCTGAATCTTGGTCCCACTTTAAAATGTCAGTCTGTGCATGAATAAAACCTATTTTGCAAAACAGAGAAACATATCTGAAGGTGTTAGAAGTGTTTTGCATGATTTTTGAAGTTAGAGCCTGAAGTGTCAGAAAACAGCGTTTCAGCGCAGAACAAACTTGGTTCCAGCAATGCAAGCTGAATCTTGGTCCCACTTTAAAATATCAGTCTGTGCATGAATAAAACCTATTTTGCAACACAGAGAAACATATCTAAAGGTGTTAGAAGTGTTTTGCATGATTTTTGAAGTTAGAGCCTGAAATGTCAGAAAACAGCGTTTCAGTGCAGAACAAACTTGTTTCAAGCAATGCAAGCTGAATCTCTGTCCCACTTTAATATTGCAGTCTGTGCATGAATAAAACCTAATTTGCAACACAGAGAAACATATCTGAAGGTGTTAGAAGTGTTTTGCATGATTTTTGAAGTTAGAGCCTGAAATGTCAGAAAACAGCGTTTCAGCGCAGAACAAACTTGTTTCCAGCAATGCAAGCTGAATCTTGGTCCCACTTTAAAATATCAGTCTGTGCATGAATAAAACCTATTTTGCAACACAGAGAAACATATCTGAAGGTGTTAGAAGTGTTTTGCATGATTTTTGAAGTTAGAGCCTGAAATGTCAGAAAACAGCTTTTCAGCGCAGAACAAACTTGTTTCCAGCAATGCAAGCTGAATCTTGGTCCCACTTTAAAATATCAGTCTGTGCATGAATAAAACCTATTTTGCAACACAGAGAAACATATCTGAAGGTGTTAGAAGTGTTTTGCATGATTTTTGAAGTTAGAGCCTGAAGTGTCAGAAAACAGCGTTTCAGTGCAGAACAAACTTGGTTCCAGCAATGCAAGCTGAATCTTGGTCCCACTTTAAAATGTCAGTCTGTGCATGAATAAAACCTATTTTGCAACACAGAGAAACATATCTGAAGGTGTTAGAAGTGTTTTGCATGATTTTTGAAGTTAGAGCCTGAAATGTCAGGAAACAGCGTTTCAGTGCAGAACAAACTTGTTTCAAGCAATGCAAGCTGAATCTCTGTCCCACTTTAATATTGCAGTCTGTGCATGAATAAAACCTATTTTGCAACACAGAGAAACATATCTGAAGGTGTTAGAAGTGTTTTGCATGATTTTTGAAGTTAGAGCCTGAAATGTCAGAAAACAGCGTTTCAGCGTAGAACAAACTTGTTTCCAGCAATGCAAGCTGAATCTTGGTCCCACTTTAAAATATCAGTCTGTGCATGAATAAAACCTATTTTGCAAAACAGAGAAACATATCTGAAGGTGTTAGAAGTGTTTTGCATGATTTTTGAAGTTAGAGCCTGAAATGTCAGAAAACAGCGTTTCAGCGCAGAACAAACTTGGTTCCAGCAATGCAAGCTGAATCTTGTCCCACTTTAAAATATCAGTCTGTGCATAAATAAAACCTATTTTGCAACACAGAGAAACATATCTGAAGGTGTTAGAAGTGTTTTGCATGATTTTTGAAGTTAGAGCCTGAAATGTCAGGAAACAGCGTTTCAGTGCAGAACAAACTTGTTTCAAGCAATGCAAGCTGAATCTCTGTCCCACTTTAATATTGCAGTCTGTGCATGAATAAAACCTATTTTGCAACACAGAGAAACATATCTGAAGGTGTTAGAAGTGTTTTGCATGATTTTTGAAGTTAGAGCCTGAAATGTCAGAAAACAGCTTTTCAGCGCAGAACAAACTTGTTTCCAGCAATGCAAGCTGAATCTTGGTCCCACTTTAAAATATCAGTCTGTGCATGAATAAAACCTATTTTGCAACACAGAGAAACATATCTAAAGGTGTTAGAAGTGTTTTGCATGATTTTTGAAGTTAGAGCCTGAAATGTCAGAAAACAGCGTTTCAGCGCAAAACAAACTTGGTTCCAGCAATGCAAGCTGAATCTTGGTCCCACTTTAAAATATCAGTCTGTGCATGAATAAAACCTATTTTGCAACACAGAGAAACATATCTGAAGGTGTTAGAAGTGTTTTGCATGATTTTTGAAGTTAGAGCCTGAAATGTCAGGAAACAGCGTTTCAGTGCAGAACAAACTTGTTTCAAGCAATGCAAGCTGAATCTCTGTCCCACTTTAATATTGCAGTCTGTGCATGAATAAAACCTATTTTGCAACACAGAGAAACATATCTGAAGGTGTTAGAAGTGTTTTGCATGATTTTTGAAGTTAGACCCTGAAATGTCAGAAAACAGCGTTTCAGCGCAGAACAAACTTGTTTCCAGCAATGCAAGCTGAATCTTGGTCCCACTTTAAAATATCAGTCTGTGCATGAATAAAACCTATTTTGCAACACAGAGAAACATATCTGAAGGTGTTAGAAGTGTTTTGCATGATTTTTGAAGTTAGAGCCTGAAATGTCAGGAAACAGCGTTTCAGTGCAGAACAAACTAGTTTCAAGCAATGCAAGCTGAATCTCTGTCCCACTTTAATATTGCAGTCTGTGCATGAATAAAACCTATTTTGCAACACAGAGAAACATATCTGAAGGTGTTAGAAGTGTTTTGCATGATTTTTGAAGTTAGAGCCTAAAGTGTCAGAAAACAGCGTTTCAGCGCAGAACAAACTTGGTTCCAGCAATGCAAGCTGAATCTTGGTCCCACTTTAAAATATCAGTCTGTGCATGAATAAAACCTATTTTGCAAAACAGAGAAACATATCTGAAGGTGTTAGAAGTGTTTTGCATGATTTTTGAAGTTAGAGCCTGAAATGTCAGGAAACAGCGTTTCAGTGCAGAACAAACTTGTTTCAAGCAATGCAAGCTGAATCTCTGTCCCACTTTAATATTGCAGTCTGTGCATGAATAAAACCTATTTTGCAACACAGAGAAACATATCTGAAGGTGTTAGAAGTGTTTTGCATGATTTTTGAAGTTAGAGCCTGAAGTGTCAGAAAACAGCGTTTCAGCGCAGAACAAACTTGGTTCCAGCAATGCAAGCTGAATCTTGGTCCCACTTTAAAATATCAGTCTGTGCATGAATAAAACCTATTTTGCAACACAGAGAAACATATCTGAAGGTGTTAGAAGTGTTTTGCATGATTTTTGAAGTTAGAGCCTGAAATGTCAGGAAACAGCGTTTCAGTGCAGAACAAACTTGTTTCAAGCAATGCAAGCTGAATCTCTGTCCCACTTTAATATTGCAGTCTGTGCATGAATAAAACCTATTTTGCAACACAGATAAACATATCTGAAGGTGTTAGAAGTGTTTTGCATGATTTTTGAAGTTAGAGCCTGAAATGTCAGAAAACAGCGTTTCAGCGCAAAACAAACTTGGTTCCAGCAATGCAAGCTGAATCTTGGTCCCACTTTAAAATATCAGTCTGTGCATGAATAAAACCTATTTTGCAACACAGAGAATCATATCTGAAGGTGTTAGAAGTGTTTTGCATGATTTTTGAAGTTAGAGCCTGAAATGTCAGAAAACAGCGTTTCAGTGCAGAACAAACTTGTTTCAAGCAATGCAAGCTGAATCTCTGTCCCACTTTAATATTGCAGTCTGTGCATGAATAAAACCTATTTTGCAACACAGAGAAACATATCTGAAGGTGTTAGAAGTGTTTTGCATGATTTTTGAAGTTAGAGCCTGAAGTGTCAGAAAACAGCGTTTCAGCGCAGAACAAACTTGTTTCAAGCAATGCAAGCTGAATCTTGGTCCCACTTTAAAATATCAGTCTGTGCATGAATAAAACCTATTTTGCAACACAGAGAAACATATCTGAAGGTGTTAGAAGTGTTTTGCATGATTTTTGAAGTTAGAGCCTGAAATGTCAGGAAACAGCGTTTCAGTGCAGAACAAACTTGTTTCAAGCAATGCAAGCTGAATCTCTGTCCCACTTTAATATTGCAGTCTGTGCATGAATAAAACCTAATTTGCAACACAGAGAAACATATCTGAAGGTGTTAGAAGTGTTTTGCATGATTTTTGAAGTTAGAGCCTGAAATGTCAGAAAACAGCGTTTCAGCGCAGAACAAACTTGTTTCCAGCAATGCAAGCTGAATCTTGGTCCCACTTTAAAATATCAGTCTGTGCATGAATAAAACCTATTTTGCAACACAGAGAAACATATCTGAAGGTGTTAGAAGTGTTTTGCATGATTTTTGAAGTTAGAGCCTGAAATGTCAGAAAACAGCTTTTCAGCGCAGAACAAACTTGTTTCCAGCAATGCAAGCTGAATCTTGGTCCCACTTTAAAATATCAGTCTGTGCATGAATAAAACCTATTTTGCAACACAGAGAAACATATCTGAAGGTGTTAGAAGTGTTTTGCATGATTTTTGAAGTTAGAGCCTGAAGTGTCAGAAAACAGCGTTTCAGTGCAGAACAAACTTGGTTCCAGCAATGCAAGCTGAATCTTGGTCCCACTTTAAAATGTCAGTCTGTGCATGAATAAAACCTATTTTGCAAAACAGAGAAACATATCTGAAGGTGTTAGAAGTGTTTTGCATGATTTTTGAAGTTAGAGCCTGAAGTGTCAGAAAACAGCGTTTCAGCGCAGAACAAACTTGGTTCCAGCAATGCAAGCTGAATCTTGGTCCCACTTTAAAATATCAGTCTGTGCATGAATAAAACCTATTTTGCAACACAGAGAAACATATCTAAAGGTGTTAGAAGTGTTTTGCATGATTTTTGAAGTTAGAGCCTGAAATGTCAGAAAACAGCGTTTCAGTGCAGAACAAACTTGTTTCAAGCAATGCAAGCTGAATCTCTGTCCCACTTTAATATTGCAGTCTGTGCATGAATAAAACCTAATTTGCAACACAGAGAAACATATCTGAAGGTGTTAGAAGTGTTTTGCATGATTTTTGAAGTTAGAGCCTGAAATGTCAGAAAACAGCGTTTCAGCGCAGAACAAACTTGTTTCCAGCAATGCAAGCTGAATCTTGGTCCCACTTTAAAATATCAGTCTGTGCATGAATAAAACCTATTTTGCAACACAGAGAAACATATCTGAAGGTGTTAGAAGTGTTTTGCATGATTTTTGAAGTTAGAGCCTGAAATGTCAGAAAACAGCTTTTCAGCGCAGAACAAACTTGTTTCCAGCAATGCAAGCTGAATCTTGGTCCCACTTTAAAATATCAGTCTGTGCATGAATAAAACCTATTTTGCAACACAGAGAAACATATCTGAAGGTGTTAGAAGTGTTTTGCATGATTTTTGAAGTTAGAGCCTGAAGTGTCAGAAAACAGCGTTTCAGTGCAGAACAAACTTGGTTCCAGCAATGCAAGCTGAATCTTGGTCCCACTTTAAAATGTCAGTCTGTGCATGAATAAAACCTATTTTGCAACACAGAGAAACATATCTGAAGGTGTTAGAAGTGTTTTGCATGATTTTTGAAGTTAGAGCCTGAAATGTCAGGAAACAGCGTTTCAGTGCAGAACAAACTTGTTTCAAGCAATGCAAGCTGAATCTCTGTCCCACTTTAATATTGCAGTCTGTGCATGAATAAAACCTATTTTGCAACACAGAGAAACATATCTGAAGGTGTTAGAAGTGTTTTGCATGATTTTTGAAGTTAGAGCCTGAAATGTCAGAAAACAGCGTTTCAGCGCAGAACAAACTTGTTTCCAGCAATGCAAGCTGAATCTTGGTCCCACTTTAAAATATCAGTCTGTGCATGAATAAAACCTATTTTGCAAAACAGAGAAACATATCTGAAGGTGTTAGAAGTGTTTTGCATGATTTTTGAAGTTAGAGCCTGAAATGTCAGAAAACAGCGTTTCAGCGCAGAACAAACTTGGTTCCAGCAATGCAAGCTGAATCTTGTCCCACTTTAAAATATCAGTCTGTGCATAAATAAAACCTATTTTGCAACACAGAGAAACATATCTGAAGGTGTTAGAAGTGTTTTGCATGATTTTTGAAGTTAGAGCCTGAAATGTCAGGAAACAGCGTTTCAGTGCAGAACAAACTTGTTTCAAGCAATGCAAGCTGAATCTCTGTCCCACTTTAATATTGCAGTCTGTGCATGAATAAAACCTATTTTGCAACACAGAGAAACATATCTGAAGGTGTTAGAAGTGTTTTGCATGATTTTTGAAGTTAGAGCCTGAAATGTCAGGAAACAGCGTTTCAGTGCAGAACAAACTTGTTTCAAGCAATGCAAGCTGAATCTCTGTCCCACTTTAATATTGCAGTCTGTGCATGAATAAAACCTATTTTGCAACACAGAGAAACATATCTGAAGGTGTTAGAAGTGTTTTGCATGATTTTTGAAGTTAGAGCCTGAAATGTCAGAAAACAGCGTTTCAGCGCAAAACAAACTTGGTTCCAGCAATGCAAGCTGAATCTTGGTCCCACTTTAAAATATCAGTCTGTGCATGAATAAAACCTATTTTGCAACACAGAGAATCATATCTGAAGGTGTTAGAAGTGTTTTGCATGATTTTTGAAGTTAGAGCCTGAAATGTCAGAAAACAGCGTTTCAGTGCAGAACAAACTTGTTTCAAGCAATGCAAGCTGAATCTCTGTCCCACTTTAATATTGCAGTCTGTGCATGAATAAAACCTATTTTGCAACACAGAGAAACATATCTGAAGGTGTTAGAAGTGTTTTGCATGATTTTTGAAGTTAGAGCCTGAAGTGTCAGAAAACAGCGTTTCAGCGCAGAACAAACTTGTTTCAAGCAATGCAAGCTGAATCTTGGTCCCACTTTAAAATATCAGTCTGTGCATGAATAAAACCTATTTTGCAACACAGAGAAACATATCTGAAGGTGTTAGAAGTGTTTTGCATGATTTTTGAAGTTAGAGCCTGAAATGTCAGGAAACAGCGTTTCAGTGCAGAACAAACTTGTTTCAAGCAATGCAAGCTGAATCTCTGTCCCACTTTAATATTGCAGTCTGTGCATGAATAAAACCTAATTTGCAACACAGAGAAACATATCTGAAGGTGTTAGAAGTGTTTTGCATGATTTTTGAAGTTAGAGCCTGAAATGTCAGAAAACAGCGTTTCAGCGCAGAACAAACTTGTTTCCAGCAATGCAAGCTGAATCTTGGTCCCACTTTAAAATATCAGTCTGTGCATGAATAAAACCTATTTTGCAACACAGAGAAACATATCTGAAGGTGTTAGAAGTGTTTTGCATGATTTTTGAAGTTAGAGCCTGAAATGTCAGAAAACAGCTTTTCAGCGCAGAACAAACTTGTTTCCAGCAATGCAAGCTGAATCTTGGTCCCACTTTAAAATATCAGTCTGTGCATGAATAAAACCTATTTTGCAACACAGAGAAACATATCTGAAGGTGTTAGAAGTGTTTTGCATGATTTTTGAAGTTAGAGCCTGAAGTGTCAGAAAACAGCGTTTCAGTGCAGAACAAACTTGGTTCCAGCAATGCAAGCTGAATCTTGGTCCCACTTTAAAATGTCAGTCTGTGCATGAATAAAACCTATTTTGCAAAACAGAGAAACATATCTGAAGGTGTTAGAAGTGTTTTGCATGATTTTTGAAGTTAGAGCCTGAAGTGTCAGAAAACAGCGTTTCAGCGCAGAACAAACTTGGTTCCAGCAATGCAAGCTGAATCTTGGTCCCACTTTAAAATATCAGTCTGTGCATGAATAAAACCTATTTTGCAACACAGAGAAACATATCTAAAGGTGTTAGAAGTGTTTTGCATGATTTTTGAAGTTAGAGCCTGAAATGTCAGAAAACAGCGTTTCAGTGCAGAACAAACTTGTTTCAAGCAATGCAAGCTGAATCTCTGTCCCACTTTAATATTGCAGTCTGTGCATGAATAAAACCTAATTTGCAACACAGAGAAACATATCTGAAGGTGTTAGAAGTGTTTTGCATGATTTTTGAAGTTAGAGCCTGAAATGTCAGAAAACAGCGTTTCAGCGCAGAACAAACTTGTTTCCAGCAATGCAAGCTGAATCTTGGTCCCACTTTAAAATATCAGTCTGTGCATGAATAAAACCTATTTTGCAACACAGAGAAACATATCTGAAGGTGTTAGAAGTGTTTTGCATGATTTTTGAAGTTAGAGCCTGAAATGTCAGAAAACAGCTTTTCAGCGCAGAACAAACTTGTTTCCAGCAATGCAAGCTGAATCTTGGTCCCACTTTAAAATATCAGTCTGTGCATGAATAAAACCTATTTTGCAACACAGAGAAACATATCTGAAGGTGTTAGAAGTGTTTTGCATGATTTTTGAAGTTAGAGCCTGAAGTGTCAGAAAACAGCGTTTCAGTGCAGAACAAACTTGGTTCCAGCAATGCAAGCTGAATCTTGGTCCCACTTTAAAATGTCAGTCTGTGCATGAATAAAACCTATTTTGCAACACAGAGAAACATATCTGAAGGTGTTAGAAGTGTTTTGCATGATTTTTGAAGTTAGAGCCTGAAATGTCAGGAAACAGCGTTTCAGTGCAGAACAAACTTGTTTCAAGCAATGCAAGCTGAATCTCTGTCCCACTTTAATATTGCAGTCTGTGCATGAATAAAACCTATTTTGCAACACAGAGAAACATATCTGAAGGTGTTAGAAGTGTTTTGCATGATTTTTGAAGTTAGAGCCTGAAATGTCAGAAAACAGCGTTTCAGCGCAGAACAAACTTGTTTCCAGCAATGCAAGCTGAATCTTGGTCCCACTTTAAAATATCAGTCTGTGCATGAATAAAACCTATTTTGCAAAACAGAGAAACATATCTGAAGGTGTTAGAAGTGTTTTGCATGATTTTTGAAGTTAGAGCCTGAAATGTCAGAAAACAGCGTTTCAGCGCAGAACAAACTTGGTTCCAGCAATGCAAGCTGAATCTTGTCCCACTTTAAAATATCAGTCTGTGCATAAATAAAACCTATTTTGCAACACAGAGAAACATATCTGAAGGTGTTAGAAGTGTTTTGCATGATTTTTGAAGTTAGAGCCTGAAATGTCAGGAAACAGCGTTTCAGTGCAGAACAAACTTGTTTCAAGCAATGCAAGCTGAATCTCTGTCCCACTTTAATATTGCAGTCTGTGCATGAATAAAACCTATTTTGCAACACAGAGAAACATATCTGAAGGTGTTAGAAGTGTTTTGCATGATTTTTGAAGTTAGAGCCTGAAATGTCAGAAAACAGCTTTTCAGCGCAGAACAAACTTGTTTCCAGCAATGCAAGCTGAATCTTGGTCCCACTTTAAAATATCAGTCTGTGCATGAATAAAACCTATTTTGCAACACAGAGAAACATATCTAAAGGTGTTAGAAGTGTTTTGCATGATTTTTGAAGTTAGAGCCTGAAATGTCAGAAAACAGCGTTTCAGCGCAAAACAAACTTGGTTCCAGCAATGCAAGCTGAATCTTGGTCCCACTTTAAAATATCAGTCTGTGCATGAATAAAACCTATTTTGCAACACAGAGAAACATATCTGAAGGTGTTAGAAGTGTTTTGCATGATTTTTGAAGTTAGAGCCTGAAATGTCAGAAAACAGCGTTTCAGCGCAGAACAAACTTGTTTCCAGCAATGCAAGCTGAATCTTGGTCCCACTTTAAAATATCAGTCTGTGCATGAATAAAACCTATTTTGCAACACAGAGAAACATATCTGAAGGTGTTAGAAGTGTTTTGCATGATTTTTGAAGTTAGAGCCTGAAATGTCAGAAAACAGCTTTTCAGCGCAGAACAAACTTGTTTCCAGCAATGCAAGCTGAATCTTGGTCCCACTTTAAAATATCAGTCTGTGCATGAATAAAACCTATTTTGCAACACAGAGAAACATATCTGAAGGTGTTAGAAGTGTTTTGCATGATTTTTGAAGTTAGAGCCTGAAGTGTCAGAAAACAGCGTTTCAGTGCAGAACAAACTTGGTTCCAGCAATGCAAGCTGAATCTTGGTCCCACTTTAAAATGTCAGTCTGTGCATGAATAAAACCTATTTTGCAACACAGAGAAACATATCTGAAGGTGTTAGAAGTGTTTTGCATGATTTTTGAAGTTAGAGCCTGAAGTGTCAGAAAACAGCGTTTCAGCGCAGAACAAACTTGGTTCCAGCAATGCAAGCTGAATCTTGGTCCCACTTTAAAATATCAGTCTGTGCATGAATAAAACCTATTTTGCAACACAGAGAAACATATCTAAAGGTGTTAGAAGTGTTTTGCATGATTTTTGAAGTTAGAGCCTGAAATGTCAGAAAACAGCGTTTCAGTGCAGAACAAACTTGTTTCAAGCAATGCAAGCTGAATCTCTGTCCCACTTTAATATTGCAGTCTGTGCATGAATAAAACCTAATTTGCAACACAGAGAAACATATCTGAAGGTGTTAGAAGGGTTTTGCATGATTTTTGAAGTTAGAGCCTGAAATGTCAGAAAACAGCGTTTCAGCGCAGAACAAACTTGTTTCCAGCAATGCAAGCTGAATCTTGGTCCCACTTTAAAATATCAGTCTGTGCATGAATAAAACCTATTTTGCAACACAGAGAAACATATCTGAAGGTGTTAGAAGTGTTTTGCATGATTTTTGAAGTTAGAGCCTGAAATGTCAGAAAACAGCTTTTCAGCGCAGAACAAACTTGTTTCCAGCAATGCAAGCTGAATCTTGGTCCCACTTTAAAATATCAGTCTGTGCATGAATAAAACCTATTTTGCAACACAGAGAAACATATCTGAAGGTGTTAGAAGTGTTTTGCATGATTTTTGAAGTTAGAGCCTGAAGTGTCAGAAAACAGCGTTTCAGTGCAGAACAAACTTGGTTCCAGCAATGCAAGCTGAATCTTGGTCCCACTTTAAAATGTCAGTCTGTGCATGAATAAAACCTATTTTGCAACACAGAGAAACATATCTGAAGGTGTTAGAAGTGTTTTGCATGATTTTTGAAGTTAGAGCCTGAAATGTCAGGAAACAGCGTTTCAGTGCAGAACAAACTTGTTTCAAGCAATGCAAGCTGAATCTCTGTCCCACTTTAATATTGCAGTCTGTGCATGAATAAAACCTATTTTGCAACACAGAGAAACATATCTGAAGGTGTTAGAAGTGTTTTGCATGATTTTTGAAGTTAGACCCTGAAATGTCAGAAAACAGCGTTTCAGCGCAGAACAAACTTGTTTCCAGCAATGCAAGCTGAATCTTGGTCCCACTTTAAAATATCAGTCTGTGCATGAATAAAACCTATTTTGCAACACAGAGAAACATATCTGAAGGTATTAGAAGTGTTTTGCATGATTTTTGAAGTTAGAGCCTGAAATGTCAGAAAACAGCGTTTCAGCGCAGAACAAACTTGTTTCCAGCAATGCAAGCTGAATATTGGTCCCACTTTAAAATATCAGTCTGTGCATGAATAAAACCTATTTTGCAACACAGAGAAACATATCTGAAGGTGTTAGAAGTGTTTTGCATGATTTTTGAAGTTAGAGCCTGAAATGTCAGAAAACAGCGTTTCAGCGCAAAACAAACTTGGTTCCAGCAATGCAAGCTGAATCTTGGTCCCACTTTAAAATATCAGTCTGTGCATGAATAAAACCTATTTTGCAACACAGAGAAACATATCTGAAGGTGTTAGAAGTGTTTTGCATGATTTTTGAAGTTAGAGCCTGAAATGTCAGGAAACAGCGTTTCAGTGCAGAACAAACTAGTTTCAAGCAATGCAAGCTGAATCTCTGTCCCACTTTAATATTGCAGTCTGTGCATGAATAAAACCTATTTTGCAACACAGAGAAACATATCTGAAGGTGTTAGAAGTGTTTTGCATGATTTTTGAAGTTAGAGCCTGAAGTGTCAGAAAACAGCGTTTCAGCGCAGAACAAACTTGGTTCCAGCAATGCAAGCTGAATCTTGGTCCCACTTTAAAATATCAGTCTGTGCATGAATAAAACCTATTTTTCAAAACAGAGAAACATATCTGAAGGTGTTAGAAGTGTTTTGCATGATTTTTGAAGTTAGAGCCTGAAATGTCAGGAAACAGCGTTTCAGTGCAGAACAAACTTGTTTCAAGCAATGCAAGCTGAATCTCTGTCCCACTTTAATATTGCAGTCTGTGCATGAATAAAACCTATTTTGCAACACAGAGAAACATATCTGAAGGTGTTAGAAGTGTTTTGCATGATTTTTGAAGTTAGAGCCTGAAGTGTCAGAAAACAGCGTTTCAGCGCAGAACAAACTTGGTTCCAGCAATGCAAGCTGAATCTTGGTCCCACTTTAAAATATCAGTCTGTGCATGAATAAAACCTATTTTGCAACACAGAGAAACATATCTGAAGGTGTTAGAAGTGTTTTGCATGATTTTTGAAGTTAGAGCCTGAAATGTCAGGAAACAGCGTTTCAGTGCAGAACAAACTTGTTTCAAGCAATGCAAGCTGAATCTCTGTCCCACTTTAATATTGCAGTCTGTGCATGAATAAAACCTATTTTGCAACACAGAGAAACATATCTGAAGGTGTTAGAAGTGTTTTGCATGATTTTTGAAGTTAGAGCCTGAAGTGTCAGAAAACAGCGTTTCAGTGCAGAACAAACTTGGTTCCAGCAATGCAAGCTGAATCTTGGTCCCACTTTAAAATGTCAGTCTGTGCATGAATAAAACCTATTTTGCAACACAGAGAAACATATCTGAAGGTGTTAGAAGTGTTTTGCATGATTTTTGAAGTTAGAGCCTGAAGTGTCAGAAAACAGCGTTTCAGCGCAGAACAAACTTGGTTCCAGCAATGCAAGCTGAATCTTGGTCACACTTTAAAATATCAGTCTGTGCATGAATAAAACCTATTTTGCAACACAGAGAAACATATCTAAAGGTGTTAGAAGTGTTTTGCATGATTTTTGAAGTTAGAGCCTGAAATGTCAGAAAACAGCGTTTCAGCGCAGAACAAACTTGATTCCAGCAATGCAAGCTGAATCTTGGTCCCACTTTAAAATATCAGTCTGTGCATGAATAAAACCTATTTTGCAACACAGAGAAACATATCTGAAGGTGTTAGAAGTGTTTTGCATGATTTTTGAAGTTACAGCCTGAAATGTCAGAAAACAGTGTTTCAGCGCAGAACAAACTTGGTTCCAGCAATGCAAGCTGAATCTTGGTCCCACTTTAAAATATCAGTCAGTGCATGAATAAAACCTATTTTGCAACACAGAGAAACATATCTGAAGGTGTTAGAAGTGTTTTGCATGATTTTTGAAGTTAGAGCCTGAAATGTCAGAAAACAGCGTTTCAGTGCAGAACAAACTTGTTTCAAGCAATGCAAGCTGAATCTCTGTCCCACTTTAATATTGCAGTCTGTGCATGAATAAAACCTATTTTGCAACACAGAGAAACATATCTGAAGGTGTTAGAAGTGTTTTGCATGATTTTTGAAGTTAGAGCCTGAAGTGTCAGAAAACAGCGTTTTAGCGCAGAACAAATTTGGTTCCAGCAATGCAAGCTGAATCTTGGTCCCACTTTAAAATATCAGTCTGTGCATGAATAAAACCTATTTTGCAACACAGAGAAACATATCTGAAGGTGTTAGAAGTGTTTTGCATGATTTTTGAAGTTAGAGCCTGAAATGTCAGAAAACAGCGTTTCAGTGCAGAACAAACTTGTTTCAAGCAATGCAAGCTGAATCTCTGTCCCACTTTAATATTGCAGTCTGTGCATGAATAAAACCTATTTTGCAACACAGAGAAACATATCTGAAGGTGTTAGAAGTGTTTTGCATGATTTTTGAAGTTAGAGCCTGAAGTGTCAGAAAACAGCGTTTCAGTGCAGAACAAACTTGGTTCCAGCAATGCAAGCTGAATCTTGGTCCCACTTTAAAATGTCAGTCTGTGCATGAATAAAACCTATTTTGTAACACAGAGAAACATATCTGAAGGTGTTAGAAGTGTTTTGCATGATTTTTGAAGTTAGAGCCTGAAGTGTCAGAAAACAGCGTTTCAGTGCAGAACAAACTTGGTTCCAGCAATGCAAGCTGAATCTTGGTCCCACTTTAAAATGTCAGTCTGTGCATGAATAAAACCTATTTTGCAACACAGAGAAACATATCTGAAGGTGTTAGAAGTGTTTTGCATGATTTTTGAAGTTAGAGCCTGAAGTGTCAGAAAACAGCGTTTCAGCGCAGAACAAACTTGGTTCCAGCAATGCAAGCTGAATCTTGGTCCCACTTTAAAATATCAGTCTGTGCATGAATAAAACCTATTTTGCAACACAGAGAAACATATCTAAAGGTGTTAGAAGTGTTTTGCATGATTTTTGAAGTTAGAGCCTGAAATGTCAGAAAACAGCGTTTCAGCGCAGAACAAACTTGATTCCAGCAATGCAAGCTGAATCTTGGTCCCACTTTAAAATATCAGTCTGTGCATGAATAAAACCTATTTTGCAACACAGAGAAACATATCTGAAGGTGTTAGAAGTGTTTTGCATGATTTTTGAAGTTACAGCCTGAAATGTCAGAAAACAGCGTTTCAGCGCAGAACAAACTTGGTTCCAGCAATGCAAGCTGAATCTTGGTCCCACTTTAAAATATCAGTCTGTGCATGAATAAAACCTATTTTGCAACACAGAGAAACATATCTGAAGGTGTTAGAAGTGTTTTGCATGATTTTTGAAGTTAGAGCCTGAAATGTCAGAAAACAGCGTTTCAGTGCAGAACAAACTTGTTTCAAGCAATGCAAGCTGAATCTCTGTCCCACTTTAATATTGCAGTCTGTGCATGAATAAAACCTATTTTGCAACACAGAGAAACATATCTGAAGGTGTTAGAAGTGTTTTGCATGATTTTTGAAGTTAGAGCCTGAAGTGTCAGAAAACAGCGTTTCAGCGCAGAACAAATTTGGTTCCAGCAATGCAAGCTGAATCTTGGTCCCACTTTAAAATATCAGTCTGTGCATGAATAAAACCTATTTTGCAACACAGAGAAACATATCTGAAGGTGTTAGAAGTGTTTTGCATGATTTTTGAAGTTAGAGCCTGAAATGTCAGAAAACAGCGTTTCAGTGCAGAACAAACTTGTTTCAAGCAATGCAAGCTGAATCTCTGTCCCACTTTAATATTGCAGTCTGTGCATGAATAAAACCTATTTTGCAACACAGAGAAACATATCTGAAGGTGTTAGAAGTGTTTTGCATGATTTTTGAAGTTAGAGCCTGAAGTGTCAGAAAACAGCGTTTCAGTGCAGAACAAACTTGGTTCCAGCAATGCAAGCTGAATCTTGGTCCCACTTTAAAATGTCAGTCTGTGCATGAATAAAACCTATTTTGCAACACAGAGAAACATATCTGAAGGTGTTAGAAGTGTTTTGCATGATTTTTGAAGTTAGAGCCTGAAGTGTCAGAAAACAGCGTTTCAGCGCAGAACAAACTTGGTTCCAGCAATGCAAGCTGAATCTTGGTCCCACTTTAAAATATCAGTCTGTGCATGAATAAAACCTATTTTGCAACACAGAGAAACATATCTAAAGGTGTTAGAAGTGTTTTGAATGATTTTTGAAGTTAGAGCCTGAAATGTCAGAAAACAGCGTTTCAGCGCAGAACAAACTTGATTCCAGCAATGCAAGCTGAATCTTGGTCCCACTTTAAAATATCAGTCTGTGCATGAATAAAACCTATTTTGCAACACAGAGAAACATATCTGAAGGTGTTAGAAGTGTTTTGCATGATTTTTGAAGTTACAGCCTGAAATGTCAGAAAACAGCGTTTCAGCGCAGAACAAACTTGATTCCAGCAATGCAAGCTGAATCTTGGTCCCACTTTAAAATATCAGTCTGTGCATGAATAAAACCTATTTTGCAACACAGAGAAACATATCTGAAGGTGTTAGAAGTGTTTTGCATGATTTTTGAAGTTAGAGCCTGAAGTGTCAGAAAACAGCGTTTCAGCGCAGAACAAACTTGGTTCCAGCAATGCAAGCTGAATCTTGGTCCCACTTTAAAATATCAGTCTGTGCATGAATAAAACCTATTTTGCAACACAGAGAAACATATCTGAAGGTGTTAGAAGTGTTTTGCATGATTTTTGAAGTTAGAGCCTGAAATGTCAGGAAACAGCGTTTCAGTGCAGAACAAACTTGTTTCAAGCAATGCAAGCTGAATCTCTGTCCCACTTTAATATTGCAGTCTGTGCATGAATAAAACCTAATTTGCAACACAGAGAAACATATCTGAAGGTGTTAGAAGTGTTTTGCATGATTTTTGAAGTTAGAGCCTGAAATGTCAGAAAACAGCGTTTCAGCGCAGAACAAACTTGTTTCCAGCAATGCAAGCTGAATCTTGGTCCCACTTTAAAATATCAGTCTGTGCATGAATAAAACCTATTTTGCAACACAGAGAAACATATCTGAAGGTGTTAGAAGTGTTTTGCATGATTTTTGAAGTTAGAGCCTGAAATGTCAGAAAACAGCTTTTCAGCGCAGAACAAACTTGTTTCCAGCAATGCAAGCTGAATCTTGGTCCCACTTTAAAATATCAGTCTGTGCATGAATAAAACCTATTTTGCAACACAGAGAAACATATCTGAAGGTGTTAGAAGTGTTTTGCATGATTTTTGAAGTTAGAGCCTGAAGTGTCAGAAAACAGCGTTTCAGTGCAGAACAAACTTGGTTCCAGCAATGCAAGCTGAATCTTGGTCCCACTTTAAAATGTCAGTCTGTGCATGAATAAAACCTATTTTGCAACACAGAGAAACATATCTGAAGGTGTTAGAAGTGTTTTGCATGATTTTTGAAGTTAGAGCCTGAAGTGTCAGAAAACAGCGTTTCAGCGCAGAACAAACTTGGTTCCAGCAATGCAAGCTGAATCTTGGTCCCACTTTAAAATATCAGTCTGTGCATGAATAAAACCTATTTTGCAACACAGAGAAACATATCTGAAGGTGTTAGAAGTGTTTTGCATGATTTTTGAAGTTAGAGCCTGAAATGTCAGGAAACAGCGTTTCAGTGCAGAACAAACTTGTTTCAAGCAATGCAAGCTGAATCTCTGTCCCACTTTAATATTGCAGTCTGTGCATGAATAAAACCTAATTTGCAACACAGAGAAACATATCTGAAGGTGTTAGAAGTGTTTTGCATGATTTTTGAAGTTAGAGCCTGAAATGTCAGAAAACAGCGTTTCAGCGCAGAACAAACTTGTTTCCAGCAATGCAAGCTGAATCTTGGTCCCACTTTAAAATATCAGTCTGTGCATGAATAAAACCTATTTTGCAACACAGAGAAACATATCTGAAGGTGTTAGAAGTGTTTTGCATGATTTTTGAAGTTAGAGCCTGAAATGTCAGAAAACAGCTTTTCAGCGCAGAACAAACTTGTTTCCAGCAATGCAAGCTGAATCTTGGTCCCACTTTAAAATATCAGTCTGTGCATGAATAAAACCTATTTTGCAACACAGAGAAACATATCTGAAGGTGTTAGAAGTGTTTTGCATGATTTTTGAAGTTAGAGCCTGAAGTGTCAGAAAACAGCGTTTCAGTGCAGAACAAACTTGGTTCCAGCAGTGCAAGCTGAATCTTGGTCCCACTTTAAAATGTCAGTCTGTGCATGAATAAAACCTAATTTGCAACACAGAGAAACATATCTGAAGGTGTTAGAAGTGTTTTGCATGATTTTTGAAGTTAGAGCCTGAAATGTCAGAAAACAGCGTTTCAGCGCAGAACAAACTTGTTTCCAGCAATGCAAGCTGAATCTTGGTCCCACTTTAAAATATCAGTCTGTGCATGAATAAAACCTATTTTGCAACACAGAGAAACATATCTGAAGGTGTTAGAAGTGTTTTGCATGATTTTTGAAGTTAGAGCCTGAAATGTCAGAAAACAGCTTTTCAGCGCAGAACAAACTTGTTTCCAGCAATGCAAGCTGAATCTTGGTCCCACTTTAAAATATCAGTCTGTGCATGAATAAAACCTATTTTGCAACACAGAGAAACATATCTGAAGGTGTTAGAAGTGTTTTGCATGATTTTTGAAGTTAGAGCCTGAAGTGTCAGAAAACAGCGTTTCAGTGCAGAACAAACTTGGTTCCAGCAATGCAAGCTGAATCTTGGTCCCACTTTAAAATGTCAGTCTGTGCATGAATAAAACCTATTTTGCAACACAGAGAAACATATCTGAAGGTGTTAGAAGTGTTTTGCATGATTTTTGAAGTTAGAGCCTGAAGTGTCAGAAAACAGCGTTTCAGTGCAGAACAAACTTGGTTCCAGCAATGCAAGCTGAATCTTGGTCCCACTTTAAAATGTCAGTCTGTGCATGAATAAAACCTATTTTGCAACACAGAGAAACATATCTGAAGGTGTTAGAAGTGTTTTGCATGATTTTTGAAGTTAGAGCCTGAAGTGTCAGAAAACAGCGTTTCAGCGCAGAACAAACTTGGTTCCAGCAATGCAAGCTGAATCTTGGTCCCACTTTAAAATATCAGTCTGTGCATGAATAAAACCTATTTTGCAACACAGAGAAACATATCTAAAGGTGTTAGAAGTGTTTTGAATGATTTTTGAAGTTAGAGCCTGAAATGTCAGAAAACAGCGTTTCAGCGCAGAACAAACTTGATTCCAGCAATGCAAGCTGAATCTTGGTCCCACTTTAAAATATCAGTCTGTGCATGAATAAAACCTATTTTGCAACACAGAGAAACATATCTGAAGGTGTTAGAAGTGTTTTGCATGATTTTTGAAGTTACAGCCTGAAATGTCAGAAAACAGCGTTTCAGCGCAGAACAAACTTGATTCCAGCAATGCAAGCTGAATCTTGGTCCCACTTTAAAATATCAGTCTGTGCATGAATAAAACCTATTTTGCAACACAGAGAAACATATCTGAAGGTGTTAGAAGTGTTTTGCATGATTTTTGAAGTTAGAGCCTGAAGTGTCAGAAAACAGCGTTTCAGCGCAGAACAAACTTGGTTCCAGCAATGCAAGCTGAATCTTGGTCCCACTTTAAAATATCAGTCTGTGCATGAATAAAACCTATTTTGCAACACAGAGAAACATATCTGAAGGTGTTAGAAGTGTTTTGCATGATTTTTGAAGTTAGAGCCTGAAATGTCAGGAAACAGCGTTTCAGTGCAGAACAAACTTGTTTCAAGCAATGCAAGCTGAATCTCTGTCCCACTTTAATATTGCAGTCTGTGCATGAATAAAACCTAATTTGCAACACAGAGAAACATATCTGAAGGTGTTAGAAGTGTTTTGCATGATTTTTGAAGTTAGAGCCTGAAATGTCAGAAAACAGCGTTTCAGCGCAGAACAAACTTGTTTCCAGCAATGCAAGCTGAATCTTGGTCCCACTTTAAAATATCAGTCTGTGCATGAATAAAACCTATTTTGCAACACAGAGAAACATATCTGAAGGTGTTAGAAGTGTTTTGCATGATTTTTGAAGTTAGAGCCTGAAATGTCAGAAAACAGCTTTTCAGCGCAGAACAAACTTGTTTCCAGCAATGCAAGCTGAATCTTGGTCCCACTTTAAAATATCAGTCTGTGCATGAATAAAACCTATTTTGCAACACAGAGAAACATATCTGAAGGTGTTAGAAGTGTTTTGCATGATTTTTGAAGTTAGAGCCTGAAGTGTCAGAAAACAGCGTTTCAGTGCAGAACAAACTTGGTTCCAGCAATGCAAGCTGAATCTTGGTCCCACTTTAAAATGTCAGTCTGTGCATGAATAAAACCTATTTTGCAACACAGAGAAACATATCTGAAGGTGTTAGAAGTGTTTTGCATGATTTTTGAAGTTAGAGCCTGAAGTGTCAGAAAACAGCGTTTCAGCGCAGAACAAACTTGGTTCCAGCAATGCAAGCTGAATCTTGGTCCCACTTTAAAATATCAGTCTGTGCATGAATAAAACCTATTTTGCAACACAGAGAAACATATCTGAAGGTGTTAGAAGTGTTTTGCATGATTTTTGAAGTTAGAGCCTGAAATGTCAGGAAACAGCGTTTCAGTGCAGAACAAACTTGTTTCAAGCAATGCAATCTGAATCTCTGTCCCACTTTAATATTGCAGTCTGTGCATGAATAAAACCTAATTTGCAACACAGAGAAACATATCTGAAGGTGTTAGAAGTGTTTTGCATGATTTTTGAAGTTAGAGCCTGAAATGTCAGAAAACAGCGTTTCAGCGCAGAACAAACTTGTTTCCAGCAATGCAAGCTGAATCTTGGTCCCACTTTAAAATATCAGTCTGTGCATGAATAAAACCTATTTTGCAACACAGAGAAACATATCTGAAGGTGTTAGAAGTGTTTTGCATGATTTTTGAAGTTAGAGCCTGAAATGTCAGAAAACAGCTTTTCAGCGCAGAACAAACTTGTTTCCAGCAATGCAAGCTGAATCTTGGTCCCACTTTAAAATATCAGTCTGTGCATGAATAAAACCTATTTTGCAACACAGAGAAACATATCTGAAGGTGTTAGAAGTGTTTTGCATGATTTTTGAAGTTAGAGCCTGAAGTGTCAGAAAACAGCGTTTCAGTGCAGAACAAACTTGGTTCCAGCAGTGCAAGCTGAATCTTGGTCCCACTTTAAAATGTCAGTCTGTGCATGAATAAAACCTAATTTGCAACACAGAGAAACATATCTGAAGGTGTTAGAAGTGTTTTGCATGATTTTTGAAGTTAGAGCCTGAAATGTCAGAAAACAGCGTTTCAGCGCAGAACAAACTTGTTTCCAGCAATGCAAGCTGAATCTTGGTCCCACTTTAAAATATCAGTCTGTGCATGAATAAAACCTATTTTGCAACACAGAGAAACATATCTGAAGGTGTTAGAAGTGTTTTGCATGATTTTTGAAGTTAGAGCATGAAATGTCAGAAAACAGCTTTTCAGCGAAGAACAAACTTGTTTCCAGCAATGCAAGCTGAATCTTGGTCCCACTTTAAAATATCAGTCTGTGCATGAATAAAACCTATTTTGCAACACAGAGAAACATATCTGAAGGTGTTAGAAGTGTTTTGCATGATTTTTGAAGTTAGAGCCTGAAGTGTCAGAAAACAGCGTTTCAGTGCAGAACAAACTTGGTTCCAGCAATGCAAGCTGAATCTTGGTCCCACTTTAAAATGTCAGTCTGTGCATGAATAAAACCTAATTTGCAACACAGAGAAACATATCTGAAGGTGTTAGAAGTGTTTTGCATGATTTTTGAAGTTAGAGCCTGAAATGTCAGAAAACAGCGTTTCAGCGCAGAACAAACTTGTTTCCAGCAATGCAAGCTGAATCTTGGTCCCACTTTAAAATATCAGTCTGTGCATGAATAAAACCTATTTTGCAACACAGAGAAACATATCTGAAGGTGTTAGAAGTGTTTTGCATGATTTTTGAAGTTAGAGCCTGAAATGTCAGAAAACAGCTTTTCAGCGCAGAACAAACTTGTTTCCAGCAATGCAAGCTGAATCTTGGTCCCACTTTAAAATATCAGTCTGTGCATGAATAAAACCTATTTTGCAACACAGAGAAACATATCTGAAGGTGTTAGAAGTGTTTTGCATGATTTTTGAAGTTAGAGCCTGAAGTGTCAGAAAACAGCGTTTCAGTGCAGAACAAACTTGGTTCCAGCAATGCAAGCTGAATCTTGGTCCCACTTTAAAATGTCAGTCTGTGCATGAATAAAACCTATTTTGCAACACAGAGAAACATATCTGAAGGTGTTAGAAGTGTTTTGCATGATTTTTGAAGTTAGAGCCTGAAGTGTCAGAAAACAGCGTTTCAGCGCAGAACAAACTTGGTTCCAGCAATGCAAGCTGAATCTTGGTCCCACTTTAAAATATCAGTCTGTGCATGAATAAAACCTATTTTGCAACACAGAGAAACATATCTGAAGGTGTTAGAAGTGTTTTGCATGATTTTTGAAGTTAGAGCCTGAAATGTCAGGAAACAGCGTTTCAGTGCAGAACAAACTTGTTTCAAGCAATGCAAGCTGAATCTCTGTCCCACTTTAATATTGCAGTCTGTGCATGAATAAAACCTATTTTGCAACACAGAGAAACATATCTGAAGGTGTTAGAAGTGTTTTGCATGATTTTTGAAGTTACAGCCTGAAATGTCAGAAAACAGCGTTTCAGCGCAGAACAAACTTGGTTCCAGCAATGCAAGCTGAATCTTGGTCCCACTTTAAAATATCAGTCTGTGCATGAATAAAACCTATTTTGCAACACAGAGAAACATATCTGAAGGTGTTAGAAGTGTTTTGCATGATTTTTGAAGTTAGAGCCTGAAATGTCAGAAAACAGCGTTTCAGTGCAGAACAAACTTGTTTCAAGCAATGCAAGCTGAATCTCTGTCCCACTTTAATATTGCAGTCTGTGCATGAATAAAACCTATTTTGCAACACAGAGAAACATATCTGAAGGTGTTAGAAGTGTTTTGCATGATTTTTGAAGTTAGAGCCTGAAGTGTCAGAAAACAGCGTTTCAGTGCAGAACAAACTTGGTTCCAGCAATGCAAGCTGAATCTTGGTCCCACTTTAAAATGTCAGTCTGTGCATGAATAAAACCTATTTTGCAACACAGAGAAACATATCTGAAGGTGTTAGAAGTGTTTTGCATGATTTTTGAAGTTAGAGCCTGAAGTGTCAGAAAACAGCGTTTCAGCGCAGAACAAACTTGGTTCCAGCAATGCAAGCTGAATCTTGGTCCCACTTTAAAATATCAGTCTGTGCATGAATAAAACCTATTTTGCAACACAGAGAAACATATCTAAAGGTGTTAGAAGTGTTTTGAATGATTTTTGAAGTTAGAGCCTGAAATGTCAGAAAACAGCGTTTCAGCGCAGAACAAACTTGATTCCAGCAATGCAAGCTGAATCTTGGTCCCACTTTAAAATATCAGTCTGTGCATGAATAAAACCTATTTTGCAACACAGAGAAACATATCTGAAGGTGTTAGAAGTGTTTTGCATGATTTTTGAAGTTACAGCCTGAAATGTCAGAAAACTGCGTTTCAGCGCAGAACAAACTTGATTCCAGCAATGCAAGCTGAATCTTGGTCCCACTTTAAAATATCAGTCTGTGCATGAATAAAACCTATTTTGCAACACAGAGAAACATATCTGAAGGTGTTAGAAGTGTTTTGCATGATTTTTGAAGTTAGAGCCTGAAGTGTCAGAAAACAGCGTTTCAGCGCAGAACAAACTTGGTTCCAGCAATGCAAGCTGAATCTTGGTCCCACTTTAAAATATCAGTCTGTGCATGAATAAAACCTATTTTGCAACACAGAGAAACATATCTGAAGGTGTTAGAAGTGTTTTGCATGATTTTTGAAGTTAGAGCCTGAAATGTCAGGAAACAGCGTTTCAGTGCAGAACAAACTTGTTTCAAGCAATGCAAGCTGAATCTCTGTCCCACTTTAATATTGCAGTCTGTGCATGAATAAAACCTAATTTGCAACACAGAGAAACATATCTGAAGGTGTTAGAAGTGTTTTGCATGATTTTTGAAGTTAGAGCCTGAAATGTCAGAAAACAGCGTTTCAGCGCAGAACAAACTTGTTTCCAGCAATGCAAGCTGAATCTTGGTCCCACTTTAAAATATCAGTCTGTGCATGAATAAAACCTATTTTGCAACACAGAGAAACATATCTGAAGGTGTTAGAAGTGTTTTGCATGATTTTTGAAGTTAGAGCCTGAAATGTCAGAAAACAGCTTTTCAGCGCAGAACAAACTTGTTTCCAGCAATGCAAGCTGAATCTTGGTCCCACTTTAAAATATCAGTCTGTGCATGATTAAAACCTATTTTGCAACACAGAGAAACATATCTGAAGGTGTTAGAAGTGTTTTGCATGATTTTTGAAGTTAGAGCCTGAAGTGTCAGAAAACAGCGTTTCAGTGCAGAACAAACTTGGTTCCAGCAGTGCAAGCTGAATCTTGGTCCCACTTTAAAATGTCAGTCTGTGCATGAATAAAACCTAATTTGCAACACAGAGAAACATATCTGAAGGTGTTAGAAGTGTTTTGCATGATTTTTGAAGTTAGAGCCTGAAATGTCAGAAAACAGCGTTTCAGCGCAGAACAAACTTGTTTCCAGCAATGCAAGCTGAATCTTGGTCCCACTTTAAAATATCAGTCTGTGCATGAATAAAACCTATTTTGCAACACAGAGAAACATATCTGAAGGTGTTAGAAGTGTTTTGCATGATTTTTGAAGTTAGAGCATGAAATGTCAGAAAACAGCTTTTCAGCGCAGAACAAACTTGTTTCCAGCAATGCAAGCTGAATCTTGGTCCCACTTTAAAATATCAGTCTGTGCATGAATAAAACCTATTTTGCAACACAGAGAAACATATCTGAAGTTGTTAGAAGTGTTTTGCATGATTTTTGAAGTTAGAGCCTGAAGTGTCAGAAAACAGCGTTTCAGTGCAGAACAAACTTGGTTCCAGCAATGCAAGCTGAATCTTGGTCCCACTTTAAAATGTCAGTCTGTGCATGAATAAAACCTAATTTGCAACACAGAGAAACATATCTGAAGGTGTTAGAAGTGTTTTGCATGATTTTTGAAGTTAGAGCCTGAAATGTCAGAAAACAGCGTTTCAGCGCAGAACAAACTTGTTTCCAGCAATGCAAGCTGAATCTTGGTCCCACTTTAAAATATCAGTCTGTGCATGAATAAAACCTATTTTGCAACACAGAGAAACATATCTGAAGGTGTTAGAAGTGTTTTGCATGATTTTTGAAGTTAGAGCCTGAAATGTCAGGAAACAGCTTTTCAGCGCAGAACAAACTTGTTTCCAGCAATGCAAGCTGAATCTTGGTCCCACTTTAAAATATCAGTCTGTGCATGAATAAAACCTATTTTGCAACACAGAGAAACATATCTGAAGGTGTTAGAAGTGTTTTGCATGATTTTTGAAGTTAGAGCCTGAAGTGTCAGAAAACAGCGTTTCAGTGCAGAACAAACTTGGTTCCAGCAATGCAAGCTGAATCTTGGTCCCACTTTAAAATGTCAGTCTGTGCATGAATAAAACCTATTTTGCAACACAGAGAAACATATCTGAAGGTGTTAGAAGTGTTTTGCATGATTTTTGAAGTTAGAGCCTGAAGTGTCAGAAAACAGCGTTTCAGTGCTGAACAAACTTGTTTCAAGCAATGCAAGCTGAATCTCTGTCCCACTTTAATATTGCAGTCTGTGCATGAATAAAACCTATTTTGCAACACAGAGAAACATATCTGAAGGTGTTAGAAGTGTTTTGCATGATTTTTGAAGTTAGAGCCTGAAATGTCAGGAAACAGCGTTTCAGTGCAGAACAAACTTGTTTCAAGCAATGCAAGCTGAATCTCTGTCCCACTTTAATATTGCAGTCTGTGCATGAATAAAACCTATTTTGCAACACAGAGAAACATATCTGAAGGTGTTAGAAGTGTTTTGCATGATTTTTGAAGTTACAGCCTGAAATGTCAGAAAACAGCGTTTCAGCGCAGAACAAACTTGGTTCCAGCAATGCAAGCTGAATCTTGGTCCCACTTTAAAATATCAGTCTGTGCATGAATAAAACCTATTTTGCAACACAGAGAAACATATCTGAAGGTGTTAGAAGTGTTTTGCATGATTTTTGAAGTTAGAGCCTGAAATGTCAGAAAACAGCGTTTCAGTGCAGAACAAACTTGTTTCAAGCAATGCAAGCTGAATCTCTGTCCCTCTTTAATATTGCAGTCTGTGCATGAATAAAACCTATTTTGCAACACAGAGAAACATATCTGAAGGTGTTAGAAGTGTTTTGCATGATTTTTGAAGTTAGAGCCTGAAGTGTCAGAAAACAGCGTTTCAGTGCAGAACAAACTTGGTTCCAGCAATGCAAGCTGAATCTTGGTCCCACTTTAAAATGTCAGTCTGTGCATGAATAAAACCTATTTTGCAACACAGAGAAACATATCTGAAGGTGTTAGAAGTGTTTTGCATGATTTTTGAAGTTAGAGCCTGAAGTGTCAGAAAACAGCGTTTCAGCGCAGAACAAACTTGGTTCCAGCAATGCAAGCTGAATCTTGGTCCCACTTTAAAATATCAGTCTGTGCATGAATAAAACCTATTTTGCAACACAGAGAAACATATCTAAAGGTGTTAGAAGTGTTTTGAATGATTTTTGAAGTTAGAGCCTGAAATGTCAGAAAACAGCGTTTCAGCGCAGAACAAACTTGATTCCAGCAATGCAAGCTGAATCTTGGTCCCACTTTAAAATATCAGTCTGTGCATGAATAAAACCTATTTTGCAACACAGAGAAACATATCTGAAGGTGTTAGAAGTGTTTTGCATGATTTTTGAAGTTACAGCCTGAAATGTCAGAAAACAGCGTTTCAGCGCAGAACAAACTTGATTCCAGCAATGCAAGCTGAATCTTGGTCCCACTTTAAAATATCAGTCTGTGCATGAATAAAACCTATTTTGCAACACAGAGAAACATATCTGAAGGTGTTAGAAGTGTTTTGCATGATTTTTGAAGTTAGAGCCTGAAGTGTCAGAAAACAGCGTTTCAGCGCAGAACAAACTTGGTTCCAGCAATGCAAGCTGAATCTTGGTCCCACTTTAAAATATCAGTCTGTGCATGAATAAAACCTATTTTGCAACACAGAGAAACATATCTGAAGGTGTTAGAAGTGTTTTGCATGATTTTTGAAGTTAGAGCCTGAAATGTCAGGAAACAGCGTTTCAGTGCAGAACAAACTTGTTTCAAGCAATGCAAGCTGAATCTCTGTCCCACTTTAATATTGCAGTCTGTGCATGAATAAAACCTAATTTGCAACACAGAGAAACATATCTGAAGGTGTTAGAAGTGTTTTGCATGATTTTTGAAGTTAGAGCCTGAAATGTCAGAAAACAGCGTTTCAGCGCAGAACAAACTTGTTTCCAGCAATGCAAGCTGAATCTTGGTCCCACTTTAAAATATCAGTCTGTGCATGAATAAAACCTATTTTGCAACACAGAGAAACATATCTGAAGGTGTTAGAAGTGTTTTGCATGATTTTTGAAGTTAGAGCCTGAAATGTCAGAAAACAGCTTTTCAGCGCAGAACAAACTTGTTTCCAGCAATGCAAGCTGAATCTTGGTCCCACTTTAAAATATCAGTCTGTGCATGAATAAAACCTATTTTGCAACACAGAGAAACATATCTGAAGGTGTTAGAAGTGTTTTGCATGATTTTTGAAGTTAGAGCCTGAAGTGTCAGAAAACAGCGTTTCAGTGCAGAACAAACTTGGTTCCAGCAATGCAAGCTGAATCTTGGTCCCACTTTAAAATGTCAGTCTGTGCATGAATAAAACCTATTTTGCAACACAGAGAAACATATCTGAAGGTGTTAGAAGTGTTTTGCATGATTTTTGAAGTTAGAGCCTGAAGTGTCAGAAAACAGCGTTTCAGCGCAGAACAAACTTGGTTCCAGCAATGCAAGCTGAATCTTGGTCCCACTTTAAAATATCAGTCTGTGCATGAATAAAACCTATTTTGCAACACAGAGAAACATATCTGAAGGTGTTAGAAGTGTTTTGCATGATTTTTGAAGTTAGAGCCTGAAATGTCAGGAAACAGCGTTTCAGTGCAGAACAAACTTGTTTCAAGCAATGCAAGCTGAATCTCTGTCCCACTTTAATATTGCAGTCTGTGCATGAATAAAACCTAATTTGCAACACAGAGAAACATATCTGAAGGTGTTAGAAGTGTTTTGCATGATTTTTGAAGTTAGAGCCTGAAATGTCAGAAAACAGCGTTTCAGCGCAGAACAAACTTGTTTCCAGCAATGCAAGCTGAATCTTGGTCCCACTTTAAAATATCAGTCTGTGCATGAATAAAACCTATTTTGCAACACAGAGAAACATATCTGAAGGTGTTAGAAGTGTTTTGCATGATTTTTGAAGTTAGAGCCTGAAATGTCAGAAAACAGCTTTTCAGCGCAGAACAAACTTGTTTCCAGCAATGCAAGCTGAATCTTGGTCCCACTTTAAAATATCAGTCTGTGCATGAATAAAACCTATTTTGCAACACAGAGAAACATATCTGAAGGTGTTAGAAGTGTTTTGCATGATTTTTGAAGTTAGAGCCTGAAGTGTCAGAAAACAGCGTTTCAGTGCAGAACAAACTTGGTTCCAGCAATGCAAGCTGAATCTTGGTCCCACTTTAAAATGTCAGTCTGTGCATGAATAAAACCTATTTTGCAACACAGAGAAACATATCTGAAGGTGTTAGAAGTGTTTTGCATGATTTTTGAAGTTAGAGCCTGAAGTGTCAGAAAACAGCGTTTCAGCGCAGAACAAACTTGGTTCCAGCAATGCAAGCTGAATCTTGGTCCCACTTTAAAATATCAGTCTGTGCATGAATAAAACCTATTTTGCAACACAGAGAAACATATCTAAAGGTGTTAGAAGTGTTTTGCATGATTTTTGAAGTTAGAGCCTGAAATGTCAGAAAACAGCGTTTCAGCGCAAAACAAACTTGGTTCCAGCAATGCAAGCTGAATCTTGGTCCCACTTTAAAATATCAGTCTGTGCATGAATAAAACCTATTTTGCAACACAGAGAAACATATCTGAAGGTGTTAGAAGTGTTTTGCATGATTTTTGAAGTTAGAGCCTGAAATGTCAGGAAACAGCGTTTCAGTGCAGAACAAACTTGTTTCAAGCAATGCAAGCTGAATCTCTGTCCCACTTTAATATTGCAGTCTGTGCATGAATAAAACCTATTTTGCAACACAGAGAAACATATCTGAAGGTGTTAGAAGTGTTTTGCATGATTTTTGAAGTTAGAGCCTGAAGTGTCAGAAAACAGCGTTTCAGCGCAGAACAAACTTGTTTCAAGCAATGCAAGCTGAATCTTGGTCCCACTTTAAAATATCAGTCTGTGCATGAATAAAACCTATTTTGCAACACAGAGAAACATATCTGAAGGTGTTAGAAGTGTTTTGCATGATTTTTGAAGTTAGAGCCTGAAATGTCAGGAAACAGCGTTTCAGTGCAGAACAAACTTGTTTCAAGCAATGCAAGCTGAATCTCTGTCCCACTTTAATATTGCAGTCTGTGCATGAATAAAACCTAATTTGCAACACAGAGAAACATATCTGAAGGTGTTAGAAGTGTTTTGCATGATTTTTGAAGTTAGAGCCTGAAATGTCAGAAAACAGCGTTTCAGCGCAGAACAAACTTGTTTCCAGCAATGCAAGCTGAATCTTGGTCCCACTTTAAAATATCAGTCTGTGCATGAATAAAACCTATTTTGCAACACAGAGAAACATATCTGAAGGTGTTAGAAGTGTTTTGCATGATTTTTGAAGTTAGAGCCTGAAATGTCAGAAAACAGCGTTTCAGTGCAGAACAAACTTGGTTCCAGCAATGCAAGCTGAATCTTGGTCCCACTTTAAAATGTCAGTCTGTGCATGAATAAAACCTATTTTGCAACACAGAGAAACATATCTGAAGGTGTTAGAAGTGTTTTGCATGATTTTTGAAGTTAGAGCCTGAAGTGTCAGAAAACAGCGTTTCAGCGCAGAACAAACTTGGTTCCAGCAATGCAAGCTGAATCTTGGTCCCACTTTAAAATATCAGTCTGTGCATGAATAAAACCTATTTTGCAACACAGAGAAACATATCTGAAGGTGTTAGAAGTGTTTTGCATGATTTTTGAAGTTAGAGCCTGAAATGTCAGGAAACAGCGTTTCAGTGCAGAACAAACTTGTTTCAAGCAAAGCAAGCTGAATCTCTGTCCCACTTTAATATTGCAGTCTGTGCATGAATAAAACCTATTTTGCAACACAGAGAAACATATCTGAAGGTGTTAGAAGTGTTTTGCATGATTTTTGAAGTTAGAGCCTGAAGTGTCAGAAAACAGCGTTTCAGCGCAGAACAAACTTGGTTCCAGCAATGCAAGCTGAATCTTGGTCCCACTTTAAAATATCAGTCTGTGCATGAATAAAACCTATTTTGCAACACAGAGAAACATATCTGAAGGTGTTAGAAGTGTTTTGCATGATTTTTGAAGTTAGAGCCTGAAATGTCAGGAAACAGCGTTTCAGTGCAGAACAAACTTGTTTCAAGCAATGCAAGCTGAATCTCTGTCCCACGTTAATATTGCAGTCTGTGCATGAATAAAACCTATTTTGCAACACAGAGAAACATATCTGAAGGTGTTAGAAGTGTTTTGCATGATTTTTGAAGTTAGAGCCTGAAGTGTCAGAAAACAGCGTTTCAGCGCAGAACAAACTTGGTTCCAGCAATGCAAGCTGAATCTTGGTCCCACTTTAAAATATCAGTCTGTGCATGAATAAAACCTATTTTGCAACACAGAGAAACATATCTAAAGGTGTTAGAAGTGTTTTGCATGATTTTTGAAGTTAGAGCCTGAAATGTCAGAAAACAGCGTTTCAGCGCAGAACAAACTTGATTCCAGCAATGCAAGCTGAATCTTGGTCCCACTTTAAAATATCAGTCTGTGCATGAATAAAACCTATTTTGCAACACAGAGAAACATATCTGAAGGTGTTAGAAGTGTTTTGCATGATTTTTGAAGTTACAGCCTGAAATGTCAGAAAACAGTGTTTCAGCGCAGAACAAACTTGGTTCCAGCAATGCAAGCTGAATCTTGGTCCCACTTTAAAATATCAGTCTGTGCATGAATAAAACCTATTTTGCAACACAGAGAAACATATCTGAAGGTGTTAGAAGTGTTTTGCATGATTTTTGAAGTTAGAGCCTGAAATGTCAGGAAACAGCGTTTCAGTGCATAACAAACTTGTTTCAAGCAATGCAAGCTGAATCTCTGTCCCACTTTAATATTGCAGTCTGTGCATGAATAAAACCTATTTTGTAACACAGAGAAACATATCTGAAGGTGTTAGAAGTGTTTTGCATGATTTTTGAAGTTAGAGCCTGAAATGTCAGAAAACAGCGTTTCAGCGCAGAACAAACTTGTTTCCAGCAATGCAAGCTGAATCTTGGTCCCACTTTAAAATATCAGTCTGTGCATGAATAAAACCTATTTTGCAAAACAGAGAAACATATCTGAAGGTGTTAGAAGTGTTTTGCATGATTTTTGAAGTTAGAGCCTGAAATGTCAGAAAACAGCGTTTCAGCGCAGAACAAACTTGGTTCCAGCAATGCAAGCTGAATCTTGTCCCACTTTAAAATATCAGTCTGTGCATAAATAAAACCTATTTTGCAACACAGAGAAACATATCTGAAGGTGTTAGAAGTGTTTTGCATGATTTTTGAAGTTAGAGCCTGAAATGTCAGGAAACAGCGTTTCAGTGCAGAACAAACTTGTTTCAAGCAATGCAAGCTGAATCTCTGTCCCACTTTAATATTGCAGTCTGTGCATGAATAAAACCTATTTTGCAACACAGAGAAACATATCTGAAGGTGTTAGAAGTGTTTTGCATGATTTTTGAAGTTAGAGCCTGAAATGTCAGAAAACAGCTTTTCAGCGCAGAACAAACTTGTTTCCAGCAATGCAAGCTGAATCTTGGTCCCACTTTAAAATATCAGTCTGTGCATGAATAAAACCTATTTTGCAACACAGAGAAACATATCTAAAGGTGTTAGAAGTGTTTTGCATGATTTTTGAAGTTAGAGCCTGAAATGTCAGAAAACAGCGTTTCAGCGCAAAACAAACTTGGTTCCAGCAATGCAAGCTGAATCTTGGTCCCACTTTAAAATATCAGTCTGTGCATGAATAAAACCTATTTTGCAACACAGAGAAACATATCTGAAGGTGTTAGAAGTGTTTTGCATGATTTTTGAAGTTAGAGCCTGAAATGTCAGGAAACAGCGTTTCAGTGCAGAACAAACTTGTTTCAAGCAATGCAAGCTGAATCTCTGTCCCACTTTAATATTGCAGTCTGTGCATGAATAAAACCTATTTTGCAACACAGAGAAACATATCTGAAGGTGTTAGAAGTGTTTTGCATGATTTTTGAAGTTAGACCCTGAAATGTCAGAAAACAGCGTTTCAGCGCAGAACAAACTTGTTTCCAGCAATGCAAGCTGAATCTTGGTCCCACTTTAAAATATCAGTCTGTGCATGAATAAAACCTATTTTGCAACACAGAGAAACATATCTGAAGGTGTTAGAAGTGTTTTGCATGATTTTTGAAGTTAGAGCCTGAAATGTCAGAAAACAGCGTTTCAGCGCAGAACAAACTTGTTTCCAGCAATGCAAGCTGAATATTGGTCCCACTTTAAAATATCAGTCTGTGCATGAATAAAACCTATTTTGCAACACAGAGAAACATATCTGAAGGTGTTAGAAGTGTTTTGCATGATTTTTGAAGTTAGAGCCTGAAATGTCAGAAAACAGCGTTTCAGCGCAAAACAAACTTGGTTCCAGCAATGCAAGCTGAATCTTGGTCCCACTTTAAAATATCAGTCTGTGCATGAATAAAACCTATTTTGCAACACAGAGAAACATATCTGAAGGTGTTAGAAGTGTTTTGCATGATTTTTGAAGTTAGAGCCTGAAATGTCAGGAAACAGCGTTTCAGTGCAGAACAAACTAGTTTCAAGCAATGCAAGCTGAATCTCTGTCCCACTTTAATATTGCAGTCTGTGCATGAATAAAACCTATTTTGCAACACAGAGAAACATATCTGAAGGTGTTAGAAGTGTTTTGCATGATTTTTGAAGTTAGAGCCTGAAGTGTCAGAAAACAGCGTTTCAGCGCAGAACAAACTTGGTTCCAGCAATGCAAGCTGAATCTTGGTCCCACTTTAAAATATCAGTCTGTGCATGAATAAAACCTATTTTGCAAAACAGAGAAACATATCTGAAGGTGTTAGAAGTGTTTTGCATGATTTTTGAAGTTAGAGCCTGAAATGTCAGGAAACAGCGTTTCAGTGCAGAACAAACTTGTTTCAAGCAATGCAAGCTGAATCTCTGTCCCACTTTAATATTGCAGTCTGTGCATGAATAAAACCTATTTTGCAACACAGAGAAACATATCTGAAGGTGTTAGAAGTGTTTTGCATGATTTTTGAAGTTAGAGCCTGAAGTGTCAGAAAACAGCGTTTCAGCGCAGAACAAACTTGGTTCCAGCAATGCAAGCTGAATCTTGGTCCCACTTTAAAATATCAGTCTGTGCATGAATAAAACCTATTTTGCAACACAGAGAAACATATCTGAAGGTGTTAGAAGTGTTTTGCATGATTTTTGAAGTTAGAGCCTGAAATGTCAGGAAACAGCGTTTCAGTGCAGAACAAACTTGTTTCAAGCAATGCAAGCTGAATCTCTGTCCCACTTTAATATTGCAGTCTGTGCATGAATAAAACCTATTTTGCAACACAGAGAAACATATCTGAAGGTGTTAGAAGTGTTTTGCATGATTTTTGAAGTTAGAGCCTGAAGTGTCAGAAAACAGCGTTTCAGTGCAGAACAAACTTGGTTCCAGCAATGCAAGCTGAATCTTGGTCCCACTTTAAAATGTCAGTCTGTGCATGAATAAAACCTATTTTGCAACACAGAGAAACATATCTGAAGGTGTTAGAAGTGTTTTGCATGATTTTTGAAGTTAGAGCCTGAAGTGTCAGAAAACAGCGTTTCAGCGCAGAACAAACTTGGTTCCAGCAATGCAAGCTGAATCTTGGTCACACTTTAAAATATCAGTCTGTGCATGAATAAAACCTATTTTGCAACACAGAGAAACATATCTAAAGGTGTTAGAAGTGTTTTGCATGATTTTTGAAGTTAGAGCCTGAAATGTCAGAAAACAGCGTTTCAGCGCAGAACAAACTTGATTCCAGCAATGCAAGCTGAATCTTGGTCCCACTTTAAAATATCAGTCTGTGCATGAATAAAACCTATTTTGCAACACAGAGAAACATATCTGAAGGTGTTAGAAGTGTTTTGCATGATTTTTGAAGTTACAGCCTGAAATGTCAGAAAACAGTGTTTCAGCGCAGAACAAACTTGGTTCCAGCAATGCAAGCTGAATCTTGGTCCCACTTTAAAATATCAGTCAGTGCATGAATAAAACCTATTTTGCAACACAGAGAAACATATCTGAAGGTGTTAGAAGTGTTTTGCATGATTTTTGAAGTTAGAGCCTGAAATGTCAGAAAACAGCGTTTCAGTGCAGAACAAACTTGTTTCAAGCAATGCAAGCTGAATCTCTGTCCCACTTTAATATTGCAGTCTGTGCATGAATAAAACCTATTTTGCAACACAGAGAAACATATCTGAAGGTGTTAGAAGTGTTTTGCATGATTTTTGAAGTTAGAGCCTGAAGTGTCAGAAAACAGCGTTTTAGCGCAGAACAAATTTGGTTCCAGCAATGCAAGCTGAATCTTGGTCCCACTTTAAAATATCAGTCTGTGCATGAATAAAACCTATTTTGCAACACAGAGAAACATATCTGAAGGTGTTAGAAGTGTTTTGCATGATTTTTGAAGTTAGAGCCTGAAATGTCAGAAAACAGCGTTTCAGTGCAGAACAAACTTGTTTCAAGCAATGCAAGCTGAATCTCTGTCCCACTTTAATATTGCAGTCTGTGCATGAATAAAACCTATTTTGCAACACAGAGAAACATATCTGAAGGTGTTAGAAGTGTTTTGCATGATTTTTGAAGTTAGAGCCTGAAGTGTCAGAAAACAGCGTTTCAGTGCAGAACAAACTTGGTTCCAGCAATGCAAGCTGAATCTTGGTCCCACTTTAAAATGTCAGTCTGTGCATGAATAAAACCTATTTTGTAACACAGAGAAACATATCTGAAGGTGTTAGAAGTGTTTTGCATGATTTTTGAAGTTAGAGCCTGAAGTGTCAGAAAACAGCGTTTCAGTGCAGAACAAACTTGGTTCCAGCAATGCAAGCTGAATCTTGGTCCCACTTTAAAATGTCAGTCTGTGCATGAATAAAACCTATTTTGCAACACAGAGAAACATATCTGAAGGTGTTAGAAGTGTTTTGCATGATTTTTGAAGTTAGAGCCTGAAGTGTCAGAAAACAGCGTTTCAGCGCAGAACAAACTTGGTTCCAGCAATGCAAGCTGAATCTTGGTCCCACTTTAAAATATCAGTCTGTGCATGAATAAAACCTATTTTGCAACACAGAGAAACATATCTAAAGGTGTTAGAAGTGTTTTGCATGATTTTTGAAGTTAGAGCCTGAAATGTCAGAAAACAGCGTTTCAGCGCAGAACAAACTTGATTCCAGCAATGCAAGCTGAATCTTGGTCCCACTTTAAAATATCAGTCTGTGCATGAATAAAACCTATTTTGCAACACAGAGAAACATATCTGAAGGTGTTAGAAGTGTTTTGCATGATTTTTGAAGTTACAGCCTGAAATGTCAGAAAACAGCGTTTCAGCGCAGAACAAACTTGGTTCCAGCAATGCAAGCTGAATCTTGGTCCCACTTTAAAATATCAGTCTGTGCATGAATAAAACCTATTTTGCAACACAGAGAAACATATCTGAAGGTGTTAGAAGTGTTTTGCATGATTTTTGAAGTTAGAGCCTGAAATGTCAGAAAACAGCGTTTCAGTGCAGAACAAACTTGTTTCAAGCAATGCAAGCTGAATCTCTGTCCCACTTTAATATTGCAGTCTGTGCATGAATAAAACCTATTTTGCAACACAGAGAAACATATCTGAAGGTGTTAGAAGTGTTTTGCATGATTTTTGAAGTTAGAGCCTGAAGTGTCAGAAAACAGCGTTTCAGCGCAGAACAAATTTGGTTCCAGCAATGCAAGCTGAATCTTGGTCCCACTTTAAAATATCAGTCTGTGCATGAATAAAACCTATTTTGCAACACAGAGAAACATATCTGAAGGTGTTAGAAGTGTTTTGCATGATTTTTGAAGTTAGAGCCTGAAATGTCAGAAAACAGCGTTTCAGTGCAGAACAAACTTGTTTCAAGCAATGCAAGCTGAATCTCTGTCCCACTTTAATATTGCAGTCTGTGCATGAATAAAACCTATTTTGCAACACAGAGAAACATATCTGAAGGTGTTAGAAGTGTTTTGCATGATTTTTGAAGTTAGAGCCTGAAGTGTCAGAAAACAGCGTTTCAGTGCAGAACAAACTTGGTTCCAGCAATGCAAGCTGAATCTTGGTCCCACTTTAAAATGTCAGTCTGTGCATGAATAAAACCTATTTTGCAACACAGAGAAACATATCTGAAGGTGTTAGAAGTGTTTTGCATGATTTTTGAAGTTAGAGCCTGAAGTGTCAGAAAACAGCGTTTCAGCGCAGAACAAACTTGGTTCCAGCAATGCAAGCTGAATCTTGGTCCCACTTTAAAATATCAGTCTGTGCATGAATAAAACCTATTTTGCAACACAGAGAAACATATCTAAAGGTGTTAGAAGTGTTTTGAATGATTTTTGAAGTTAGAGCCTGAAATGTCAGAAAACAGCGTTTCAGCGCAGAACAAACTTGATTCCAGCAATGCAAGCTGAATCTTGGTCCCACTTTAAAATATCAGTCTGTGCATGAATAAAACCTATTTTGCAACACAGAGAAACATATCTGAAGGTGTTAGAAGTGTTTTGCATGATTTTTGAAGTTACAGCCTGAAATGTCAGAAAACAGCGTTTCAGCGCAGAACAAACTTGATTCCAGCAATGCAAGCTGAATCTTGGTCCCACTTTAAAATATCAGTCTGTGCATGAATAAAACCTATTTTGCAACACAGAGAAACATATCTGAAGGTGTTAGAAGTGTTTTGCATGATTTTTGAAGTTAGAGCCTGAAGTGTCAGAAAACAGCGTTTCAGCGCAGAACAAACTTGGTTCCAGCAATGCAAGCTGAATCTTGGTCCCACTTTAAAATATCAGTCTGTGCATGAATAAAACCTATTTTGCAACACAGAGAAACATATCTGAAGGTGTTAGAAGTGTTTTGCATGATTTTTGAAGTTAGAGCCTGAAATGTCAGGAAACAGCGTTTCAGTGCAGAACAAACTTGTTTCAAGCAATGCAAGCTGAATCTCTGTCCCACTTTAATATTGCAGTCTGTGCATGAATAAAACCTAATTTGCAACACAGAGAAACATATCTGAAGGTGTTAGAAGTGTTTTGCATGATTTTTGAAGTTAGAGCCTGAAATGTCAGAAAACAGCGTTTCAGCGCAGAACAAACTTGTTTCCAGCAATGCAAGCTGAATCTTGGTCCCACTTTAAAATATCAGTCTGTGCATGAATAAAACCTATTTTGCAACACAGAGAAACATATCTGAAGGTGTTAGAAGTGTTTTGCATGATTTTTGAAGTTAGAGCCTGAAATGTCAGAAAACAGCTTTTCAGCGCAGAACAAACTTGTTTCCAGCAATGCAAGCTGAATCTTGGTCCCACTTTAAAATATCAGTCTGTGCATGAATAAAACCTATTTTGCAACACAGAGAAACATATCTGAAGGTGTTAGAAGTGTTTTGCATGATTTTTGAAGTTAGAGCCTGAAGTGTCAGAAAACAGCGTTTCAGTGCAGAACAAACTTGGTTCCAGCAATGCAAGCTGAATCTTGGTCCCACTTTAAAATGTCAGTCTGTGCATGAATAAAACCTATTTTGCAACACAGAGAAACATATCTGAAGGTGTTAGAAGTGTTTTGCATGATTTTTGAAGTTAGAGCCTGAAGTGTCAGAAAACAGCGTTTCAGCGCAGAACAAACTTGGTTCCAGCAATGCAAGCTGAATCTTGGTCCCACTTTAAAATATCAGTCTGTGCATGAATAAAACCTATTTTGCAACACAGAGAAACATATCTGAAGGTGTTAGAAGTGTTTTGCATGATTTTTGAAGTTAGAGCCTGAAATGTCAGGAAACAGCGTTTCAGTGCAGAACAAACTTGTTTCAAGCAATGCAAGCTGAATCTCTGTCCCACTTTAATATTGCAGTCTGTGCATGAATAAAACCTAATTTGCAACACAGAGAAACATATCTGAAGGTGTTAGAAGTGTTTTGCATGATTTTTGAAGTTAGAGCCTGAAATGTCAGAAAACAGCGTTTCAGCGCAGAACAAACTTGTTTCCAGCAATGCAAGCTGAATCTTGGTCCCACTTTAAAATATCAGTCTGTGCATGAATAAAACCTATTTTGCAACACAGAGAAACATATCTGAAGGTGTTAGAAGTGTTTTGCATGATTTTTGAAGTTAGAGCCTGAAATGTCAGAAAACAGCTTTTCAGCGCAGAACAAACTTGTTTCCAGCAATGCAAGCTGAATCTTGGTCCCACTTTAAAATATCAGTCTGTGCATGAATAAAACCTATTTTGCAACACAGAGAAACATATCTGAAGGTGTTAGAAGTGTTTTGCATGATTTTTGAAGTTAGAGCCTGAAGTGTCAGAAAACAGCGTTTCAGTGCAGAACAAACTTGGTTCCAGCAGTGCAAGCTGAATCTTGGTCCCACTTTAAAATGTCAGTCTGTGCATGAATAAAACCTAATTTGCAACACAGAGAAACATATCTGAAGGTGTTAGAAGTGTTTTGCATGATTTTTGAAGTTAGAGCCTGAAATGTCAGAAAACAGCGTTTCAGCGCAGAACAAACTTGTTTCCAGCAATGCAAGCTGAATCTTGGTCCCACTTTAAAATATCAGTCTGTGCATGAATAAAACCTATTTTGCAACACAGAGAAACATATCTGAAGGTGTTAGAAGTGTTTTGCATGATTTTTGAAGTTAGAGCCTGAAATGTCAGAAAACAGCTTTTCAGCGCAGAACAAACTTGTTTCCAGCAATGCAAGCTGAATCTTGGTCCCACTTTAAAATATCAGTCTGTGCATGAATAAAACCTATTTTGCAACACAGAGAAACATATCTGAAGGTGTTAGAAGTGTTTTGCATGATTTTTGAAGTTAGAGCCTGAAGTGTCAGAAAACAGCGTTTCAGTGCAGAACAAACTTGGTTCCAGCAATGCAAGCTGAATCTTGGTCCCACTTTAAAATGTCAGTCTGTGCATGAATAAAACCTATTTTGCAACACAGAGAAACATATCTGAAGGTGTTAGAAGTGTTTTGCATGATTTTTGAAGTTAGAGCCTGAAGTGTCAGAAAACAGCGTTTCAGTGCAGAACAAACTTGGTTCCAGCAATGCAAGCTGAATCTTGGTCCCACTTTAAAATGTCAGTCTGTGCATGAATAAAACCTATTTTGCAACACAGAGAAACATATCTGAAGGTGTTAGAAGTGTTTTGCATGATTTTTGAAGTTAGAGCCTGAAGTGTCAGAAAACAGCGTTTCAGCGCAGAACAAACTTGGTTCCAGCAATGCAAGCTGAATCTTGGTCCCACTTTAAAATATCAGTCTGTGCATGAATAAAACCTATTTTGCAACACAGAGAAACATATCTAAAGGTGTTAGAAGTGTTTTGAATGATTTTTGAAGTTAGAGCCTGAAATGTCAGAAAACAGCGTTTCAGCGCAGAACAAACTTGATTCCAGCAATGCAAGCTGAATCTTGGTCCCACTTTAAAATATCAGTCTGTGCATGAATAAAACCTATTTTGCAACACAGAGAAACATATCTGAAGGTGTTAGAAGTGTTTTGCATGATTTTTGAAGTTACAGCCTGAAATGTCAGAAAACAGCGTTTCAGCGCAGAACAAACTTGATTCCAGCAATGCAAGCTGAATCTTGGTCCCACTTTAAAATATCAGTCTGTGCATGAATAAAACCTATTTTGCAACACAGAGAAACATATCTGAAGGTGTTAGAAGTGTTTTGCATGATTTTTGAAGTTAGAGCCTGAAGTGTCAGAAAACAGCGTTTCAGCGCAGAACAAACTTGGTTCCAGCAATGCAAGCTGAATCTTGGTCCCACTTTAAAATATCAGTCTGTGCATGAATAAAACCTATTTTGCAACACAGAGAAACATATCTGAAGGTGTTAGAAGTGTTTTGCATGATTTTTGAAGTTAGAGCCTGAAATGTCAGGAAACAGCGTTTCAGTGCAGAACAAACTTGTTTCAAGCAATGCAAGCTGAATCTCTGTCCCACTTTAATATTGCAGTCTGTGCATGAATAAAACCTAATTTGCAACACAGAGAAACATATCTGAAGGTGTTAGAAGTGTTTTGCATGATTTTTGAAGTTAGAGCCTGAAATGTCAGAAAACAGCGTTTCAGCGCAGAACAAACTTGTTTCCAGCAATGCAAGCTGAATCTTGGTCCCACTTTAAAATATCAGTCTGTGCATGAATAAAACCTATTTTGCAACACAGAGAAACATATCTGAAGGTGTTAGAAGTGTTTTGCATGATTTTTGAAGTTAGAGCCTGAAATGTCAGAAAACAGCTTTTCAGCGCAGAACAAACTTGTTTCCAGCAATGCAAGCTGAATCTTGGTCCCACTTTAAAATATCAGTCTGTGCATGAATAAAACCTATTTTGCAACACAGAGAAACATATCTGAAGGTGTTAGAAGTGTTTTGCATGATTTTTGAAGTTAGAGCCTGAAGTGTCAGAAAACAGCGTTTCAGTGCAGAACAAACTTGGTTCCAGCAATGCAAGCTGAATCTTGGTCCCACTTTAAAATGTCAGTCTGTGCATGAATAAAACCTATTTTGCAACACAGAGAAACATATCTGAAGGTGTTAGAAGTGTTTTGCATGATTTTTGAAGTTAGAGCCTGAAGTGTCAGAAAACAGCGTTTCAGCGCAGAACAAACTTGGTTCCAGCAATGCAAGCTGAATCTTGGTCCCACTTTAAAATATCAGTCTGTGCATGAATAAAACCTATTTTGCAACACAGAGAAACATATCTGAAGGTGTTAGAAGTGTTTTGCATGATTTTTGAAGTTAGAGCCTGAAATGTCAGGAAACAGCGTTTCAGTGCAGAACAAACTTGTTTCAAGCAATGCAATCTGAATCTCTGTCCCACTTTAATATTGCAGTCTGTGCATGAATAAAACCTAATTTGCAACACAGAGAAACATATCTGAAGGTGTTAGAAGTGTTTTGCATGATTTTTGAAGTTAGAGCCTGAAATGTCAGAAAACAGCGTTTCAGCGCAGAACAAACTTGTTTCCAGCAATGCAAGCTGAATCTTGGTCCCACTTTAAAATATCAGTCTGTGCATGAATAAAACCTATTTTGCAACACAGAGAAACATATCTGAAGGTGTTAGAAGTGTTTTGCATGATTTTTGAAGTTAGAGCCTGAAATGTCAGAAAACAGCTTTTCAGCGCAGAACAAACTTGTTTCCAGCAATGCAAGCTGAATCTTGGTCCCACTTTAAAATATCAGTCTGTGCATGAATAAAACCTATTTTGCAACACAGAGAAACATATCTGAAGGTGTTAGAAGTGTTTTGCATGATTTTTGAAGTTAGAGCCTGAAGTGTCAGAAAACAGCGTTTCAGTGCAGAACAAACTTGGTTCCAGCAGTGCAAGCTGAATCTTGGTCCCACTTTAAAATGTCAGTCTGTGCATGAATAAAACCTAATTTGCAACACAGAGAAACATATCTGAAGGTGTTAGAAGTGTTTTGCATGATTTTTGAAGTTAGAGCCTGAAATGTCAGAAAACAGCGTTTCAGCGCAGAACAAACTTGTTTCCAGCAATGCAAGCTGAATCTTGGTCCCACTTTAAAATATCAGTCTGTGCATGAATAAAACCTATTTTGCAACACAGAGAAACATATCTGAAGGTGTTAGAAGTGTTTTGCATGATTTTTGAAGTTAGAGCATGAAATGTCAGAAAACAGCTTTTCAGCGAAGAACAAACTTGTTTCCAGCAATGCAAGCTGAATCTTGGTCCCACTTTAAAATATCAGTCTGTGCATGAATAAAACCTATTTTGCAACACAGAGAAACATATCTGAAGGTGTTAGAAGTGTTTTGCATGATTTTTGAAGTTAGAGCCTGAAGTGTCAGAAAACAGCGTTTCAGTGCAGAACAAACTTGGTTCCAGCAATGCAAGCTGAATCTTGGTCCCACTTTAAAATGTCAGTCTGTGCATGAATAAAACCTAATTTGCAACACAGAGAAACATATCTGAAGGTGTTAGAAGTGTTTTGCATGATTTTTGAAGTTAGAGCCTGAAATGTCAGAAAACAGCGTTTCAGCGCAGAACAAACTTGTTTCCAGCAATGCAAGCTGAATCTTGGTCCCACTTTAAAATATCAGTCTGTGCATGAATAAAACCTATTTTGCAACACAGAGAAACATATCTGAAGGTGTTAGAAGTGTTTTGCATGATTTTTGAAGTTAGAGCCTGAAATGTCAGAAAACAGCTTTTCAGCGCAGAACAAACTTGTTTCCAGCAATGCAAGCTGAATCTTGGTCCCACTTTAAAATATCAGTCTGTGCATGAATAAAACCTATTTTGCAACACAGAGAAACATATCTGAAGGTGTTAGAAGTGTTTTGCATGATTTTTGAAGTTAGAGCCTGAAGTGTCAGAAAACAGCGTTTCAGTGCAGAACAAACTTGGTTCCAGCAATGCAAGCTGAATCTTGGTCCCACTTTAAAATGTCAGTCTGTGCATGAATAAAACCTATTTTGCAACACAGAGAAACATATCTGAAGGTGTTAGAAGTGTTTTGCATGATTTTTGAAGTTAGAGCCTGAAGTGTCAGAAAACAGCGTTTCAGCGCAGAACAAACTTGGTTCCAGCAATGCAAGCTGAATCTTGGTCCCACTTTAAAATATCAGTCTGTGCATGAATAAAACCTATTTTGCAACACAGAGAAACATATCTGAAGGTGTTAGAAGTGTTTTGCATGATTTTTGAAGTTAGAGCCTGAAATGTCAGGAAACAGCGTTTCAGTGCAGAACAAACTTGTTTCAAGCAATGCAAGCTGAATCTCTGTCCCACTTTAATATTGCAGTCTGTGCATGAATAAAACCTATTTTGCAACACAGAGAAACATATCTGAAGGTGTTAGAAGTGTTTTGCATGATTTTTGAAGTTACAGCCTGAAATGTCAGAAAACAGCGTTTCAGCGCAGAACAAACTTGGTTCCAGCAATGCAAGCTGAATCTTGGTCCCACTTTAAAATATCAGTCTGTGCATGAATAAAACCTATTTTGCAACACAGAGAAACATATCTGAAGGTGTTAGAAGTGTTTTGCATGATTTTTGAAGTTAGAGCCTGAAATGTCAGAAAACAGCGTTTCAGTGCAGAACAAACTTGTTTCAAGCAATGCAAGCTGAATCTCTGTCCCACTTTAATATTGCAGTCTGTGCATGAATAAAACCTATTTTGCAACACAGAGAAACATATCTGAAGGTGTTAGAAGTGTTTTGCATGATTTTTGAAGTTAGAGCCTGAAGTGTCAGAAAACAGCGTTTCAGTGCAGAACAAACTTGGTTCCAGCAATGCAAGCTGAATCTTGGTCCCACTTTAAAATGTCAGTCTGTGCATGAATAAAACCTATTTTGCAACACAGAGAAACATATCTGAAGGTGTTAGAAGTGTTTTGCATGATTTTTGAAGTTAGAGCCTGAAGTGTCAGAAAACAGCGTTTCAGCGCAGAACAAACTTGGTTCCAGCAATGCAAGCTGAATCTTGGTCCCACTTTAAAATATCAGTCTGTGCATGAATAAAACCTATTTTGCAACACAGAGAAACATATCTAAAGGTGTTAGAAGTGTTTTGAATGATTTTTGAAGTTAGAGCCTGAAATGTCAGAAAACAGCGTTTCAGCGCAGAACAAACTTGATTCCAGCAATGCAAGCTGAATCTTGGTCCCACTTTAAAATATCAGTCTGTGCATGAATAAAACCTATTTTGCAACACAGAGAAACATATCTGAAGGTGTTAGAAGTGTTTTGCATGATTTTTGAAGTTACAGCCTGAAATGTCAGAAAACTGCGTTTCAGCGCAGAACAAACTTGATTCCAGCAATGCAAGCTGAATCTTGGTCCCACTTTAAAATATCAGTCTGTGCATGAATAAAACCTATTTTGCAACACAGAGAAACATATCTGAAGGTGTTAGAAGTGTTTTGCATGATTTTTGAAGTTAGAGCCTGAAGTGTCAGAAAACAGCGTTTCAGCGCAGAACAAACTTGGTTCCAGCAATGCAAGCTGAATCTTGGTCCCACTTTAAAATATCAGTCTGTGCATGAATAAAACCTATTTTGCAACACAGAGAAACATATCTGAAGGTGTTAGAAGTGTTTTGCATGATTTTTGAAGTTAGAGCCTGAAATGTCAGGAAACAGCGTTTCAGTGCAGAACAAACTTGTTTCAAGCAATGCAAGCTGAATCTCTGTCCCACTTTAATATTGCAGTCTGTGCATGAATAAAACCTAATTTGCAACACAGAGAAACATATCTGAAGGTGTTAGAAGTGTTTTGCATGATTTTTGAAGTTAGAGCCTGAAATGTCAGAAAACAGCGTTTCAGCGCAGAACAAACTTGTTTCCAGCAATGCAAGCTGAATCTTGGTCCCACTTTAAAATATCAGTCTGTGCATGAATAAAACCTATTTTGCAACACAGAGAAACATATCTGAAGGTGTTAGAAGTGTTTTGCATGATTTTTGAAGTTAGAGCCTGAAATGTCAGAAAACAGCTTTTCAGCGCAGAACAAACTTGTTTCCAGCAATGCAAGCTGAATCTTGGTCCCACTTTAAAATATCAGTCTGTGCATGATTAAAACCTATTTTGCAACACAGAGAAACATATCTGAAGGTGTTAGAAGTGTTTTGCATGATTTTTGAAGTTAGAGCCTGAAGTGTCAGAAAACAGCGTTTCAGTGCAGAACAAACTTGGTTCCAGCAGTGCAAGCTGAATCTTGGTCCCACTTTAAAATGTCAGTCTGTGCATGAATAAAACCTAATTTGCAACACAGAGAAACATATCTGAAGGTGTTAGAAGTGTTTTGCATGATTTTTGAAGTTAGAGCCTGAAATGTCAGAAAACAGCGTTTCAGCGCAGAACAAACTTGTTTCCAGCAATGCAAGCTGAATCTTGGTCCCACTTTAAAATATCAGTCTGTGCATGAATAAAACCTATTTTGCAACACAGAGAAACATATCTGAAGGTGTTAGAAGTGTTTTGCATGATTTTTGAAGTTAGAGCATGAAATGTCAGAAAACAGCTTTTCAGCGCAGAACAAACTTGTTTCCAGCAATGCAAGCTGAATCTTGGTCCCACTTTAAAATATCAGTCTGTGCATGAATAAAACCTATTTTGCAACACAGAGAAACATATCTGAAGTTGTTAGAAGTGTTTTGCATGATTTTTGAAGTTAGAGCCTGAAGTGTCAGAAAACAGCGTTTCAGTGCAGAACAAACTTGGTTCCAGCAATGCAAGCTGAATCTTGGTCCCACTTTAAAATGTCAGTCTGTGCATGAATAAAACCTAATTTGCAACACAGAGAAACATATCTGAAGGTGTTAGAAGTGTTTTGCATGATTTTTGAAGTTAGAGCCTGAAATGTCAGAAAACAGCGTTTCAGCGCAGAACAAACTTGTTTCCAGCAATGCAAGCTGAATCTTGGTCCCACTTTAAAATATCAGTCTGTGCATGAATAAAACCTATTTTGCAACACAGAGAAACATATCTGAAGGTGTTAGAAGTGTTTTGCATGATTTTTGAAGTTAGAGCCTGAAATGTCAGGAAACAGCTTTTCAGCGCAGAACAAACTTGTTTCCAGCAATGCAAGCTGAATCTTGGTCCCACTTTAAAATATCAGTCTGTGCATGAATAAAACCTATTTTGCAACACAGAGAAACATATCTGAAGGTGTTAGAAGTGTTTTGCATGATTTTTGAAGTTAGAGCCTGAAGTGTCAGAAAACAGCGTTTCAGTGCAGAACAAACTTGGTTCCAGCAATGCAAGCTGAATCTTGGTCCCACTTTAAAATGTCAGTCTGTGCATGAATAAAACCTATTTTGCAACACAGAGAAACATATCTGAAGGTGTTAGAAGTGTTTTGCATGATTTTTGAAGTTAGAGCCTGAAGTGTCAGAAAACAGCGTTTCAGTGCTGAACAAACTTGTTTCAAGCAATGCAAGCTGAATCTCTGTCCCACTTTAATATTGCAGTCTGTGCATGAATAAAACCTATTTTGCAACACAGAGAAACATATCTGAAGGTGTTAGAAGTGTTTTGCATGATTTTTGAAGTTAGAGCCTGAAATGTCAGGAAACAGCGTTTCAGTGCAGAACAAACTTGTTTCAAGCAATGCAAGCTGAATCTCTGTCCCACTTTAATATTGCAGTCTGTGCATGAATAAAACCTATTTTGCAACACAGAGAAACATATCTGAAGGTGTTAGAAGTGTTTTGCATGATTTTTGAAGTTACAGCCTGAAATGTCAGAAAACAGCGTTTCAGCGCAGAACAAACTTGGTTCCAGCAATGCAAGCTGAATCTTGGTCCCACTTTAAAATATCAGTCTGTGCATGAATAAAACCTATTTTGCAACACAGAGAAACATATCTGAAGGTGTTAGAAGTGTTTTGCATGATTTTTGAAGTTAGAGCCTGAAATGTCAGAAAACAGCGTTTCAGTGCAGAACAAACTTGTTTCAAGCAATGCAAGCTGAATCTCTGTCCCTCTTTAATATTGCAGTCTGTGCATGAATAAAACCTATTTTGCAACACAGAGAAACATATCTGAAGGTGTTAGAAGTGTTTTGCATGATTTTTGAAGTTAGAGCCTGAAGTGTCAGAAAACAGCGTTTCAGTGCAGAACAAACTTGGTTCCAGCAATGCAAGCTGAATCTTGGTCCCACTTTAAAATGTCAGTCTGTGCATGAATAAAACCTATTTTGCAACACAGAGAAACATATCTGAAGGTGTTAGAAGTGTTTTGCATGATTTTTGAAGTTAGAGCCTGAAGTGTCAGAAAACAGCGTTTCAGCGCAGAACAAACTTGGTTCCAGCAATGCAAGCTGAATCTTGGTCCCACTTTAAAATATCAGTCTGTGCATGAATAAAACCTATTTTGCAACACAGAGAAACATATCTAAAGGTGTTAGAAGTGTTTTGAATGATTTTTGAAGTTAGAGCCTGAAATGTCAGAAAACAGCGTTTCAGCGCAGAACAAACTTGATTCCAGCAATGCAAGCTGAATCTTGGTCCCACTTTAAAATATCAGTCTGTGCATGAATAAAACCTATTTTGCAACACAGAGAAACATATCTGAAGGTGTTAGAAGTGTTTTGCATGATTTTTGAAGTTACAGCCTGAAATGTCAGAAAACAGCGTTTCAGCGCAGAACAAACTTGATTCCAGCAATGCAAGCTGAATCTTGGTCCCACTTTAAAATATCAGTCTGTGCATGAATAAAACCTATTTTGCAACACAGAGAAACATATCTGAAGGTGTTAGAAGTGTTTTGCATGATTTTTGAAGTTAGAGCCTGAAGTGTCAGAAAACAGCGTTTCAGCGCAGAACAAACTTGGTTCCAGCAATGCAAGCTGAATCTTGGTCCCACTTTAAAATATCAGTCTGTGCATGAATAAAACCTATTTTGCAACACAGAGAAACATATCTGAAGGTGTTAGAAGTGTTTTGCATGATTTTTGAAGTTAGAGCCTGAAATGTCAGGAAACAGCGTTTCAGTGCAGAACAAACTTGTTTCAAGCAATGCAAGCTGAATCTCTGTCCCACTTTAATATTGCAGTCTGTGCATGAATAAAACCTAATTTGCAACACAGAGAAACATATCTGAAGGTGTTAGAAGTGTTTTGCATGATTTTTGAAGTTAGAGCCTGAAATGTCAGAAAACAGCGTTTCAGCGCAGAACAAACTTGTTTCCAGCAATGCAAGCTGAATCTTGGTCCCACTTTAAAATATCAGTCTGTGCATGAATAAAACCTATTTTGCAACACAGAGAAACATATCTGAAGGTGTTAGAAGTGTTTTGCATGATTTTTGAAGTTAGAGCCTGAAATGTCAGAAAACAGCTTTTCAGCGCAGAACAAACTTGTTTCCAGCAATGCAAGCTGAATCTTGGTCCCACTTTAAAATATCAGTCTGTGCATGAATAAAACCTATTTTGCAACACAGAGAAACATATCTGAAGGTGTTAGAAGTGTTTTGCATGATTTTTGAAGTTAGAGCCTGAAGTGTCAGAAAACAGCGTTTCAGTGCAGAACAAACTTGGTTCCAGCAATGCAAGCTGAATCTTGGTCCCACTTTAAAATGTCAGTCTGTGCATGAATAAAACCTATTTTGCAACACAGAGAAACATATCTGAAGGTGTTAGAAGTGTTTTGCATGATTTTTGAAGTTAGAGCCTGAAGTGTCAGAAAACAGCGTTTCAGCGCAGAACAAACTTGGTTCCAGCAATGCAAGCTGAATCTTGGTCCCACTTTAAAATATCAGTCTGTGCATGAATAAAACCTATTTTGCAACACAGAGAAACATATCTGAAGGTGTTAGAAGTGTTTTGCATGATTTTTGAAGTTAGAGCCTGAAATGTCAGGAAACAGCGTTTCAGTGCAGAACAAACTTGTTTCAAGCAATGCAAGCTGAATCTCTGTCCCACTTTAATATTGCAGTCTGTGCATGAATAAAACCTAATTTGCAACACAGAGAAACATATCTGAAGGTGTTAGAAGTGTTTTGCATGATTTTTGAAGTTAGAGCCTGAAATGTCAGAAAACAGCGTTTCAGCGCAGAACAAACTTGTTTCCAGCAATGCAAGCTGAATCTTGGTCCCACTTTAAAATATCAGTCTGTGCATGAATAAAACCTATTTTGCAACACAGAGAAACATATCTGAAGGTGTTAGAAGTGTTTTGCATGATTTTTGAAGTTAGAGCCTGAAATGTCAGAAAACAGCTTTTCAGCGCAGAACAAACTTGTTTCCAGCAATGCAAGCTGAATCTTGGTCCCACTTTAAAATATCAGTCTGTGCATGAATAAAACCTATTTTGCAACACAGAGAAACATATCTGAAGGTGTTAGAAGTGTTTTGCATGATTTTTGAAGTTAGAGCCTGAAGTGTCAGAAAACAGCGTTTCAGTGCAGAACAAACTTGGTTCCAGCAATGCAAGCTGAATCTTGGTCCCACTTTAAAATGTCAGTCTGTGCATGAATAAAACCTATTTTGCAACACAGAGAAACATATCTGAAGGTGTTAGAAGTGTTTTGCATGATTTTTGAAGTTAGAGCCTGAAGTGTCAGAAAACAGCGTTTCAGCGCAGAACAAACTTGGTTCCAGCAATGCAAGCTGAATCTTGGTCCCACTTTAAAATATCAGTCTGTGCATGAATAAAACCTATTTTGCAACACAGAGAAACATATCTAAAGGTGTTAGAAGTGTTTTGCATGATTTTTGAAGTTAGAGCCTGAAATGTCAGAAAACAGCGTTTCAGCGCAAAACAAACTTGGTTCCAGCAATGCAAGCTGAATCTTGGTCCCACTTTAAAATATCAGTCTGTGCATGAATAAAACCTATTTTGCAACACAGAGAAACATATCTGAAGGTGTTAGAAGTGTTTTGCATGATTTTTGAAGTTAGAGCCTGAAATGTCAGGAAACAGCGTTTCAGTGCAGAACAAACTTGTTTCAAGCAATGCAAGCTGAATCTCTGTCCCACTTTAATATTGCAGTCTGTGCATGAATAAAACCTATTTTGCAACACAGAGAAACATATCTGAAGGTGTTAGAAGTGTTTTGCATGATTTTTGAAGTTAGAGCCTGAAGTGTCAGAAAACAGCGTTTCAGCGCAGAACAAACTTGTTTCAAGCAATGCAAGCTGAATCTTGGTCCCACTTTAAAATATCAGTCTGTGCATGAATAAAACCTATTTTGCAACACAGAGAAACATATCTGAAGGTGTTAGAAGTGTTTTGCATGATTTTTGAAGTTAGAGCCTGAAATGTCAGGAAACAGCGTTTCAGTGCAGAACAAACTTGTTTCAAGCAATGCAAGCTGAATCTCTGTCCCACTTTAATATTGCAGTCTGTGCATGAATAAAACCTAATTTGCAACACAGAGAAACATATCTGAAGGTGTTAGAAGTGTTTTGCATGATTTTTGAAGTTAGAGCCTGAAATGTCAGAAAACAGCGTTTCAGCGCAGAACAAACTTGTTTCCAGCAATGCAAGCTGAATCTTGGTCCCACTTTAAAATATCAGTCTGTGCATGAATAAAACCTATTTTGCAACACAGAGAAACATATCTGAAGGTGTTAGAAGTGTTTTGCATGATTTTTGAAGTTAGAGCCTGAAATGTCAGAAAACAGCGTTTCAGTGCAGAACAAACTTGGTTCCAGCAATGCAAGCTGAATCTTGGTCCCACTTTAAAATGTCAGTCTGTGCATGAATAAAACCTATTTTGCAACACAGAGAAACATATCTGAAGGTGTTAGAAGTGTTTTGCATGATTTTTGAAGTTAGAGCCTGAAGTGTCAGAAAACAGCGTTTCAGCGCAGAACAAACTTGGTTCCAGCAATGCAAGCTGAATCTTGGTCCCACTTTAAAATATCAGTCTGTGCATGAATAAAACCTATTTTGCAACACAGAGAAACATATCTGAAGGTGTTAGAAGTGTTTTGCATGATTTTTGAAGTTAGAGCCTGAAATGTCAGGAAACAGCGTTTCAGTGCAGAACAAACTTGTTTCAAGCAAAGCAAGCTGAATCTCTGTCCCACTTTAATATTGCAGTCTGTGCATGAATAAAACCTATTTTGCAACACAGAGAAACATATCTGAAGGTGTTAGAAGTGTTTTGCATGATTTTTGAAGTTAGAGCCTGAAGTGTCAGAAAACAGCGTTTCAGCGCAGAACAAACTTGGTTCCAGCAATGCAAGCTGAATCTTGGTCCCACTTTAAAATATCAGTCTGTGCATGAATAAAACCTATTTTGCAACACAGAGAAACATATCTGAAGGTGTTAGAAGTGTTTTGCATGATTTTTGAAGTTAGAGCCTGAAATGTCAGGAAACAGCGTTTCAGTGCAGAACAAACTTGTTTCAAGCAATGCAAGCTGAATCTCTGTCCCACGTTAATATTGCAGTCTGTGCATGAATAAAACCTATTTTGCAACACAGAGAAACATATCTGAAGGTGTTAGAAGTGTTTTGCATGATTTTTGAAGTTAGAGCCTGAAGTGTCAGAAAACAGCGTTTCAGCGCAGAACAAACTTGGTTCCAGCAATGCAAGCTGAATCTTGGTCCCACTTTAAAATATCAGTCTGTGCATGAATAAAACCTATTTTGCAACACAGAGAAACATATCTAAAGGTGTTAGAAGTGTTTTGCATGATTTTTGAAGTTAGAGCCTGAAATGTCAGAAAACAGCGTTTCAGCGCAGAACAAACTTGATTCCAGCAATGCAAGCTGAATCTTGGTCCCACTTTAAAATATCAGTCTGTGCATGAATAAAACCTATTTTGCAACACAGAGAAACATATCTGAAGGTGTTAGAAGTGTTTTGCATGATTTTTGAAGTTACAGCCTGAAATGTCAGAAAACAGTGTTTCAGCGCAGAACAAACTTGGTTCCAGCAATGCAAGCTGAATCTTGGTCCCACTTTAAAATATCAGTCTGTGCATGAATAAAACCTATTTTGCAACACAGAGAAACATATCTGAAGGTGTTAGAAGTGTTTTGCATGATTTTTGAAGTTAGAGCCTGAAATGTCAGGAAACAGCGTTTCAGTGCATAACAAACTTGTTTCAAGCAATGCAAGCTGAATCTCTGTCCCACTTTAATATTGCAGTCTGTGCATGAATAAAACCTATTTTGTAACACAGAGAAACATATCTGAAGGTGTTAGAAGTGTTTTGCATGATTTTTGAAGTTAGAGCCTGAAATGTCAGAAAACAGCGTTTCAGCGCAGAACAAACTTGTTTCCAGCAATGCAAGCTGAATCTTGGTCCCACTTTAAAATATCAGTCTGTGCATGAATAAAACCTATTTTGCAAAACAGAGAAACATATCTGAAGGTGTTAGAAGTGTTTTGCATGATTTTTGAAGTTAGAGCCTGAAATGTCAGAAAACAGCGTTTCAGCGCAGAACAAACTTGGTTCCAGCAATGCAAGCTGAATCTTGTCCCACTTTAAAATATCAGTCTGTGCATAAATAAAACCTATTTTGCAACACAGAGAAACATATCTGAAGGTGTTAGAAGTGTTTTGCATGATTTTTGAAGTTAGAGCCTGAAATGTCAGGAAACAGCGTTTCAGTGCAGAACAAACTTGTTTCAAGCAATGCAAGCTGAATCTCTGTCCCACTTTAATATTGCAGTCTGTGCATGAATAAAACCTATTTTGCAACACAGAGAAACATATCTGAAGGTGTTAGAAGTGTTTTGCATGATTTTTGAAGTTAGAGCCTGAAATGTCAGAAAACAGCTTTTCAGCGCAGAACAAACTTGTTTCCAGCAATGCAAGCTGAATCTTGGTCCCACTTTAAAATATCAGTCTGTGCATGAATAAAACCTATTTTGCAACACAGAGAAACATATCTAAAGGTGTTAGAAGTGTTTTGCATGATTTTTGAAGTTAGAGCCTGAAATGTCAGAAAACAGCGTTTCAGCGCAAAACAAACTTGGTTCCAGCAATGCAAGCTGAATCTTGGTCCCACTTTAAAATATCAGTCTGTGCATGAATAAAACCTATTTTGCAACACAGAGAAACATATCTGAAGGTGTTAGAAGTGTTTTGCATGATTTTTGAAGTTAGAGCCTGAAATGTCAGGAAACAGCGTTTCAGTGCAGAACAAACTTGTTTCAAGCAATGCAAGCTGAATCTCTGTCCCACTTTAATATTGCAGTCTGTGCATGAATAAAACCTATTTTGCAACACAGAGAAACATATCTGAAGGTGTTAGAAGTGTTTTGCATGATTTTTGAAGTTAGACCCTGAAATGTCAGAAAACAGCGTTTCAGCGCAGAACAAACTTGTTTCCAGCAATGCAAGCTGAATCTTGGTCCCACTTTAAAATATCAGTCTGTGCATGAATAAAACCTATTTTGCAACACAGAGAAACATATCTGAAGGTGTTAGAAGTGTTTTGCATGATTTTTGAAGTTAGAGCCTGAAATGTCAGAAAACAGCGTTTCAGCGCAGAACAAACTTGTTTCCAGCAATGCAAGCTGAATATTGGTCCCACTTTAAAATATCAGTCTGTGCATGAATAAAACCTATTTTGCAACACAGAGAAACATATCTGAAGGTGTTAGAAGTGTTTTGCATGATTTTTGAAGTTAGAGCCTGAAATGTCAGAAAACAGCGTTTCAGCGCAAAACAAACTTGGTTCCAGCAATGCAAGCTGAATCTTGGTCCCACTTTAAAATATCAGTCTGTGCATGAATAAAACCTATTTTGCAACACAGAGAAACATATCTGAAGGTGTTAGAAGTGTTTTGCATGATTTTTGAAGTTAGAGCCTGAAATGTCAGGAAACAGCGTTTCAGTGCAGAACAAACTAGTTTCAAGCAATGCAAGCTGAATCTCTGTCCCACTTTAATATTGCAGTCTGTGCATGAATAAAACCTATTTTGCAACACAGAGAAACATATCTGAAGGTGTTAGAAGTGTTTTGCATGATTTTTGAAGTTAGAGCCTGAAGTGTCAGAAAACAGCGTTTCAGCGCAGAACAAACTTGGTTCCAGCAATGCAAGCTGAATCTTGGTCCCACTTTAAAATATCAGTCTGTGCATGAATAAAACCTATTTTGCAAAACAGAGAAACATATCTGAAGGTGTTAGAAGTGTTTTGCATGATTTTTGAAGTTAGAGCCTGAAATGTCAGGAAACAGCGTTTCAGTGCAGAACAAACTTGTTTCAAGCAATGCAAGCTGAATCTCTGTCCCACTTTAATATTGCAGTCTGTGCATGAATAAAACCTATTTTGCAACACAGAGAAACATATCTGAAGGTGTTAGAAGTGTTTTGCATGATTTTTGAAGTTAGAGCCTGAAGTGTCAGAAAACAGCGTTTCAGCGCAGAACAAACTTGGTTCCAGCAATGCAAGCTGAATCTTGGTCCCACTTTAAAATATCAGTCTGTGCATGAATAAAACCTATTTTGCAACACAGAGAAACATATCTGAAGGTGTTAGAAGTGTTTTGCATGATTTTTGAAGTTAGAGCCTGAAATGTCAGGAAACAGCGTTTCAGTGCAGAACAAACTTGTTTCAAGCAATGCAAGCTGAATCTCTGTCCCACTTTAATATTGCAGTCTGTGCATGAATAAAACCTATTTTGCAACACAGAGAAACATATCTGAAGGTGTTAGAAGTGTTTTGCATGATTTTTGAAGTTAGAGCCTGAAGTGTCAGAAAACAGCGTTTCAGTGCAGAACAAACTTGGTTCCAGCAATGCAAGCTGAATCTTGGTCCCACTTTAAAATGTCAGTCTGTGCATGAATAAAACCTATTTTGCAACACAGAGAAACATATCTGAAGGTGTTAGAAGTGTTTTGCATGATTTTTGAAGTTAGAGCCTGAAGTGTCAGAAAACAGCGTTTCAGCGCAGAACAAACTTGGTTCCAGCAATGCAAGCTGAATCTTGGTCACACTTTAAAATATCAGTCTGTGCATGAATAAAACCTATTTTGCAACACAGAGAAACATATCTAAAGGTGTTAGAAGTGTTTTGCATGATTTTTGAAGTTAGAGCCTGAAATGTCAGAAAACAGCGTTTCAGCGCAGAACAAACTTGATTCCAGCAATGCAAGCTGAATCTTGGTCCCACTTTAAAATATCAGTCTGTGCATGAATAAAACCTATTTTGCAACACAGAGAAACATATCTGAAGGTGTTAGAAGTGTTTTGCATGATTTTTGAAGTTACAGCCTGAAATGTCAGAAAACAGTGTTTCAGCGCAGAACAAACTTGGTTCCAGCAATGCAAGCTGAATCTTGGTCCCACTTTAAAATATCAGTCAGTGCATGAATAAAACCTATTTTGCAACACAGAGAAACATATCTGAAGGTGTTAGAAGTGTTTTGCATGATTTTTGAAGTTAGAGCCTGAAATGTCAGAAAACAGCGTTTCAGTGCAGAACAAACTTGTTTCAAGCAATGCAAGCTGAATCTCTGTCCCACTTTAATATTGCAGTCTGTGCATGAATAAAACCTATTTTGCAACACAGAGAAACATATCTGAAGGTGTTAGAAGTGTTTTGCATGATTTTTGAAGTTAGAGCCTGAAGTGTCAGAAAACAGCGTTTTAGCGCAGAACAAATTTGGTTCCAGCAATGCAAGCTGAATCTTGGTCCCACTTTAAAATATCAGTCTGTGCATGAATAAAACCTATTTTGCAACACAGAGAAACATATCTGAAGGTGTTAGAAGTGTTTTGCATGATTTTTGAAGTTAGAGCCTGAAATGTCAGAAAACAGCGTTTCAGTGCAGAACAAACTTGTTTCAAGCAATGCAAGCTGAATCTCTGTCCCACTTTAATATTGCAGTCTGTGCATGAATAAAACCTATTTTGCAACACAGAGAAACATATCTGAAGGTGTTAGAAGTGTTTTGCATGATTTTTGAAGTTAGAGCCTGAAGTGTCAGAAAACAGCGTTTCAGTGCAGAACAAACTTGGTTCCAGCAATGCAAGCTGAATCTTGGTCCCACTTTAAAATGTCAGTCTGTGCATGAATAAAACCTATTTTGTAACACAGAGAAACATATCTGAAGGTGTTAGAAGTGTTTTGCATGATTTTTGAAGTTAGAGCCTGAAGTGTCAGAAAACAGCGTTTCAGTGCAGAACAAACTTGGTTCCAGCAATGCAAGCTGAATCTTGGTCCCACTTTAAAATGTCAGTCTGTGCATGAATAAAACCTATTTTGCAACACAGAGAAACATATCTGAAGGTGTTAGAAGTGTTTTGCATGATTTTTGAAGTTAGAGCCTGAAGTGTCAGAAAACAGCGTTTCAGCGCAGAACAAACTTGGTTCCAGCAATGCAAGCTGAATCTTGGTCCCACTTTAAAATATCAGTCTGTGCATGAATAAAACCTATTTTGCAACACAGAGAAACATATCTAAAGGTGTTAGAAGTGTTTTGCATGATTTTTGAAGTTAGAGCCTGAAATGTCAGAAAACAGCGTTTCAGCGCAGAACAAACTTGATTCCAGCAATGCAAGCTGAATCTTGGTCCCACTTTAAAATATCAGTCTGTGCATGAATAAAACCTATTTTGCAACACAGAGAAACATATCTGAAGGTGTTAGAAGTGTTTTGCATGATTTTTGAAGTTACAGCCTGAAATGTCAGAAAACAGCGTTTCAGCGCAGAACAAACTTGGTTCCAGCAATGCAAGCTGAATCTTGGTCCCACTTTAAAATATCAGTCTGTGCATGAATAAAACCTATTTTGCAACACAGAGAAACATATCTGAAGGTGTTAGAAGTGTTTTGCATGATTTTTGAAGTTAGAGCCTGAAATGTCAGAAAACAGCGTTTCAGTGCAGAACAAACTTGTTTCAAGCAATGCAAGCTGAATCTCTGTCCCACTTTAATATTGCAGTCTGTGCATGAATAAAACCTATTTTGCAACACAGAGAAACATATCTGAAGGTGTTAGAAGTGTTTTGCATGATTTTTGAAGTTAGAGCCTGAAGTGTCAGAAAACAGCGTTTCAGCGCAGAACAAATTTGGTTCCAGCAATGCAAGCTGAATCTTGGTCCCACTTTAAAATATCAGTCTGTGCATGAATAAAACCTATTTTGCAACACAGAGAAACATATCTGAAGGTGTTAGAAGTGTTTTGCATGATTTTTGAAGTTAGAGCCTGAAATGTCAGAAAACAGCGTTTCAGTGCAGAACAAACTTGTTTCAAGCAATGCAAGCTGAATCTCTGTCCCACTTTAATATTGCAGTCTGTGCATGAATAAAACCTATTTTGCAACACAGAGAAACATATCTGAAGGTGTTAGAAGTGTTTTGCATGATTTTTGAAGTTAGAGCCTGAAGTGTCAGAAAACAGCGTTTCAGTGCAGAACAAACTTGGTTCCAGCAATGCAAGCTGAATCTTGGTCCCACTTTAAAATGTCAGTCTGTGCATGAATAAAACCTATTTTGCAACACAGAGAAACATATCTGAAGGTGTTAGAAGTGTTTTGCATGATTTTTGAAGTTAGAGCCTGAAGTGTCAGAAAACAGCGTTTCAGCGCAGAACAAACTTGGTTCCAGCAATGCAAGCTGAATCTTGGTCCCACTTTAAAATATCAGTCTGTGCATGAATAAAACCTATTTTGCAACACAGAGAAACATATCTAAAGGTGTTAGAAGTGTTTTGAATGATTTTTGAAGTTAGAGCCTGAAATGTCAGAAAACAGCGTTTCAGCGCAGAACAAACTTGATTCCAGCAATGCAAGCTGAATCTTGGTCCCACTTTAAAATATCAGTCTGTGCATGAATAAAACCTATTTTGCAACACAGAGAAACATATCTGAAGGTGTTAGAAGTGTTTTGCATGATTTTTGAAGTTACAGCCTGAAATGTCAGAAAACAGCGTTTCAGCGCAGAACAAACTTGATTCCAGCAATGCAAGCTGAATCTTGGTCCCACTTTAAAATATCAGTCTGTGCATGAATAAAACCTATTTTGCAACACAGAGAAACATATCTGAAGGTGTTAGAAGTGTTTTGCATGATTTTTGAAGTTAGAGCCTGAAGTGTCAGAAAACAGCGTTTCAGCGCAGAACAAACTTGGTTCCAGCAATGCAAGCTGAATCTTGGTCCCACTTTAAAATATCAGTCTGTGCATGAATAAAACCTATTTTGCAACACAGAGAAACATATCTGAAGGTGTTAGAAGTGTTTTGCATGATTTTTGAAGTTAGAGCCTGAAATGTCAGGAAACAGCGTTTCAGTGCAGAACAAACTTGTTTCAAGCAATGCAAGCTGAATCTCTGTCCCACTTTAATATTGCAGTCTGTGCATGAATAAAACCTAATTTGCAACACAGAGAAACATATCTGAAGGTGTTAGAAGTGTTTTGCATGATTTTTGAAGTTAGAGCCTGAAATGTCAGAAAACAGCGTTTCAGCGCAGAACAAACTTGTTTCCAGCAATGCAAGCTGAATCTTGGTCCCACTTTAAAATATCAGTCTGTGCATGAATAAAACCTATTTTGCAACACAGAGAAACATATCTGAAGGTGTTAGAAGTGTTTTGCATGATTTTTGAAGTTAGAGCCTGAAATGTCAGAAAACAGCTTTTCAGCGCAGAACAAACTTGTTTCCAGCAATGCAAGCTGAATCTTGGTCCCACTTTAAAATATCAGTCTGTGCATGAATAAAACCTATTTTGCAACACAGAGAAACATATCTGAAGGTGTTAGAAGTGTTTTGCATGATTTTTGAAGTTAGAGCCTGAAGTGTCAGAAAACAGCGTTTCAGTGCAGAACAAACTTGGTTCCAGCAATGCAAGCTGAATCTTGGTCCCACTTTAAAATGTCAGTCTGTGCATGAATAAAACCTATTTTGAAACACAGAGAAACATATCTGAAGGTGTTAGAAGTGTTTTGCATGATTTTTGAAGTTAGAGCCTGAAGTGTCAGAAAACAGCGTTTCAGCGCAGAACAAACTTGGTTCCAGCAATGCAAGCTGAATCTTGGTCCCACTTTAAAATATCAGTCTGTGCATGAATAAAACCTATTTTGCAACACAGAGAAACATATCTGAAGGTGTTAGAAGTGTTTTGCATGATTTTTGAAGTTAGAGCCTGAAATGTCAGGAAACAGCGTTTCAGTGCAGAACAAACTTGTTTCAAGCAATGCAAGCTGAATCTCTGTCCCACTTTAATATTGCAGTCTGTGCATGAATAAAACCTAATTTGCAACACAGAGAAACATATCTGAAGGTGTTAGAAGTGTTTTGCATGATTTTTGAAGTTAGAGCCTGAAATGTCAGAAAACAGCGTTTCAGCGCAGAACAAACTTGTTTCCAGCAATGCAAGCTGAATCTTGGTCCCACTTTAAAATATCAGTCTGTGCATGAATAAAACCTATTTTGCAACACAGAGAAACATATCTGAAGGTGTTAGAAGTGTTTTGCATGATTTTTGAAGTTAGAGCCTGAAATGTCAGAAAACAGCTTTTCAGCGCAGAACAAACTTGTTTCCAGCAATGCAAGCTGAATCTTGGTCCCACTTTAAAATATCAGTCTGTGCATGAATAAAACCTATTTTGCAACACAGAGAAACATATCTGAAGGTGTTAGAAGTGTTTTGCATGATTTTTGAAGTTAGAGCCTGAAGTGTCAGAAAACAGCGTTTCAGTGCAGAACAAACTTGGTTCCAGCAGTGCAAGCTGAATCTTGGTCCCACTTTAAAATGTCAGTCTGTGCATGAATAAAACCTAATTTGCAACACAGAGAAACATATCTGAAGGTGTTAGAAGTGTTTTGCATGATTTTTGAAGTTAGAGCCTGAAATGTCAGAAAACAGCGTTTCAGCGCAGAACAAACTTGTTTCCAGCAATGCAAGCTGAATCTTGGTCCCACTTTAAAATATCAGTCTGTGCATGAATAAAACCTATTTTGCAACACAGAGAAACATATCTGAAGGTGTTAGAAGTGTTTTGCATGATTTTTGAAGTTAGAGCCTGAAATGTCAGAAAACAGCTTTTCAGCGCAGAACAAACTTGTTTCCAGCAATGCAAGCTGAATCTTGGTCCCACTTTAAAATATCAGTCTGTGCATGAATAAAACCTATTTTGCAACACAGAGAAACATATCTGAAGGTGTTAGAAGTGTTTTGCATGATTTTTGAAGTTAGAGCCTGAAGTGTCAGAAAACAGCGTTTCAGTGCAGAACAAACTTGGTTCCAGCAATGCAAGCTGAATCTTGGTCCCACTTTAAAATGTCAGTCTGTGCATGAATAAAACCTATTTTGCAACACAGAGAAACATATCTGAAGGTGTTAGAAGTGTTTTGCATGATTTTTGAAGTTAGAGCCTGAAGTGTCAGAAAACAGCGTTTCAGTGCAGAACAAACTTGGTTCCAGCAATGCAAGCTGAATCTTGGTCCCACTTTAAAATGTCAGTCTGTGCATGAATAAAACCTATTTTGCAACACAGAGAAACATATCTGAAGGTGTTAGAAGTGTTTTGCATGATTTTTGAAGTTAGAGCCTGAAGTGTCAGAAAACAGCGTTTCAGCGCAGAACAAACTTGGTTCCAGCAATGCAAGCTGAATCTTGGTCCCACTTTAAAATATCAGTCTGTGCATGAATAAAACCTATTTTGCAACACAGAGAAACATATCTAAAGGTGTTAGAAGTGTTTTGAATGATTTTTGAAGTTAGAGCCTGAAATGTCAGAAAACAGCGTTTCAGCGCAGAACAAACTTGATTCCAGCAATGCAAGCTGAATCTTGGTCCCACTTTAAAATATCAGTCTGTGCATGAATAAAACCTATTTTGCAACACAGAGAAACATATCTGAAGGTGTTAGAAGTGTTTTGCATGATTTTTGAAGTTACAGCCTGAAATGTCAGAAAACAGTGTTTCAGCGCAGAACAAACTTGATTCCAGCAATGCAAGCTGAATCTTGGTCCCACTTTAAAATATCAGTCTGTGCATGAATAAAACCTATTTTGCAACACAGAGAAACATATCTGAAGGTGTTAGAAGTGTTTTGCATGATTTTTGAAGTTAGAGCCTGAAGTGTCAGAAAACAGCGTTTCAGCGCAGAACAAACTTGGTTCCAGCAATGCAAGCTGAATCTTGGTCCCACTTTAAAATATCAGTCTGTGCATGAATAAAACCTATTTTGCAACACAGAGAAACATATCTGAAGGTGTTAGAAGTGTTTTGCATGATTTTTGAAGTTAGAGCCTGAAATGTCAGGAAACAGCGTTTCAGTGCAGAACAAACTTGTTTCAAGCAATGCAAGCTGAATCTCTGTCCCACTTTAATATTGCAGTCTGTGCATGAATAAAACCTAATTTGCAACACAGAGAAACATATCTGAAGGTGTTAGAAGTGTTTTGCATGATTTTTGAAGTTAGAGCCTGAAATGTCAGAAAACAGCGTTTCAGCGCAGAACAAACTTGTTTCCAGCAATGCAAGCTGAATCTTGGTCCCACTTTAAAATATCAGTCTGTGCATGAATAAAACCTATTTTGCAACACAGAGAAACATATCTGAAGGTGTTAGAAGTGTTTTGCATGATTTTTGAAGTTAGAGCCTGAAATGTCAGAAAACAGCTTTTCAGCGCAGAACAAACTTGTTTCCAGCAATGCAAGCTGAATCTTGGTCCCACTTTAAAATATCAGTCTGTGCATGAATAAAACCTATTTTGCAACACAGAGAAACATATCTGAAGGTGTTAGAAGTGTTTTGCATGATTTTTGAAGTTAGAGCCTGAAGTGTCAGAAAACAGCGTTTCAGTGCAGAACAAACTTGGTTCCAGCAATGCAAGCTGAATCTTGGTCCCACTTTAAAATGTCAGTCTGTGCATGAATAAAACCTATTTTGCAACACAGAGAAACATATCTGAAGGTGTTAGAAGTGTTTTGCATGATTTTTGAAGTTAGAGCCTGAAGTGTCAGAAAACAGCGTTTCAGCGCAGAACAAACTTGGTTCCAGCAATGCAAGCTGAATCTTGGTCCCACTTTAAAATATCAGTCTGTGCATGAATAAAACCTATTTTGCAACACAGAGAAACATATCTGAAGGTGTTAGAAGTGTTTTGCATGATTTTTGAAGTTAGAGCCTGAAATGTCAGGAAACAGCGTTTCAGTGCAGAACAAACTTGTTTCAAGCAATGCAATCTGAATCTCTGTCCCACTTTAATATTGCAGTCTGTGCATGAATAAAACCTAATTTGCAACACAGAGAAACATATCTGAAGGTGTTAGAAGTGTTTTGCATGATTTTTGAAGTTAGAGCCTGAAATGTCAGAAAACAGCGTTTCAGCGCAGAACAAACTTGTTTCCAGCAATGCAAGCTGAATCTTGGTCCCACTTTAAAATATCAGTCTGTGCATGAATAAAACCTATTTTGCAACACAGAGAAACATATCTGAAGGTGTTAGAAGTGTTTTGCATGATTTTTGAAGTTAGAGCCTGAAATGTCAGAAAACAGCTTTTCAGCGCAGAACAAACTTGTTTCCAGCAATGCAAGCTGAATCTTGGTCCCACTTTAAAATATCAGTCTGTGCATGAATAAAACCTATTTTGCAACACAGAGAAACATATCTGAAGGTGTTAGAAGTGTTTTGCATGATTTTTGAAGTTAGAGCCTGAAGTGTCAGAAAACAGCGTTTCAGTGCAGAACAAACTTGGTTCCAGCAGTGCAAGCTGAATCTTGGTCCCACTTTAAAATGTCAGTCTGTGCATGAATAAAACCTAATTTGCAACACAGAGAAACATATCTGAAGGTGTTAGAAGTGTTTTGCATGATTTTTGAAGTTAGAGCCTGAAATGTCAGAAAACAGCGTTTCAGCGCAGAACAAACTTGTTTCCAGCAATGCAAGCTGAATCTTGGTCCCACTTTAAAATATCAGTCTGTGCATGAATAAAACCTATTTTGCAACACAGAGAAACATATCTGAAGGTGTTAGAAGTGTTTTGCATGATTTTTGAAGTTAGAGCATGAAATGTCAGAAAACAGCTTTTCAGCGCAGAACAAACTTGTTTCCAGCAATGCAAGCTGAATCTTGGTCCCACTTTAAAATATCAGTCTGTGCATGAATAAAACCTATTTTGCAACACAGAGAAACATATCTGAAGGTGTTAGAAGTGTTTTGCATGATTTTTGAAGTTAGAGCCTGAAGTGTCAGAAAACAGCGTTTCAGTGCAGAACAAACTTGGTTCCAGCAATGCAAGCTGAATCTTGGTCCCACTTTAAAATGTCAGTCTGTGCATGAATAAAACCTAATTTGCAACACAGAGAAACATATCTGAAGGTGTTAGAAGTGTTTTGCATGATTTTTGAAGTTAGAGCCTGAAATGTCAGAAAACAGCGTTTCAGCGCAGAACAAACTTGTTTCCAGCAATGCAAGCTGAATCTTGGTCCCACTTTAAAATATCAGTCTGTGCATGAATAAAACCTATTTTGCAACACAGAGAAACATATCTGAAGGTGTTAGAAGTGTTTTGCATGATTTTTGAAGTTAGAGCCTGAAATGTCAGAAAACAGCTTTTCAGCGCAGAACAAACTTGTTTCCAGCAATGCAAGCTGAATCTTGGTCCCACTTTAAAATATCAGTCTGTGCATGAATAAAACCTATTTTGCAACACAGAGAAACATATCTGAAGGTGTTAGAAGTGTTTTGCATGATTTTTGAAGTTAGAGCCTGAAGTGTCAGAAAACAGCGTTTCAGTGCAGAACAAACTTGGTTCCAGCAATGCAAGCTGAATCTTGGTCCCACTTTAAAATGTCAGTCTGTGCATGAATAAAACCTATTTTGCAACACAGAGAAACATATCTGAAGGTGTTAGAAGTGTTTTGCATGATTTTTGAAGTTAGAGCCTGAAGTGTCAGAAAACAGCGTTTCAGCGCAGAACAAACTTGGTTCCAGCAATGCAAGCTGAATCTTGGTCCCACTTTAAAATATCAGTCTGTGCATGAATAAAACCTATTTTGCAACACAGAGAAACATATCTGAAGGTGTTAGAAGTGTTTTGCATGATTTTTGAAGTTAGAGCCTGAAATGTCAGGAAACAGCGTTTCAGTGCAGAACAAACTTGTTTCAAGCAATGCAAGCTGAATCTCTGTCCCACTTTAATATTGCAGTCTGTGCATGAATAAAACCTATTTTGCAACACAGAGAAACATATCTGAAGGTGTTAGAAGTGTTTTGCATGATTTTTGAAGTTACAGCCTGAAATGTCAGAAAACAGCGTTTCAGCGCAGAACAAACTTGGTTCCAGCAATGCAAGCTGAATCTTGGTCCCACTTTAAAATATCAGTCTGTGCATGAATAAAACCTATTTTGCAACACAGAGAAACATATCTGAAGGTGTTAGAAGTGTTTTGCATGATTTTTGAAGTTAGAGCCTGAAATGTCAGAAAACAGCGTTTCAGTGCAGAACAAACTTGTTTCAAGCAATGCAAGCTGAATCTCTGTCCCACTTTAATATTGCAGTCTGTGCATGAATAAAACCTATTTTGCAACACAGAGAAACATATCTGAAGGTGTTAGAAGTGTTTTGCATGATTTTTGAAGTTAGAGCCTGAAGTGTCAGAAAACAGCGTTTCAGTGCAGAACAAACTTGGTTCCAGCAATGCAAGCTGAATCTTGGTCCCACTTTAAAATGTCAGTCTGTGCATGAATAAAACCTATTTTGCAACACAGAGAAACATATCTGAAGGTGTTAGAAGTGTTTTGCATGATTTTTGAAGTTAGAGCCTGAAGTGTCAGAAAACAGCGTTTCAGCGCAGAACAAACTTGGTTCCAGCAATGCAAGCTGAATCTTGGTCCCACTTTAAAATATCAGTCTGTGCATGAATAAAACCTATTTTGCAACACAGAGAAACATATCTAAAGGTGTTAGAAGTGTTTTGAATGATTTTTGAAGTTAGAGCCTGAAATGTCAGAAAACAGCGTTTCAGCGCAGAACAAACTTGATTCCAGCAATGCAAGCTGAATCTTGGTCCCACTTTAAAATATCAGTCTGTGCATGAATAAAACCTATTTTGCAACACAGAGAAACATATCTGAAGGTGTTAGAAGTGTTTTGCATGATTTTTGAAGTTACAGCCTGAAATGTCAGAAAACAGCGTTTCAGCGCAGAACAAACTTGATTCCAGCAATGCAAGCTGAATCTTGGTCCCACTTTAAAATATCAGTCTGTGCATGAATAAAACCTATTTTGCAACACAGAGAAACATATCTGAAGGTGTTAGAAGTGTTTTGCATGATTTTTGAAGTTAGAGCCTGAAGTGTCAGAAAACAGCGTTTCAGCGCAGAACAAACTTGGTTCCAGCAATGCAAGCTGAATCTTGGTCCCACTTTAAAATATCAGTCTGTGCATGAATAAAACCTATTTTGCAACACAGAGAAACATATCTGAAGGTGTTAGAAGTGTTTTGCATGATTTTTGAAGTTAGAGCCTGAAATGTCAGGAAACAGCGTTTCAGTGCAGAACAAACTTGTTTCAAGCAATGCAAGCTGAATCTCTGTCCCACTTTAATATTGCAGTCTGTGCATGAATAAAACCTAATTTGCAACACAGAGAAACATATCTGAAGGTGTTAGAAGTGTTTTGCATGATTTTTGAAGTTAGAGCCTGAAATGTCAGAAAACAGCGTTTCAGCGCAGAACAAACTTGTTTCCAGCAATGCAAGCTGAATCTTGGTCCCACTTTAAAATATCAGTCTGTGCATGAATAAAATCTATTTTGCAACACAGAGAAACATATCTGAAGGTGTTAGAAGTGTTTTGCATGATTTTTGAAGTTAGAGCCTGAAATGTCAGAAAACAGCTTTTCAGCGCAGAACAAACTTGTTTCCAGCAATGCAAGCTGAATCTTGGTCCCACTTTAAAATATCAGTCTGTGCATGAATAAAACCTATTTTGCAACACAGAGAAACATATCTGAAGGTGTTAGAAGTGTTTTGCATGATTTTTGAAGTTAGAGCCTGAAGTGTCAGAAAACAGCGTTTCAGTGCAGAACAAACTTGGTTCCAGCAATGCAAGCTGAATCTTGGTCCCACTTTAAAATGTCAGTCTGTGCATGAATAAAACCTATTTTGCAACACAGAGAAACATATCTGAAGGTGTTAGAAGTGTTTTGCATGATTTTTGAAGTTAGAGCCTGAAGTGTCAGAAAACAGCGTTTCAGCGCAGAACAAACTTGGTTCCAGCAATGCAAGCTGAATCTTGGTCCCACTTTAAAATATCAGTCTGTGCATGAATAAAACCTATTTTGCAACACAGAGAAACATATCTGAAGGTGTTAGAAGTGTTTTGCATGATTTTTGAAGTTAGAGCCTGAAATGTCAGGAAACAGCGTTTCAGTGCAGAACAAACTTGTTTCAAGCAATGCAAGCTGAATCTCTGTCCCACTTTAATATTGCAGTCTGTGCATGAATAAAACCTAATTTGCAACACAGAGAACCATATCTGAAGGTGTTAGAAGTGTTTTGCATGATTTTTGAAGTTAGAGCCTGAAATGTCAGAAAACAGCGTTTCAGCGCAGAACAAACTTGTTTCCAGCAATGCAAGCTGAATCTTGGTCCCACTTTAAAATATCAGTCTGTGCATGAATAAAACCTATTTTGCAACACAGAGAAACATATCTGAAGGTGTTAGAAGTGTTTTGCATGATTTTTGAAGTTAGAGCCTGAAATGTCAGAAAACAGCTTTTCAGCGCAGAACAAACTTGTTTCCAGCAATGCAAGCTGAATCTTGGTCCCACTTTAAAATATCAGTCTGTGCATGAATAAAACCTATTTTGCAACACAGAGAAACATATCTGAAGGTGTTAGAAGTGTTTTGCATGATTTTTGAAGTTAGAGCCTGAAGTGTCAGAAAACAGCGTTTCAGTGCAGAACAAACTTGGTTCCAGCAATGCAAGCTGAATCTTGGTCCCACTTTAAAATGTCAGTCTGTGCATGAATAAAACCTATTTTGCAACACAGAGAAACATATCTGAAGGTGTTAGAAGTGTTTTGCATGATTTTTGAAGTTAGAGCCTGAAGTGTCAGAAAACAGCGTTTCAGCGCAGAACAAACTTGGTTCCAGCAATGCAAGCTGAATCTTGGTCCCACTTTAAAATATCAGTCTGTGCATGAATAAAACCTATTTTGCAACACAGAGAAACATATCTAAAGGTGTTAGAAGTGTTTTGAATGATTTTTGAAGTTAGAGCCTGAAATGTCAGAAAACAGCGTTTCAGCGCAGAACAAACTTGATTCCAGCAATGCAAGCTGAATCTTGGTCCCACTTTAAAATATCAGTCTGTGCATGAATAAAACCTATTTTGCAACACAGAGAAACATATCTGAAGGTGTTAGAAGTGGTTTGCATGATTTTTGAAGTTACAGCCTGAAATGTCAGAAAACAGCGTTTCAGCGCAGAACAAACTTGATTCCAGCAATGCAAGCTGAATCTTGGTCCCACTTTAAAATATCAGTCTGTGCATGAATAAAACCTATTTTGCAACACAGAGAAACATATCTGAAGGTGTTAGAAGTGTTTTGCATGATTTTTGAAGTTAGAGCCTGAAGTGTCAGAAAACAGCGTTTCAGCGCAGAACAAACTTGGTTCCAGCAATGCAAGCTGAATCTTGGTCCCACTTTAAAATATCAGTCTGTGCATGAATAAAACCTATTTTGCAACACAGAGAAACATATCTGAAGGTGTTAGAAGTGTTTTGCATGATTTTTGAAGTTAGAGCCTGAAATGTCAGGAACAGTGTTGGGAGTAACGCATTACAAAAGTAATATGTTACAGTAGTTTATTACTTTTTGCTGTAACGCGGTAATATAACGCATTACTAATACAATTTGGGTAATAATATTACTCGTTACAATCTCAGTAACGCAAGTTACATCAACATATTTTAACTCAACATTAATTTGTGAATTAAAAAAGTCCACAAGTAAAATATTTTGTCTTCCTGTTGCTGGAATTCGATGGTTGAGATGACTGCAGAGACGGATTCTACATTTATGAGATGGACGCACTCCCGTTATGGAGAAACAGCACGAGTAACTCCTAGAAACATCTAGACTGGTGCCAGTAACACTAAACTAATGATGAGAGCTGCGGAGTCGGAGAAGAGAAAAAATGACGGACGAGCGCATAAGCAACAAAAAATAAGCTAAAAATGACTAAATCTGTTTTTATTAAATCATAGTCCGCATATAAAATGGATGAATACGCGAAATATATCTGATTTTCAAAACGAAAAGACTGAGCGACATATGCTGCTGAGTTTGGTTCACTTTTGTGTGGAGTGGCGCTCTATGAAAGTTCACGGAAAGGAAACCAAGATGACAGAAATAAAAGTAAACACACTGCAGTTATAAATGATCTGTATGACCAAAAATGACGGAGTTATTCCGCTATTCGATTGCCCCGGCGCCTCACGCACACACAGCGTTGCAAAAGTTGCAGTCTGTTAATTATAAGAATAAAATACAGTCACTGGTCAAATGAAATAGTGCGTACTGCATAGTATCCGTGCCGTCAGCCTGAGCTCGAGCCAAACACATATTTGCTCATGTGAGGAGGATGTTTTATAAGCGCGTTAAGTACAAATCCTGGTTTACATAATAGTTTAGCATTCAAATACATCACGAATATGGACACATTTAATTGGATTGATGCAGAATGAGAGAGGTATAGGCTGCACGAGAACAACACCGTTTGTTTTTAGTTTCGCTTTTACCCTCATTCGTTTTGGCTTGTTTAGCAACTTGTATTCTTCATTCTTGGTTGTTCTGAAAACCATTTAAAATAGCCTATAGGCTATTCATTGTGTTTAATGATTGTACATTATAACACTTCGCTTTATTTACCGGTGTTATTTCTGAAAGTATTAATGAGTTTTGTGCTTATCTGTGTTTAACCTAAACTACAACGTAACATTAATAGACATACCGGTAGTCCTACCTAAATATGTTTTTATAATTTTATGCTAGCTATCCTAAATTTAATGTATAATGAGCAGCTATAAACTTTTTTTTGGCATTTTATAATCTGTGGATATTTTGATGAAAGTAACTCAACAGTAACTTAAAAGTAGTGTAACGCATTACAATTTAGAGACAGTAATATTGTAATGTAACTAATTACTATTAAAAGACAGTAACTAGTAATATATAATGTATTACGTTTTGGAAGTAACTTGCACAACACTGGTCAGGAAACAGCGTTTCAGTGCAGAACAAACTTGTTTCAAGCAATGCAAGCTGAATCTCTGTCCCACTTTAATATTGCAGTCTGTGCATGAATAAAACCTAATTTGCAACACAGAGAAACATATCTGAAGGTGTTAGAAGTGTTTTGCATGATTTTTGAAGTTAGAGCCTGAAATGTCAGAAAACAGCGTTTCAGCGCAGAACAAACTTGTTTCCAGCAATGCAAGCTGAATCTTGGTCCCACTTTAAAATATCAGTCTGTGCATGAATAAAACCTATTTTGCAACACAGAGAAACATATCTGAAGGTGTTAGAAGTGTTTTGCATGATTTTTGAAGTTAGAGCCTGAAATGTCAGAAAACAGCTTTTCAGCGCAGAACAAACTTGTTTCCAGCAATGCAAGCTGAATCTTGGTCCCACTTTAAAATATCAGTCTGTGCATGAATAAAACCTATTTTGCAACACAGAGAAACATATCTGAAGGTGTTAGAAGTGTTTTGCATGATTTTTGAAGTTAGAGCCTGAAGTGTCAGAAAACAGCGTTTCAGTGCAGAACAAACTTGGTTCCAGCAGTGCAAGCTGAATCTTGGTCCCACTTTAAAATGTCAGTCTGTGCATGAATAAAACCTAATTTGCAACACAGAGAAACATATCTGAAGGTGTTAGAAGTGTTTTGCATGATTTTTGAAGTTAGAGCCTGAAATGTCAGAAAACAGCGTTTCAGCGCAGAACAAACTTGTTTCCAGCAATGCAAGCTGAATCTTGGTCCCACTTTAAAATATCAGTCTGTGCATGAATAAAACCTATTTTGCAACACAGAGAAACATATCTGAAGGTGTTAGAAGTGTTTTGCATGATTTTTGAAGTTAGAGCATGAAATGTCAGAAAACAGCTTTTCAGCGCAGAACAAACTTGTTTCCAGCAATGCAAGCTGAATCTTGGTCCCACTTTAAAATATCAGTCTGTGCATGAATAAAACCTATTTTGCAACACAGAGAAACATATCTGAAGTTGTTAGAAGTGTTTTGCATGATTTTTGAAGTTAGAGCCTGAAGTGTCAGAAAACAGCGTTTCAGTGCAGAACAAACTTGGTTCCAGCAATGCAAGCTGAATCTTGGTCCCACTTTAAAATGTCAGTCTGTGCATGAATAAAACCTAATTTGCAACACAGAGAAACATATCTGAAGGTGTTAGAAGTGTTTTGCATGATTTTTGAAGTTAGAGCCTGAAATGTCAGAAAACAGCGTTTCAGCGCAGAACAAACTTGTTTCCAGCAATGCAAGCTGAATCTTGGTCCCACTTTAAAATATCAGTCTGTGCATGAATAAAACCTATTTTGCAACACAGAGAAACATATCTGAAGGTGTTAGAAGTGTTTTGCATGATTTTTGAAGTTAGAGCCTGAAATGTCAGGAAACAGCTTTTCAGCGCAGAACAAACTTGTTTCCAGCAATGCAAGCTGAATCTTGGTCCCACTTTAAAATGTCAGTCTGTGCATGAATAAAACCTATTTTGCAACACAGAGAAACATATCTGAAGGTGTTAGAAGTGTTTTGCATGATTTTTGAAGTTAGAGCCTGAAGTGTCAGAAAACAGCGTTTCAGCGCAGAACAAACTTGGTTCCAGCAATGCAAGCTGAATCTTGGTCCCACTTTAAAATATCAGTCTGTGCATGAATAAAACCTATTTTGCAACACAGAGAAACATATCTAAAGGTGTTAGAAGTGTTTTGAATGATTTTTGAAGTTAGAGCCTGAAATGTCAGAAAACAGCGTTTCAGCGCAGAACAAACTTGATTCCAGCAATGCAAGCTGAATCTTGGTCCCACTTTAAAATATCAGTCTGTGCATGAATAAAACCTATTTTGCAACACAGAGAAACATATCTGAAGGTGTTAGAAGTGTTTTGCATGATTTTTGAAGTTACAGCCTGAAATGTCAGAAAACAGCGTTTCAGCGCAGAACAAACTTGATTCCAGCAATGCAAGCTGAATCTTGGTCCCACTTTAAAATATCAGTCTGTGCATGAATAAAACCTATTTTGCAACACAGAGAAACATATCTGAAGGTGTTAGAAGTGTTTTGCATGATTTTTGAAGTTAGAGCCTGAAGTGTCAGAAAACAGCGTTTCAGCGCAGAACAAACTTGGTTCCAGCAATGCAAGCTGAATCTTGGTCCCACTTTAAAATATCAGTCTGTGCATGAATAAAACCTATTTTGCAACACAGAGAAACATATCTGAAGGTGTTAGAAGTGTTTTGCATGATTTTTGAAGTTAGAGCCTGAAATGTCAGGAAACAGCGTTTCAGTGCAGAACAAACTTGTTTCAAGCAATGCAAGCTGAATCTCTGTCCCACTTTAATATTGCAGTCTGTGCATGAATAAAACCTAATTTGCAACACAGAGAAACATATCTGAAGGTGTTAGAAGTGTTTTGCATGATTTTTGAAGTTAGAGCCTGAAATGTCAGAAAACAGCGTTTCAGCGCAGAACAAACTTGTTTCCAGCAATGCAAGCTGAATCTTGGTCCCACTTTAAAATATCAGTCTGTGCATGAATAAAACCTATTTTGCAACACAGAGAAACATATCTGAAGGTGTTAGAAGTGTTTTGCATGATTTTTGAAGTTAGAGCCTGAAATGTCAGGAAACAGCGTTTCAGTGCAGAACAAACTTGTTTCAAGCAATGCAAGCTGAATCTCTGTCCCACTTTAATATTGCAGTCTGTGCATGAATAAAACCTAATTTGCAACACAGAGAAACATATCTGAAGGTGTTAGAAGTGTTTTGCATGATTTTTGAAGTTAGAGCCTGAAATGTCAGAAAACAGCGTTTCAGCGCAGAACAAACTTGTTTCCAGCAATGCAAGCTGAATCTTGGTCCCACTTTAAAATATCAGTCTGTGCATGAATAAAACCTATTTTGCAACACAGAGAAACATATCTGAAGGTGTTAGAAGTGTTTTGCATGATTTTTGAAGTTAGAGCCTGAAATGTCAGAAAACAGCTTTTCAGCGCAGAACAAACTTGTTTCCAGCAATGCAAGCTGAATCTTGGTCCCACTTTAAAATATCAGTCTGTGCATGAATAAAACCTATTTTGCAACACAGAGAAACATATCTGAAGGTGTTAGAAGTGTTTTGCATGATTTTTGAAGTTAGAGCCTGAAGTGTCAGAAAACAGCGTTTCAGTGCAGAACAAACTTGGTTCCAGCAATGCAAGCTGAATCTTGGTCCCACTTTAAAATGTCAGTCTGTGCATGAATAAAACCTATTTTGCAACACAGAGAAACATATCTGAAGGTGTTAGAAGTGTTTTGCATGATTTTTGAAGTTAGAGCCTGAAGTGTCAGAAAACAGCGTTTCAGCGCAGAACAAACTTGGTTCCAGCAATGCAAGCTGAATCTTGGTCCCACTTTAAAATATCAGTCTGTGCATGAATAAAACCTATTTTGCAACACAGAGAAACATATCTAAAGGTGTTAGAAGTGTTTTGCATGATTTTTGAAGTTAGAGCCTGAAATGTCAGAAAACAGCGTTTCAGCGCAAAACAAACTTGGTTCCAGCAATGCAAGCTGAATCTTGGTCCCACTTTAAAATATCAGTCTGTGCATGAATAAAACCTATTTTGCAACACAGAGAAACATATCTGAAGGTGTTAGAAGTGTTTTGCATGATTTTTGAAGTTAGAGCCTGAAATGTCAGGAAACAGCGTTTCAGTGCAGAACAAACTTGTTTCAAGCAATGCAAGCTGAATCTCTGTCCCACTTTAATATTGCAGTCTGTGCATGAATAAAACCTATTTTGCAACACAGAGAAACATATCTGAAGGTGTTAGAAGTGTTTTGCATGATTTTTGAAGTTAGAGCCTGAAGTGTCAGAAAACAGCGTTTCAGCGCAGAACAAACTTGTTTCAAGCAATGCAAGCTGAATCTTGGTCCCACTTTAAAATATCAGTCTGTGCATGAATAAAACCTATTTTGCAACACAGAGAAACATATCTGAAGGTGTTAGAAGTGTTTTGCATGATTTTTGAAGTTAGAGCCTGAAATGTCAGGAAACAGCGTTTCAGTGCAGAACAAACTTGTTTCAAGCAATGCAAGCTGAATCTCTGTCCCACTTTAATATTGCAGTCTGTGCATGAATAAAACCTAATTTGCAACACAGAGAAACATATCTGAAGGTGTTAGAAGTGTTTTGCATGATTTTTGAAGTTAGAGCCTGAAATGTCAGAAAACAGCGTTTCAGCGCAGAACAAACTTGTTTCCAGCAATGCAAGCTGAATCTTGGTCCCACTTTAAAATATCAGTCTGTGCATGAATAAAACCTATTTTGCAACACAGAGAAACATATCTGAAGGTGTTAGAAGTGTTTTGCATGATTTTTGAAGTTAGAGCCTGAAATGTCAGAAAACAGCTTTTCAGCGCAGAACAAACTTGTTTCCAGCAATGCAAGCTGAATCTTGGTCCCACTTTAAAATATCAGTCTGTGCATGAATAAAACCTAAATTGCAACACAGAGAAACATATCTGAAGGTGTTAGAAGTGTTTTGCATGATTTTTGAAGTTAGAGCCTGAAGTGTCAGAAAACAGCGTTTCAGTGCAGAACAAACTTGGTTCCAGCAATGCAAGCTGAATCTTGGTCCCACTTTAAAATGTCAGTCTGTGCATGAATAAAACCTATTTTGCAACACAGAGAAACATATCTGAAGGTGTTAGAAGTGTTTTGCATGATTTTTGAAGTTAGAGCCTGAAGTGTCAGAAAACAGCGTTTCAGCGCAGAACAAACTTGGTTCCAGCAATGCAAGCTGAATCTTGGTCCCACTTTAAAATATCAGTCTGTGCATGAATAAAACCTATTTTGCAACACAGAGAAACATATCTAAAGGTGTTAGAAGTGTTTTGCATGATTTTTGAAGTTAGAGCCTGAAATGTCAGAAAACAGCGTTTCAGCGCAGAACAAACTTGATTCCAGCAATGCAAGCTGAATCTTGGTCCCACTTTAAAATATCAGTCTGTGCATGAATAAAACCTATTTTGCAACACAGAGAAACATATCTGAAGGTGTTAGAAGTGTTTTGCATGATTTTTGAAGTTACAGCCTGAAATGTCAGAAAACAGTGTTTCAGCGCAGAACAAACTTGGTTCCAGCAATGCAAGCTGAATCTTGGTCCCACTTTAAAATATCAGTCTGTGCATGAATAAAACCTATTTTGCAACACAGAGAAACATATTTGAAGGTGTTAGAAGTGTTTTGCATGATTTTTGAAGTTAGAGCCTGAAATGTCAGGAAACAGCGTTTCAGTGCAGAACAAACTTGTTTCAAGCAATGCAAGCTGAATCTCTGTCCCACTTTAATATTGCAGTCTGTGCATGAATAAAACCTATTTTGCAACACAGAGAAACATATCTGAAGGTGTTAGAAGTGTTTTGCATGATTTTTGAAGTTAGAGCCTGAAATGTCAGAAAACAGCTTTTCAGCGCAGAACAAACTTGTTTCCAGCAATGCAAGCTGAATCTTGGTCCCACTTTAAAATATCAGTCTGTGCATGAATAAAACCTATTTTGCAAAACAGAGAAACATATCTGAAGGTGTTAGAAGTGTTTTGCATGATTTTTGAAGTTAGAGCCTGAAATGTCAGAAAACAGCGTTTCAGCTCAGAACAAACTTGGTTCCAGCAATGCAAGCTGAATCTTGTCCCACTTTAAAATATCAGTCTGTGCATAAATAAAACCTATTTTGCAACACAGAGAAACATATCTGAAGGTGTTAGAAGTGTTTTGCATGATTTTTGAAGTTAGAGCCTGAAATGTCAGGAAACAGCGTTTCAGTGCAGAACAAACTTGTTTCAAGCAATGCAAGCTGAATCTCTGTCCCACTTTAATATTGCAGTCTGTGCATGAATAAAACCTATTTTGCAACACAGAGAAACATATCTGAAGGTGTTAGAAGTGTTTTGCATGATTTTTGAAGTTAGAGCCTGAAATGTCAGAAAACAGCTTTTCAGCGCAGAACAAACTTGTTTCCAGCAATGCAAGCTGAATCTTGGTCCCACTTTAAAATATCAGTCTGTGCATGAATAAAACCTATTTTGCAACACAGAGAAACATATCTAAAGGTGTTAGAAGTGTTTTGCATGATTTTTGAAGTTAGAGCCTGAAATGTCAGGAAACAGCGTTTCAGTGCAGAACAAACTTGTTTCAAGCAATGCAAGCTGAATCTCTGTCCCACTTTAATATTGCAGTCTGTGCATGAATAAAACCTATTTTGCAACACAGAGAAACATATCTGAAGGTGTTAGAAGTGTTTTGCATGATTTTTGAAGTTAGACCCTGAAATGTCAGAAAACAGCGTTTCAGCGCAGAACAAACTTGTTTCCAGCAATGCAAGCTGAATCTTGGTCCCACTTTAAAATATCAGTCTGTGCATGAATAAAACCTATTTTGCAACACAGAGAAACATATCTGAAGGTGTTAGAAGTGTTTTGCATGATTTTTGAAGTTAGAGCCTGAAATGTCAGAAAACAGCGTTTCAGCGCAGAACAAACTTGTTTCCAGCAATGCAAGCTGAATATTGGTCCCACTTTAAAATATCAGTCTGTGCATGAATAAAACCTATTTTGCAACACAGAGAAACATATCTGAAGGTGTTAGAAGTGTTTTGCCTGATTTTTGAAGTTAGAGCCTGAAATGTCAGAAAACAGCGTTTCAGCGCAAAACAAACTTGGTTCCAGCAATGCAAGCTGAATCTTGGTCCCACTTTAAAATATCAGTCTGTGCATGAATAAAACCTATTTTGCAACACAGAGAAACATATCTGAAGGTGTTAGAAGTGTTTTGCATGATTTTTGAAGTTAGAGCCTGAAATGTCAGGAAACAGCGTTTCAGTGCAGAACAAACTTGTTTCAAGCAAAGCAAGCTGAATCTCTGTCCCACTTTAATATTGCAGTCTGTGCATGAATAAAACCTATTTTGCAACACAGAGAAACATATCTGAAGGTGTTAGAAGTGTTTTGCATGATTTTTGAAGTTAGAGCCTGAAGTGTCAGAAAACAGCGTTTCAGCGCAGAACAAACTTGGTTCCAGCAATGCAAGCTGAATCTTGGTCCCACTTTAAAATATCAGTCTGTGCATGAATAAAACCTATTTTGCAACACAGAGAAACATATCTGAAGGTGTTAGAAGTGTTTTGCATGATTTTTGAAGTTAGAGCCTGAAATGTCAGGAAACAGCGTTTCAGTGCAGAACAAACTTGTTTCAAGCAATGCAAGCTGAATCTCTGTCCCACTTTAAAATATCAGTCTGTGCATGAATAAAACCTATTTTGCAACACAGAGAAACATATCTGAAGGTGTTAGAAGTGTTTTGCATGATTTTTGAAGTTAGAGCCTGAAATGTCAGGAAACAGCGTTTCAGTGCAGAACAAACTTGGTTCCAGCAATGCAAGCTGAATCTTGGTCCCACTTTAAAATATCAGTCTGTGCATGAATAAAACCTATTTTGCAACACAGAGAAACATATCTAAAGGTGTTAGAAGTGTTTTGCATGATTTTTGAAGTTAGAGCCTGAAATGTCAGAAAACAGCGTTTCAGCGCAGAACAAACTTGATTCCAGCAATGCAAGCTGAATCTTGGTCCCACTTTAAAATATCAGTCTGTGCATGAATAAAACCTATTTTGCAACACAGAGAAACATATCTGAAGGTGTTAGAAGTGTTTTGCATGATTTTTGAAGTTACAGCCTGAAATGTCAGAAAACAGCGTTTCAGCGCAGAACAAACTTGGTTCCAGCAATGCAAGCTGAATCTTGGTCCCACTTTAAAATATCAGTCTGTGCATGAATAAAACCTATTTTGCAACACAGAGAAACATATCTGAAGGTGTTAGAAGTGTTTTGCATGATTTTTGAAGTTAGAGCCTGAAATGTCAGAAAACAGCGTTTCAGTGCAGAACAAACTTGTTTCAAGCAATGCAAGCTGAATCTCTGTCCCACTTTAATATTGCAGTCTGTGCATGAATAAAACCTATTTTGCAACACAGAGAAACATATCTGAAGGTGTTAGAAGTGTTTTGCATGATTTTTGAAGTTAGAGCCTGAAGTGTCAGAAAACAGCGTTTCAGTGCAGAACAAACTTGGTTCCAGCAATGCAAGCTGAATCTTGGTCCCACTTTAAAATGTCAGTCTGTGCATGAATAAAACCTATTTTGCAACACAGAGAAACATATCTGAAGGTGTTAGAAGTGTTTTGCATGATTTTTGAAGTTAGAGCCTGAAGTGTCAGAAAACAGCGTTTCAGCGCAGAACAAACTTGGTTCCAGCAATGCAAGCTGAATCTTGGTCCCACTTTAAAATATCAGTCTGTGCATGAATAAAACCTATTTTGCAACACAGAGAAACATATCTAAAGGTGTTAGAAGTGTTTTGAATGATTTTTGAAGTTAGAGCCTGAAATGTCAGAAAACAGCGTTTCAGCGCAGAACAAACTTGATTCCAGCAATGCAAGCTGAATCTTGGTCCCACTTTAAAATATCAGTCTGTGCATGAATAAAACCTATTTTGCAACACAGAGAAACATATCTGAAGGTGTTAGAAGTGTTTTGCATGATTTTTGAAGTTACAGCCTGAAATGTCAGAAAACAGCGTTTCAGCGCAGAACAAACTTGATTCCAGCAATGCAAGCTGAATCTTGGTCCCACTTTAAAATATCAGTCTGTGCATGAATAAAACCTATTTTGCAACACAGAGAAACATATCTGAAGGTGTTAGAAGTGTTTTGCATGATTTTTGAAGTTAGAGCCTGAAGTGTCAGAAAACAGCGTTTCAGCGCAGAACAAACTTGGTTCCAGCAATGCAAGCTGAATCTTGGTCCCACTTTAAAATATCAGTCTGTGCATGAATAAAACCTATTTTGCAACACAGAGAAACATATCTGAAGGTGTTAGAAGTGTTTTGCATGATTTTTGAAGTTAGAGCCTGAAATGTCAGGAAACAGCGTTTCAGCGCAGAACAAACTTGTTTCCAGCAATGCAAGCTGAATCTTGGTCCCACTTTAAAATATCAGTCTGTGCATGAATAAAACCTATTTTGCAACACAGAGAAACATATCTGAAGGTGTTAGAAGTGTTTTGCATGATTTTTGAAGTTAGAGCCTGAAATGTCAGAAAACAGCTTTTCAGCGCAGAACAAACTTGTTTCCAGCAATGCAAGCTGAATCTTGGTCCCACTTTAAAATATCAGTCTGTGCATGAATAAAACCTATTTTGCAACACAGAGAAACATATCTGAAGGTGTTAGAAGTGTTTTGCATGATTTTTGAAGTTAGAGCCTGAAGTGTCAGAAAACAGCGTTTCAGTGCAGAACAAACTTGGTTCCAGCAATGCAAGCTGAATCTTGGTCCCACTTTAAAATGTCAGTCTGTGCATGAATAAAACCTATTTTGCAACACAGAGAAACATATCTGAAGGTGTTAGAAGTGTTTTGCATGATTTTTGAAGTTAGAGCCTGAAGTGTCAGAAAACAGCGTTTCAGCGCAGAACAAACTTGGTTCCAGCAATGCAAGCTGAATCTTGGTCCCACTTTAAAATATCAGTCTGTGCATGAATAAAACCTATTTTGCAACACAGAGAAACATATCTGAAGGTGTTAGAAGTGTTTTGCATGATTTTTGAAGTTAGAGCCTGAAATGTCAGGAAACAGCGTTTCAGTGCAGAACAAACTTGTTTCAAGCAATGCAAGCTGAATCTCTGTCCCACTTTAATATTGCAGTCTGTGCATGAATAAAACCTATTTTGCAACACAGAGAAACATATCTGAAGGTGTTAGAAGTGTTTTGCATGATTTTTGAAGTTAGAGCCTGAAATGTCAGAAAACAGCTTTTCAGCGCAGAACAAACTTGTTTCCAGCAATGCAAGCTGAATCTTGGTCCCACTTTAAAATATCAGTCTGTGCATGAATAAAACCTATTTTGCAACACAGAGAAACATATCTAAAGGTGTTAGAAGTGTTTTGCATGATTTTTGAAGTTAGAGCCTGAAATGTCAGGAAACAGCGTTTCAGTGCAGAACAAACTTGTTTCAAGCAATGCAAGCTGAATCTCTGTCCCACTTTAATATTGCAGTCTGTGCATGAATAAAACCTATTTTGCAACACAGAGAAACATATCTGAAGGTGTTAGAAGTGTTTTGCATGATTTTTGAAGTTAGACCCTGAAATGTCAGAAAACAGCGTTTCAGCGCAGAACAAACTTGTTTCCAGCAATGCAAGCTGAATCTTGGTCCCACTTTAAAATATCAGTCTGTGCATGAATAAAACCTATTTTGCAACACAGAGAAACATATCTGAAGGTGTTAGAAGTGTTTTGCATGATTTTTGAAGTTAGAGCCTGAAATGTCAGAAAACAGCGTTTCAGCGCAGAACAAACTTGTTTCCAGCAATGCAAGCTGAATATTGGTCCCACTTTAAAATATCAGTCTGTGCATGAATAAAACCTATTTTGCAACACAGAGAAACATATCTGAAGGTGTTAGAAGTGTTTTGCCTGATTTTTGAAGTTAGAGCCTGAAATGTCAGAAAACAGCGTTTCAGCGCAAAACAAACTTGGTTCCAGCAATGCAAGCTGAATCTTGGTCCCACTTTAAAATATCAGTCTGTGCATGAATAAAACCTATTTTGCAACACAGAGAAACATATCTGAAGGTGTTAGAAGTGTTTTGCATGATTTTTGAAGTTAGAGCCTGAAATGTCAGGAAACAGCGTTTCAGTGCAGAACAAACTTGTTTCAAGCAAAGCAAGCTGAATCTCTGTCCCACTTTAATATTGCAGTCTGTGCATGAATAAAACCTATTTTGCAACACAGAGAAACATATCTGAAGGTGTTAGAAGTGTTTTGCATGATTTTTGAAGTTAGAGCCTGAAGTGTCAGAAAACAGCGTTTCAGCGCAGAACAAACTTGGTTCCAGCAATGCAAGCTGAATCTTGGTCCCACTTTAAAATATCAGTCTGTGCATGAATAAAACCTATTTTGCAACACAGAGAAACATATCTGAAGGTGTTAGAAGTGTTTTGCATGATTTTTGAAGTTAGAGCCTGAAATGTCAGGAAACAGCGTTTCAGTGCAGAACAAACTTGTTTCAAGCAATGCAAGCTGAATCTCTGTCCCACTTTAAAATATCAGTCTGTGCATGAATAAAACCTATTTTGCAACACAGAGAAACATATCTGAAGGTGTTAGAAGTGTTTTGCATGATTTTTGAAGTTAGAGCCTGAAATGTCAGGAAACAGCGTTTCAGTGCAGAACAAACTTGGTTCCAGCAATGCAAGCTGAATCTTGGTCCCACTTTAAAATATCAGTCTGTGCATGAATAAAACCTATTTTGCAACACAGAGAAACATATCTAAAGGTGTTAGAAGTGTTTTGCATGATTTTTGAAGTTAGAGCCTGAAATGTCAGAAAACAGCGTTTCAGCGCAGAACAAACTTGATTCCAGCAATGCAAGCTGAATCTTGGTCCCACTTTAAAATATCAGTCTGTGCATGAATAAAACCTATTTTGCAACACAGAGAAACATATCTGAAGGTGTTAGAAGTGTTTTGCATGATTTTTGAAGTTACAGCCTGAAATGTCAGAAAACAGCGTTTCAGCGCAGAACAAACTTGGTTCCAGCAATGCAAGCTGAATCTTGGTCCCACTTTAAAATATCAGTCTGTGCATGAATAAAACCTATTTTGCAACACAGAGAAACATATCTGAAGGTGTTAGAAGTGTTTTGCATGATTTTTGAAGTTAGAGCCTGAAATGTCAGAAAACAGCGTTTCAGTGCAGAACAAACTTGTTTCAAGCAATGCAAGCTGAATCTCTGTCCCACTTTAATATTGCAGTCTGTGCATGAATAAAACCTATTTTGCAACACAGAGAAACATATCTGAAGGTGTTAGAAGTGTTTTGCATGATTTTTGAAGTTAGAGCCTGAAGTGTCAGAAAACAGCGTTTCAGTGCAGAACAAACTTGGTTCCAGCAATGCAAGCTGAATCTTGGTCCCACTTTAAAATGTCAGTCTGTGCATGAATAAAACCTATTTTGCAACACAGAGAAACATATCTGAAGGTGTTAGAAGTGTTTTGCATGATTTTTGAAGTTAGAGCCTGAAGTGTCAGAAAACAGCGTTTCAGCGCAGAACAAACTTGGTTCCAGCAATGCAAGCTGAATCTTGGTCCCACTTTAAAATATCAGTCTGTGCATGAATAAAACCTATTTTGCAACACAGAAAAACATATCTAAAGGTGTTAGAAGTGTTTTGAATGATTTTTGAAGTTAGAGCCTGAAATGTCAGAAAACAGCGTTTCAGCGCAGAACAAACTTGATTCCAGCAATGCAAGCTGAATCTTGGTCCCACTTTAAAATATCAGTCTGTGCATGAATAAAACCTATTTTGCAACACAGAGAAACATATCTGAAGGTGTTAGAAGTGTTTTGCATGATTTTTGAAGTTACAGCCTGAAATGTCAGAAAACAGCGTTTCAGCGCAGAACAAACTTGATTCCAGCAATGCAAGCTGAATCTTGGTCCCACTTTAAAATATCAGTCTGTGCATGAATAAAACCTATTTTGCAACACAGAGAAACATATCTGAAGGTGTTAGAAGTGTTTTGCATGATTTTTGAAGTTAGAGCCTGAAGTGTCAGAAAACAGCGTTTCAGCGCAGAACAAACTTGGTTCCAGCAATGCAAGCTGAATCTTGGTCCCACTTTAAAATATCAGTCTGTGCATGAATAAAACCTATTTTGCAACACAGAGAAACATATCTGAAGGTGTTAGAAGTGTTTTGCATGATTTTTGAAGTTAGAGCCTGAAATGTCAGGAAACAGCGTTTCAGCGCAGAACAAACTTGTTTCCAGCAATGCAAGCTGAATCTTGGTCCCACTTTAAAATATCAGTCTGTGCATGAATAAAACCTATTTTGCAACACAGAGAAACATATCTGAAGGTGTTAGAAGTGTTTTGCATGATTTTTGAAGTTAGAGCCTGAAATGTCAGAAAACAGCTTTTCAGCGCAGAACAAACTTGTTTCCAGCAATGCAAGCTGAATCTTGGTCCCACTTTAAAATATCAGTCTGTGCATGAATAAAACCTATTTTGCAACACAGAGAAACATATCTGAAGGTGTTAGAAGTGTTTTGCATGATTTTTGAAGTTAGAGCCTGAAATGTCAGGAAACAGCGTTTCAGTGCAGAACAAACTTGTTTCAAGCAATGCAAGCTGAATCTCTGTCCCACTTTAATATTGCAGTCTGTGCATGAATAAAACCTATTTTGCAACACAGAGAAACATATCTGAAGGTGTTAGAAGTGTTTTGCATGATTTTTGAAGTTAGAGCCTGAAATGTCAGAAAACAGCTTTTCAGCGCAGAACAAACTTGTTTCCAGCAATGCAAGCTGAATCTTGGTCCCACTTTAAAATATCAGTCTGTGCATGAATAAAACCTATTTTGCAACACAGAGAAACATATCTAAAGGTGTTAGAAGTGTTTTGCATGATTTTTGAAGTTAGAGCCTGAAATGTCAGGAAACAGCGTTTCAGTGCAGAACAAACTTGTTTCAAGCAATGCAAGCTGAATCTCTGTCCCACTTTAATATTGCAGTCTGTGCATGAATAAAACCTATTTTGCAACACAGAGAAACATATCTGAAGGTGTTAGAAGTGTTTTGCATGATTTTTGAAGTTAGACCCTGAAATGTCAGAAAACAGCGTTTCAGCGCAGAACAAACTTGTTTCCAGCAATGCAAGCTGAATCTTGGTCCCACTTTAAAATATCAGTCTGTGCATGAATAAAACCTATTTTGCAACACAGAGAAACATATCTGAAGGTGTTAGAAGTGTTTTGCATGATTTTTGAAGTTAGAGCCTGAAATGTCAGAAAACAGCGTTTCAGCGCAGAACAAACTTGTTTCCAGCAATGCAAGCTGAATATTGGTCCCACTTTAAAATATCAGTCTGTGCATGAATAAAACCTATTTTGCAACACAGAGAAACATATCTGAAGGTGTTAGAAGTGTTTTGCCTGATTTTTGAAGTTAGAGCCTGAAATGTCAGAAAACAGCGTTTCAGCGCAAAACAAACTTGGTTCCAGCAATGCAAGCTGAATCTTGGTCCCACTTTAAAATATCAGTCTGTGCATGAATAAAACCTATTTTGCAACACAGAGAAACATATCTGAAGGTGTTAGAAGTGTTTTGCATGATTTTTGAAGTTAGAGCCTGAAATGTCAGGAAACAGCGTTTCAGTGCAGAACAAACTTGTTTCAAGCAAAGCAAGCTGAATCTCTGTCCCACTTTAATATTGCAGTCTGTGCATGAATAAAACCTATTTTGCAACACAGAGAAACATATCTGAAGGTGTTAGAAGTGTTTTGCATGATTTTTGAAGTTAGAGCCTGAAGTGTCAGAAAACAGCGTTTCAGCGCAGAACAAACTTGGTTCCAGCAATGCAAGCTGAATCTTGGTCCCACTTTAAAATATCAGTCTGTGCATGAATAAAACCTATTTTGCAACACAGAGAAACATATCTGAAGGTGTTAGAAGTGTTTTGCATGATTTTTGAAGTTAGAGCCTGAAATGTCAGGAAACAGCGTTTCAGTGCAGAACAAACTTGTTTCAAGCAATGCAAGCTGAATCTCTGTCCCACTTTAAAATATCAGTCTGTGCATGAATAAAACCTATTTTGCAACACAGAGAAACATATCTGAAGGTGTTAGAAGTGTTTTGCATGATTTTTGAAGTTAGAGCCTGAAATGTCAGGAAACAGCGTTTCAGTGCAGAACAAACTTGGTTCCAGCAATGCAAGCTGAATCTTGGTCCCACTTTAAAATATCAGTCTGTGCATGAATAAAACCTATTTTGCAACACAGAGAAACATATCTAAAGGTGTTAGAAGTGTTTTGCATGATTTTTGAAGTTAGAGCCTGAAATGTCAGAAAACAGCGTTTCAGCGCAGAACAAACTTGATTCCAGCAATGCAAGCTGAATCTTGGTCCCACTTTAAAATATCAGTCTGTGCATGAATAAAACCTATTTTGCAACACAGAGAAACATATCTGAAGGTGTTAGAAGTGTTTTGCATGATTTTTGAAGTTACAGCCTGAAATGTCAGAAAACAGCGTTTCAGCGCAGAACAAACTTGGTTCCAGCAATGCAAGCTGAATCTTGGTCCCACTTTAAAATATCAGTCTGTGCATGAATAAAACCTATTTTGCAACACAGAGAAACATATCTGAAGGTGTTAGAAGTGTTTTGCATGATTTTTGAAGTTAGAGCCTGAAATGTCAGAAAACAGCGTTTCAGTGCAGAACAAACTTGTTTCAAGCAATGCAAGCTGAATCTCTGTCCCACTTTAATATTGCAGTCTGTGCATGAATAAAACCTATTTTGCAACACAGAGAAACATATCTGAAGGTGTTAGAAGTGTTTTGCATGATTTTTGAAGTTAGAGCCTGAAGTGTCAGAAAACAGCGTTTCAGTGCAGAACAAACTTGGTTCCAGCAATGCAAGCTGAATCTTGGTCCCACTTTAAAATGTCAGTCTGTGCATGAATAAAACCTATTTTGCAACACAGAGAAACATATCTGAAGGTGTTAGAAGTGTTTTGCATGATTTTTGAAGTTAGAGCCTGAAGTGTCAGAAAACAGCGTTTCAGCGCAGAACAAACTTGGTTCCAGCAATGCAAGCTGAATCTTGGTCCCACTTTAAAATATCAGTCTGTGCATGAATAAAACCTATTTTGCAACACAGAAAAACATATCTAAAGGTGTTAGAAGTGTTTTGAATGATTTTTGAAGTTAGAGCCTGAAATGTCAGAAAACAGCGTTTCAGCGCAGAACAAACTTGATTCCAGCAATGCAAGCTGAATCTTGGTCCCACTTTAAAATATCAGTCTGTGCATGAATAAAACCTATTTTGCAACACAGAGAAACATATCTGAAGGTGTTAGAAGTGTTTTGCATGATTTTTGAAGTTACAGCCTGAAATGTCAGAAAACAGCGTTTCAGCGCAGAACAAACTTGATTCCAGCAATGCAAGCTGAATCTTGGTCCCACTTTAAAATATCAGTCTGTGCATGAATAAAACCTATTTTGCAACACAGAGAAACATATCTGAAGGTGTTAGAAGTGTTTTGCATGATTTTTGAAGTTAGAGCCTGAAGTGTCAGAAAACAGCGTTTCAGCGCAGAACAAACTTGGTTCCAGCAATGCAAGCTGAATCTTGGTCCCACTTTAAAATATCAGTCTGTGCATGAATAAAACCTATTTTGCAACACAGAGAAACATATCTGAAGGTGTTAGAAGTGTTTTGCATGATTTTTGAAGTTAGAGCCTGAAATGTCAGGAAACAGCGTTTCAGCGCAGAACAAACTTGTTTCCAGCAATGCAAGCTGAATCTTGGTCCCACTTTAAAATATCAGTCTGTGCATGAATAAAACCTATTTTGCAACACAGAGAAACATATCTGAAGGTGTTAGAAGTGTTTTGCATGATTTTTGAAGTTAGAGCCTGAAATGTCAGAAAACAGCTTTTCAGCGCAGAACAAACTTGTTTCCAGCAATGCAAGCTGAATCTTGGTCCCACTTTAAAATATCAGTCTGTGCATGAATAAAACCTATTTTGCAACACAGAGAAACATATCTGAAGGTGTTAGAAGTGTTTTGCATGATTTTTGAAGTTAGAGCCTGAAGTGTCAGAAAACAGCGTTTCAGTGCAGAACAAACTTGGTTCCAGCAATGCAAGCTGAATCTTGGTCCCACTTTAAAATGTCAGTCTGTGCATGAATAAAACCTATTTTGCAACACAGAGAAACATATCTGAAGGTGTTAGAAGTGTTTTGCATGATTTTTGAAGTTAGAGCCTGAAGTGTCAGAAAACAGCGTTTCAGCGCAGAACAAACTTGGTTCCAGCAATGCAAGCTGAATCTTGGTCCCACTTTAAAATATCAGTCTGTGCATGAATAAAACCTATTTTGCAACACAGAGAAACATATCTGAAGGTGTTAGAAGTGTTTTGCATGATTTTTGAAGTTAGAGCCTGAAATGTCAGGAAACAGCGTTTCAGTGCAGAACAAACTTGTTTCAAGCAATGCAAGCTGAATCTCTGTCCCACTTTAATATTGCAGTCTGTGCATGAATAAAACCTAATTTGCAACACAGAGAAACATATCTGAAGGTGTTAGAAGTGTTTTGCATGATTTTTGAAGTTAGAGCCTGAAATGTCAGAAAACAGCGTTTCAGCGCAGAACAAACTTGTTTCCAGCAATGCAAGCTGAATCTTGGTCCCACTTTAAAATATCAGTCTGTGCATGAATAAAACCTATTTTGCAACACAGAGAAACATATCTGAAGGTGTTAGAAGTGTTTTGCATGATTTTTGAAGTTAGAGCCTGAAATGTCAGAAAACAGCTTTTCAGCGCAGAACAAACTTGTTTCCAGCAATGCAAGCTGAATCTTGGTCCCACTTTAAAATATCAGTCTGTGCATGAATAAAACCTATTTTGCAACACAGAGAAACATATCTGAAGGTGTTAGAAGTGTTTTGCATGATTTTTGAAGTTAGAGCCTGAAGTGTCAGAAAACAGCGTTTCAGTGCAGAACAAACTTGGTTCCAGCAATGCAAGCTGAATCTTGGTCCCACTTTAAAATGTCAGTCTGTGCATGAATAAAACCTATTTTGCAACACAGAGAAACATATCTGAAGGTGTTAGAAGTGTTTTGCATGATTTTTGAAGTTAGAGCCTGAAGTGTCAGAAAACAGCGTTTCAGCGCAGAACAAACTTGGTTCCAGCAATGCAAGCTGAATCTTGGTCCCACTTTAAAATATCAGTCTGTGCATGAATAAAACCTATTTTGCAACACAGAGAAACATATCTAAAGGTGTTAGAAGTGTTTTGCATGATTTTTGAAGTTAGAGCCTGAAATGTCAGAAAACAGCGTTTCAGCGCAAAACAAACTTGGTTCCAGCAATGCAAGCTGAATCTTGGTCCCACTTTAAAATATCAGTCTGTGCATGAATAAAACCTATTTTGCAACACAGAGAAACATATCTGAAGGTGTTAGAAGTGTTTTGCATGATTTTTGAAGTTAGAGCCTGAAATGTCAGGAAACAGCGTTTCAGTGCAGAACAAACTTGTTTCAAGCAATGCAAGCTGAATCTCTGTCCCACTTTAATATTGCAGTCTGTGCATGAATAAAACCTATTTTGCAACACAGAGAAACATATCTGAAGGTGTTAGAAGTGTTTTGCATGATTTTTGAAGTTAGAGCCTGAAGTGTCAGAAAACAGCGTTTCAGCGCAGAACAAACTTGTTTCAAGCAATGCAAGCTGAATCTTGGTCCCACTTTAAAATATCAGTCTGTGCATGAATAAAACCTATTTTGCAACACAGAGAAACATATCTGAAGGTGTTAGAAGTGTTTTGCATGATTTTTGAAGTTAGAGCCTGAAATGTCAGGAAACAGCGTTTCAGTGCAGAACAAACTTGTTTCAAGCAATGCAAGCTGAATCTCTGTCCCACTTTAATATTGCAGTCTGTGCATGAATAAAACCTAATTTGCAACACAGAGAAACATATCTGAAGGTGTTAGAAGTGTTTTGCATGATTTTTGAAGTTAGAGCCTGAAATGTCAGAAAACAGCGTTTCAGCGCAGAACAAACTTGTTTCCAGCAATGCAAGCTGAATCTTGGTCCCACTTTAAAATATCAGTCTGTGCATGAATAAAACCTATTTTGCAACACGGAGAAACATATCTGAAGGTGTTAGAAGTGTTTTGCATGATTTTTGAAGTTAGAGCCTGAAATGTCAGAAAACAGCTTTTCAGCGCAGAACAAACTTGTTTCCAGCAATGCAAGCTGAATCTTGGTCCCACTTTAAAATATCAGTCTGTGCATGAATAAAACCTATTTTGCAACACAGAGAAACATATCTGAAGGTGTTAGAAGTGTTTTGCATGATTTTTGAAGTTAGAGCCTGAAGTGTCAGAAAACAGCGTTTCAGTGCAGAACAAACTTGGTTCCAGCAATGCAAGCTGAATCTTGGTCCCACTTTAAAATGTCAGTCTGTGCATGAATAAAACCTATTTTGCAACACAGAGAAACATATCTGAAGGTGTTAGAAGTGTTTTGCATGATTTTTGAAGTTAGAGCCTGAAGTGTCAGAAAACAGCGTTTCAGCGCAGAACAAACTTGGTTCCAGCAATGCAAGCTGAATCTTGGTCCCACTTTAAAATATCAGTCTGTGCATGAATAAAACCTATTTTGCAACACAGAGAAACATATCTAAAGGTGTTAGAAGTGTTTTGCATGATTTTTGAAGTTAGAGCCTGAAATGTCAGAAAACAGCGTTTCAGCGCAGAACAAACTTGATTCCAGCAATGCAAGCTGAATCTTGGTCCCACTTTAAAATATCAGTCTGTGCATGAATAAAACCTATTTTGCAACACAGAGAAACATATCTGAAGGTGTTAGAAGTGTTTTGCATGATTTTTGAAGTTACAGCCTGAAATGTCAGAAAACAGTGTTTCAGCGCAGAACAAACTTGGTTCCAGCAATGCAAGCTGAATCTTGGTCCCACTTTAAAATATCAGTCTGTGCATGAATAAAACCTATTTTGCAACACAGAGAAACATATCTGAAGGTGTTAGAAGTGTTTTGCATGATTTTTGAAGTTAGAGCCTGAAATGTCAGGAAACAGCGTTTCAGTGCAGAACAAACTTGTTTCAAGCAATGCAAGCTGAATCTCTGTCCCACTTTAATATTGCAGTCTGTGCATGAATAAAACCTATTTTGCAACACAGAGAAACATATCTGAAGGTGTTAGAAGTGTTTTGCATGATTTTTGAAGTTAGAGCCTGAAATGTCAGAAAACAGCGTTTCAGCGCAGAACAAACTTGTTTCCAGCAATGCAAGCTGAATCTTGGTCCCACTTTAAAATATCAGTCTGTGCATGAATAAAACCTATTTTGCAAAACAGAGAAACATATCTGAAGGTGTTAGAAGTGTTTTGCATGATTTTTGAAGTTAGAGCCTGAAATGTCAGAAAACAGCGTTTCAGCTCAGAACAAACTTGGTTCCAGCAATGCAAGCTGAATCTTGTCCCACTTTAAAATATCAGTCTGTGCATAAATAAAACCTATTTTGCAACACAGAGAAACATATCTGAAGGTGTTAGAAGTGTTTTGCATGATTTTTGAAGTTAGAGCCTGAAATGTCAGGAAACAGCGTTTCAGTGCAGAACAAACTTGTTTCAAGCAATGCAAGCTGAATCTCTGTCCCACTTTAATATTGCAGTCTGTGCATGAATAAAACCTATTTTGCAACACAGAGAAACATATCTGAAGGTGTTAGAAGTGTTTTGCATGATTTTTGAAGTTAGAGCCTGAAATGTCAGAAAACAGCTTTTCAGCGCAGAACAAACTTGTTTCCAGCAATGCAAGCTGAATCTTGGTCCCACTTTAAAATATCAGTCTGTGCATGAATAAAACCTATTTTGCAACACAGAGAAACATATCTAAAGGTGTTAGAAGTGTTTTGCATGATTTTTGAAGTTAGAGCCTGAAATGTCAGGAAACAGCGTTTCAGTGCAGAACAAACTTGTTTCAAGCAATGCAAGCTGAATCTCTGTCCCACTTTAATATTGCAGTCTGTGCATGAATAAAACCTATTTTGCAACACAGAGAAACATATCTGAAGGTGTTAGAAGTGTTTTGCATGATTTTTGAAGTTAGAGCCTGAAATGTCAGAAAACAGCGTTTCAGCGTAAAACAAACTTGGTTCCAGCAATGCAAGCTGAATCTTGGTCCCACTTTAATATTGCAGTCTGTGCATGAATAAAACCTATTTTGCAACACAGAGAAACATATCTGAAGGTGTTAGAAGTGTTTTGCATGATTTTTGAAGTTAGAGCCTGAAGTGTCAGAAAACAGCGTTTCAGCGCAGAACAAACTTGGTTCCAGCAATGCAAGCTGAATCTTGGTCCCACTTTAAAATATCAGTCTGTGCATGAATAAAACCTATTTTGCAACACAGAGAAACATATCTGAAGGTGTTAGAAGTGTTTTGCATGATTTTTGAAGTTAGAGCCTGAAATGTCAGGAAACAGCGTTTCAGTGCAGAACAAACTTGTTTCAAGCAAAGCAAGCGGAATCTCTGTCCCACTTTAATATTGCAGTCTGTGCATGAATAAAACCTATTTTGCAACACAGAGAAACATATCTGAAGGTGTTAGAAGTGTTTTACATGATTTTTGAAGTTAGAGCCTGAAGTGTCAGAAAACAGCGTTTCAGCGCAGAACAAACTTGGTTCCAGCAATGCAAGCTGAATCTTGGTCCCACTTTAAAATATCAGTCTGTGCATGAATAAAACCTATTTTGCAACACAGAGAAACATATCTGAAGGTGTTAGAAGTGTTTTGCATGATTTTTGAAGTTAGAGCCTGAAATGTCAGGAAACAGCGTTTCAGTGCAGAACAAACTTATTTCAAGCAATGCAAGCTGAATCTCTGTCCCACTTTAATATTGCAGTCTGTGCATGAATAAAACCTATTTTGCAACACAGAGAAACATATCTGAAGGTGTTAGAAGTGTTTTGCATGATTTTTGAAGTTAGAGCCTGAAGTGTCAGAAAACAGCGTTTCAGCGCAGAACAAACTTGGTTCCAGCAATGCAAGCTGAATCTTGGTCCCACTTTAAAATATCAGTCTGTGCATGAATAAAACCTATTTTGCAACACAGAGAAACATATCTGAAGGTGTTAGAAGTGTTTTGCATGATTTTTGAAGATAGAGCCTGAAATGTCAGGAAACAGCGTTTCAGTGCAGAACAAACTTGTTTCAAGCAATGCAAGCTGAATCTCTGTCCCACTTTAATATTGCAGTCTGTGCATGAATAAAACCTATTTTGCAACACAGAGAAACATATCTGAAGGTGTTAGAAGTGTTTTGCATGATTTTTGAAGTTAGAGCCTGAAATGTCAGAAAACAGCGTTTCAGCGCAAAACAAACTTGGTTCCAGCAATGCAAGCTGAATCTTGGTCCCACTTTAATATTGCAGTCTGTGCATGAATAAAACCTATTTTGCAACACAGAGAAACATATCTGAAGGTGTTAGAAGTGTTTTGCATGATTTTTGAAGTTAGAGCCTGAAATGTCAGGAAACAGCGTTTCAGTGCAGAACAAACTTGTTTCAAGCAATGCAAGCTGAATCTCTGTCCCACTTTAATATTGCAGTCTGTGCATGAATAAAACCTATTTTGCAACACAGAGAAACATATCTGAAGGTGTTAGAAGTGTTTTGCATGATTTTTGAAGTTAGAGCCTGAAATGTCAGAAAACAGCGTTTCAGCGCAAAACAAACTTGGTTCCAGCAATGCAAGCTGAATCTTGGTCCCACTTTAAAATGTCAGACTGTGCATGAATAAAACCTATTTTGCAACACAGAGAAACATATCTGAAGGTGTTAGAAGTGTTTTGCATGATTTTTGAAGTTAGAGCCTGAAGTGTCAGAAAACAGCGTTTCAGCGCAGAACAAACTTGGTTCCAGCAATGCAAGCTGAATCTTGGTCCCACTTTAAAATATCAGTCTCTGCATGAATAAAACCTATTTTGCAACACAGAGAAACATATCTAAAGGTGTTAGAAGTGTTTTGCATGATTTTTGAAGTTAGACCCTGAAATGTCAGAAAACAGCGTTTCAGCGCAGAACAAACTTGTTTCCAGCAATGCAAGCTGAATCTTGGTCCCACTTTAAAATATCAGTCTGTGCATGAATAAAACCTATTTTGCAACACAGAGAAACATATCTGAAGGTGTTAGAAGTGTTTTGCATGATTTTTGAAGTTAGAGCCTGAAATGTCAGGAAACAGCGTTTCAGTGCAGAACAAACTTGTTTCAAGCAATGCAAGCTGAATCTCTGTCCCACTTTAATATTGCAGTCTGTGCATGAATAAAACCTATTTTGCAACACAGAGAAACATATCTGAAGGTGTTAGAAGTGTTTTGCATGATTTTTGAAGTTAGAGCCTGAAATGTCAGGAAACAGCGTTTCAGTGCAGAACAAACTTGTTTCAAGCAATGCAAGCTGAATCTCTGTCCCACTTTAATATTGCAGTCTGTGCATGAATAAAACCTATTTTGCAACACAGAGAAACATATCTGAAGGTGTTAGAAGTGTTTTGCATGATTTTTGAAGTTAGAGCCTGAAATGTCAGAAAACAGCGTTTCAGCGCAGAACAAACTTGTTTCCAGCAATGCAAGCTGAATCTTGGTCCCACTTTAAAATATCAGTCTGTGCATGAATAAAACCTATTTTGCAAAACAGAGAAACATATCTGAAGGTGTTAGAAGTGTTTTGCATGATTTTTGAAGTTAGAGCCTGAAATGTCAGAAAACAGCGTTTCAGCGCAGAACAAACTTGGTTCCAGCAATGCAAGCTGAATCTTGGTCCCACTTTAAAATATCAGTCTGTGCATGAATAAAACCTATTTTGCAACACAGAGAAACATATCTGAAGGTGTTAGAAGTGTTTTGCATGATTTTTGAAGTTAGAGCCTGAAATGTCAGGAAACAGCGTTTCAGTGCTGAACAAACTTGTTTCAAGCAATGCAAGCTGAATCTCTGTCCCACTTTAATATTGCAGTCTGTGCATGAATAAAACCTATTTTGCAACACAGAGAAACATATCTGAAGGTGTTAGAAGTGTTTTGCATGATTTTTGAAGTTAGACCCTGAAATGTCAGAAAACAGCGTTTCAGCGCAGAACAAACTTGTTTCCAGCAATGCAAGCTGAATCTTGGTCCCACTTTAAAATATCAGTCTGTGCATGAATAAAACCTATTTTGCAACACAGAGAAACATATCTGAAGGTGTTAGAAGTGTTTTGCATGATTTTTGAAGTTAGAGCCTGAAATGTCAGAAAACAGCGTTTCAGCGCAAAACAAACTTGGTTGCAGCAATGCAAGCTGAATCTTGGTCCCACTTTAAAATATCAGTCTGTGCATGAATAAAGCCTATTTTGCAACACAGAGAAACATATCTGAAGGTGTTAGAAGTGTTTTGCATGATTTTTGAAGTTAGAGCCTGAAATGTCAGGAAACAGCGTTTCAGTGCAGAACAAACTTGTTTCAAGCAATGCAAGCTGAATCTCTGTCCCACTTTAATATTGCAGTCTGTGCATGAATAAAACCTATTTTGCGACACAGAGAAACATATCTGAAGGTGTTAGAAGTGTTTTGCATGATTTTTGAAGTTAGACCCTGAAATGTCAGAAAACAGCGTTTCAGCGCAGAACAAACTTGTTTCCAGCAATGCAAGCTGAATCTTGGTCCCACTTTAAAATATCAGTCTGTGCATGAATAAAACCTATTTTGCAACACAGAGAAACATATCTGAAGGTGTTAGAAGTGTTTTGCATGATTTTTGAAGTTAGAGCCTGAAATGTCAGAAAACAGCGTTTCAGCGCAGAACAAACTTGTTTCCAGCAATGCAAGCTGAATCTTGGTCCCACTTTAAAATATCTGTCTGTGCATGAATAAAACCTATTTTGCAACACAGAGAAACATATCTGAAGGTGTTAGAAGTGTTTTGCATGATTTTTGAAGTTAGAGCCTGAAATGTCAGGAAACAGCGTTTCAGTGCAGAACAAACTTGTTTCAAGCAATGCAAGCTGAATCTCTGTCCCACTTTAATATTGCAGTCTGTGCATGAATAAAACCTATTTTGCAACACAGAGAAACATATCTGAAGGTGTTAGAAGTGTTTTGCATGATTTTTGAAGTTAGAGCCTGAAGTGTCAGAAAACAGCGTTTCAGCGCAGAACAAACTTGGTTCCAGCAATGCAAGCTGAATCTTGGTCCCACTTTAAAATATCAGTCTGTGCATGAATAAAACCTATTTTGCAACACAGAGAAACATATCTGAAGGTGTTAGAAGTGTTTTGCATGATTTTTGAAGTTAGAGCCTGAAATGTCAGGAAACAGCGTTTCAGTGCAGAACAAACTTGTTTCAAGCAATGCAAGCTGAATCTCTGTCCCACTTTAATATTGCAGTCTGTGCATGAATAAAACCTAATTTGCAACACAGAGAAACATATCTGAAGGTGTTAGAAGTGTTTTGCATGATTTTTGAAGTTAGAGCCTGAAATGTCAGAAAACAGCGTTTCAGCGCAGAACAAACTTGTTTCCAGCAATGCAAGCTGAATCTTGGTCCCACTTTAAAATATCAGTCTGTGCATGAATAAAACCTATTTTGCAACACAGAGAAACATGTCTGAAGGTGTTAGAAGTGTTTTGCATGATTTTTGAAGTTAGAGCGTGAAATGTCAGAAAACAGCTTTTCAGCGCAGAACAAACTTGTTTCCAGCAATGCAAGCTGAATCTTGGTCCCACTTTAAAATATCAGTCTGTGCATGAATAAAACCTATTTTGCAACACAGAGAAACATATCTGAAGGTGTTAGAAGTGTTTTGCATGATTTTTGAAGTTAGAGCCTGAAGTGTCAGAAAACAGCGTTTCAGTGCAGAACAAACTTGGTTCCAGCAATGCAAGCTGAATCTTGGTCCCACTTTAAAATGTCAGTCTGTGCATGAATAAAACCTATTTTGCAACACAGAGAAACATATCTGAAGGTGTTAGAAGTGTTTTGCATGATTTTTGAAGTTAGAGCCTGAAGTGTCAGAAAACAGCGTTTCAGCGCAGAACAAACTTGGTTCCAGCAATGCAAGCTGAATCTTGGTCCCACTTTAAAATATCAGTCTGTGCATGAATAAAACCTATTTTGCAACACAGAGAAACATATCTAAAGGTGTTAGAAGTGTTTTGCATGATTTTTGAAGTTAGACCCTGAAATGTCAGAAAACAGCGTTTCAGCGCAGAACAAACTTGTTTCCAGCAATGCAAGCTGAATCTTGGTCCCACTTTAAAATATCAGTCTGTGCATGAATAAAACCTATTTTGCAACACAGAGAAACATATCTGAAGGTGTTAGAAGTGTTTTGCATGATTTTTGAAGTTAGAGCCTGAAATGTCAGAAAACAGCGTTTCAGCGCAGAACAAACTTGTTTCCAGCAATGCAAGCTGAATCTTGGTCCCACTTTAAAATATCTGTCTGTGCATGAATAAAACCTATTTTGCAACACAGAGAAACATATCTGAAGGTGTTAGAAGTGTTTTGCATGATTTTTGAAGTTAGAGCCTGAAATGTCAGGAAACAGCGTTTCAGTGCAGAACAAACTTGTTTCAAGCAATGCAAGCTGAATCTCTGTCCCACTTTAATATTGCAGTCTGTGCATGAATAAAACCTATTTTGCAACACAGAGAAACATATCTGAAGGTGTTAGAAGTGTTTTGCATGATTTTTGAAGTTAGAGCCTGAAGTGTCAGAAAACAGCGTTTCAGCGCAGAACAAACTTGGTTCCAGCAATGCAAGCTGAATCTTGGTCCCACTTTAAAATATCAGTCTGTGCATGAATAAAACCTATTTTGCAACACAGAGAAACATATCTGAAGGTGTTAGAAGTGTTTTGCATGATTTTTGAAGTTAGAGCCTGAAATGTCAGGAAACAGCGTTTCAGTGCAGAACAAACTTGTTTCAAGCAATGCAAGCTGAATCTCTGTCCCACTTTAATATTGCAGTCTGTGCATGAATAAAACCTAATTTGCAACACAGAGAAACATATCTGAAGGTGTTAGAAGTGTTTTGCATGATTTTTGAAGTTAGAGCCTGAAATGTCAGAAAACAGCGTTTCAGCGCAGAACAAACTTGTTTCCAGCAATGCAAGCTGAATCTTGGTCCCACTTTAAAATATCAGTCTGTGCATGAATAAAACCTATTTTGCAACACAGAGAAACATGTCTGAAGGTGTTAGAAGTGTTTTGCATGATTTTTGAAGTTAGAGCCTGAAATGTCAGAAAACAGCTTTTCAGCGCAGAACAAACTTGTTTCCAGCAATGCAAGCTGAATCTTGGTCCCACTTTAAAATATCAGTCTGTGCATGAATAAAACCTATTTTGCAACACAGAGAAACATATCTGAAGGTGTTAGAAGTGTTTTGCATGATTTTTGAAGTTAGAGCCTGAAGTGTCAGAAAACAGCGTTTCAGTGCAGAACAAACTTGGTTCCAGCAATGCAAGCTGAATCTTGGTCCCACTTTAAAATGTCAGTCTGTGCATGAATAAAACCTATTTTGCAACACAGAGAAACATATCTGAAGGTGTTAGAAGTGTTTTGCATGATTTTTGAAGTTAGAGCCTGAAGTGTCAGAAAACAGCGTTTCAGCGCAGAACAAACTTGGTTCCAGCAATGCAAGCTGAATCTTGGTCCCACTTTAAAATATCAGTCTGTGCATGAATAAAACCTATTTTGCAACACAGAGAAACATATCTAAAGGTGTTAGAAGTGTTTTGCATGATTTTTGAAGTTAGAGCCTGAAATGTCAGAAAACAGCGTTTCAGCGCAGAACAAACTTGTTTCCAGCAATGCAAGCTGAATCTTGGTCCCACTTTAAAATATCAGTCTGTGCATGAATAAAACCTATTTTGCAACACAGAGAAACATATCTGAAGGTGTTAGAAGTGTTTTGCATGATTTTTGAAGTTAGAGCCTGAAATGTCAGAAAACAGCGTTTCAGCGCAGAACAAACTTGTTTCCAGCAATGCAAGCTGAATCTTGGTCCCACTTTAAAATATCTGTCTGTGCATGAATAAAACCTATTTTGCAACACAGAGAAACATATCTGAAGGTGTTAGAAGTGTTTTGCATGATTTTTGAAGTTAGAGCCTGAAATGTCAGGAAACAGCGTTTCAGTGCAGAACAAACTTGTTTCAAGCAATGCAAGCTGAATCTCTGTCCCACTTTAATATTGCAGTCTGTGCATGAATAAAACCTATTTTGCAACACAGAGAAACATATCTGAAGGTGTTAGAAGTGTTTTGCATGATTTTTGAAGTTAGAGCCTGAAGTGTCAGAAAACAGCGTTTCAGCGCAGAACAAACTTGGTTCAAGCAATGCAAGCTGAATCTTGGTCCCACTTTAAAATATCAGTCTGTGCATGAATAAAACCTATTTTGCAACACAGAGAAACATATCTGAAGGTGTTAGAAGTGTTTTGCATGATTTTTGAAGTTAGAGCCTGAAATGTCAGAAAACAGCGTTTCAGCGCAGAACAAACTTGTTTCCAGCAATGCAAGCTGAATCTTGGTCCCACTTTAAAATATCAGTCTGTGCATGAATAAAACCTATTTTGCAACACAGAGAAACATATCTGAAGGTGTTAGAAGTGTTTTGCATGATTTTTGAAGTTAGAGCCTGAAATGTCAGAAAACAGCGTTTCAGCGCAGAACAAACTTGTTTCCAGCAATGCAAGCTGAATCTTGGTCCCACTTTAAAATATCTGTCTGTGCATGAATAAAACCTATTTTGCAACACAGAGAAACATATCTGAAGGTGTTAGAAGTGTTTTGCATGATTTTTGAAGTTAGAGCCTGAAGTGTCAGAAAACAGCGTTTCAGCGCAGAACAAACTTGGTTCCAGCAATGCAAGCTGAATCTCTGTCCCACTTTAATATTGCAGTCTGTGCATGAATAAAACCTAATTTGCAACACAGAGAAATATATCTGAAGGTGTTAGAAGTGTTTTGCATGATTTTTGAAGTTAGAGCCTGAAATGTCAGAAAACAGCGTTTCAGCGCAGAACAAACTTGTTTCCAGCAATGCAAGCTGAATCTTGGTCCCACTTTAAAATATCAGTCTGTGCATGAATAAAACCTATTTTGCAACACAGAGAAACATGTCTGAAGGTGTTAGAAGTGTTTTGCATAATTTTTGAAGTTAGAGCCTGAAATGTCAGAAAACAGCTTTTCAGCGCAGAACAAACTTGTTTCCAGCAATGCAAGCTGAATCTTGGTCCCACTTTAAAATATCAGTCTGTGCATGAATAAAACCTATTTTGCAACACAGAGAAACATATCTGAAGGTGTTAGAAGTGTTTTGCATGATTTTTGAAGTTAGAGCCTGAAGTGTCAGAAAACAGCGTTTCAGTGCAGAACAAACTTGGTTCCAGCAATGCAAGCTGAATCTTGGTCCCACTTTAAAATGTCAGTCTGTGCATGAATAAAACCTATTTTGCAACACAGAGAAACATATCTGAAGGTGTTAGAAGTGTTTTGCATGATTTTTGAAGTTAGAGCCTGAAGTGTCAGAAAACAGCGTTTCAGCGCAGAACAAACTTGGTTCCAGCAATGCAAGCTGAATCTTGGTCCCACTTTAAAATATCAGTCTGTGCATGAATAAAACCTATTTTGCAACACAGAGAAACATATCTAAAGGTGTTAGAAGTGTTTTGCATGATTTTTGAAGTTAGAGCCTGAAATGTCAGAAAACAGCGTTTCAGCGCAGAACAAACTTGATTCCAGCAATGCAAGCTGAATCTTGGTCCCACTTTAAAATATCAGTCTGTGCATGAATAAAACCTATTTTGCAACACAGAGAAACATATCTGAAGGTGTTAGAAGTGTTTTGCATGATTTTTGAAGTTAGAACCTGAAGTGTCAGAAAACAGCGTTTCAGCGCAGAACAAACTTGGTTCCAGCAATGCAAGCTGAATCTTGGTCCCACTTTAAAATATCAGTCTGTGCATGAATAAAACCTATTTTGCAACACAGAGAAACATATCTGAAGGTGTTAGAAGTGTTTTGCATGATTTTTGAAGTTAGAGCCTGAAATGTCAGGAAACAGCGTTTCAGTGCAGAACAAACTTGTTTCAAGCAATGCAAGCTGAATCTCTGTCCCACTTTAATATTGCAGTCTGTGCATGAATAAAACCTAATTTGCAACACAGAGAAACATATCTGAAGGTGTTAGAAGTGTTTTGCATGATTTTTGAAGTTAGAGCCTGAAGTGTCAGAAAACAGCGTTTCAGCGCAGAACAAACTTGGTTCCAGCAATGCAAGCTGAATCTTGGTCCCACTTTAAAATATCAGTCTGTGCATGAATAAAACCTATTTTGCAACACAGAGAAACATATCTAAAGGTGTTAGAAGTGTTTTGCATGATTTTTGAAGTTAGAGCCTGAAATGTCAGAAAACAGCGTTTCAGCGCAGAACAAACTTGTTTCCAGCAATGCAAGCTGAATCTTGGTCCCACTTTAAAATATCAGTCTGTGCATGAATAAAACCTATTTTGCAACACAGAGAAACATATCTGAAGGTGTTAGAAGTGTTTTGCATGATTTTTGAAGTTAGAGCCTGAAATGTCAGAAAACAGCGTTTCAGCGCAGAACAAACTTGTTTCCAGCAATGCAAGCTGAATCTTGGTCCCACTTTAAAATATCTGTCTGTGCATGAATAAAACCTATTTTGCAACACAGAGAAACATATCTGAAGGTGTTAGAAGTGTTTTGCATGATTTTTGAAGTTAGAGCCTGAAATGTCAGGAAACAGCGTTTCAGTGCAGAACAAACTTGTTTCAAGCAATGCAAGCTGAATCTCTGTCCCACTTTAATATTGCAGTCTGTGCATGAATAAAACCTATTTTGCAACACAGAGAAACATATCTGAAGGTGTTAGAAGTGTTTTGCATGATTTTTGAAGTTAGAGCCTGAAGTGTCAGAAAACAGCGTTTCAGCGCAGAACAAACTTGGTTCCAGCAATGCAAGCTGAATCTTGGTCCCACTTTAAAATATCAGTCTGTGCATGAATAAAACCTATTTTGCAACACAGAGAAACATATCTGAAGGTGTTAGAAGTGTTTTGCATGATTTTTGAAGTTAGAGCCTGAAATGTCAGAAAACAGCGTTTCAGCGCAGAACAAACTTGTTTCCAGCAATGCAAGCTGAATCTTGGTCCCACTTTAAAATATCAGTCTGTGCATGAATAAAACCTATTTTGCAACACAGAGAAACATATCTGAAGGTGTTAGAAGTGTTTTGCATGATTTTTGAAGTTAGAGCCTGAAATGTCAGAAAACAGCTTTCAGCGCAGAACAAACTTGTTTCCAGCAATGCAAGCTGAATCTTGGTCCCACTTTAAAATATCTGTCTGTGCATGAATAAAACCTATTTTGCAACACAGAGAAACATATCTGAAGGTGTTAGAAGTGTTTTGCATGATTTTTGAAGTTAGAGCCTGAAGTGTCAGAAAACAGCGTTTCAGCGCAGAACAAACTTGGTTCCAGCAATGCAAGCTGAATCTCTGTCCCACTTTAATATTGCAGTCTGTGCATGAATAAAACCTAATTTGCAACACAGAGAAATATATCTGAAGGTGTTAGAAGTGTTTTGCATGATTTTTGAAGTTAGAGCCTGAAATGTCAGAAAACAGCGTTTCAGCGCAGAACAAACTTGTTTCCAGCAATGCAAGCTGAATCTTGGTCCCACTTTAAAATATCAGTCTGTGCATGAATAAAACCTATTTTGCAACACAGAGAAACATGTCTGAAGGTGTTAGAAGTGTTTTGCATAATTTTTGAAGTTAGAGCCTGAAATGTCAGAAAACAGCTTTTCAGCGCAGAACAAACTTGTTTCCAGCAATGCAAGCTGAATCTTGGTCCCACTTTAAAATATCAGTCTGTGCATGAATAAAACCTATTTTGCAACACAGAGAAACATATCTGAAGGTGTTAGAAGTGTTTTGCATGATTTTTGAAGTTAGAGCCTGAAGTGTCAGAAAACAGCGTTTCAGTGCAGAACAAACTTGGTTCCAGCAATGCAAGCTGAATCTTGGTCCCACTTTAAAATGTCAGTCTGTGCATGAATAAAACCTATTTTGCAACACAGAGAAACATATCTGAAGGTGTTAGAAGTGTTTTGCATGATTTTTGAAGTTAGAGCCTGAAGTGTCAGAAAACAGCGTTTCAGCGCAGAACAAACTTGGTTCCAGCAATGCAAGCTGAATCTTGGTCCCACTTTAAAATATCAGTCTGTGCATGAATAAAACCTATTTTGCAACACAGAGAAACATATCTAAAGGTGTTAGAAGTGTTTTGCATGATTTTTGAAGTTAGAGCCTGAAATGTCAGAAAACAGCGTTTCAGCGCAGAACAAACTTGATTCCAGCAATGCAAGCTGAATCTTGGTCCCACTTTAAAATATCAGTCTGTGCATGAATAAAACCTATTTTGCAACACAGAGAAACATATCTGAAGGTGTTAGAAGTGTTTTGCATGATTTTTGAAGTTAGAACCTGAAGTGTCAGAAAACAGCGTTTCAGCGCAGAACAAACTTGGTTCCAGCAATGCAAGCTGAATCTTGGTCCCACTTTAAAATATCAGTCTGTGCATGAATAAAACCTATTTTGCAACACAGAGAAACATATCTGAAGGTGTTAGAAGTGTTTTGCATGATTTTTGAAGTTAGAGCCTGAAATGTCAGGAAACAGCGTTTCAGTGCAGAACAAACTTGTTTCAAGCAATGCAAGCTGAATCTCTGTCCCACTTTAATATTGCAGTCTGTGCATGAATAAAACCTATTTTGCAACACAGAGAAACATATCTGAAGGTGTTAGAAGTGTTTTGCATGATTTTTGAAGTTAGAGCCTGAAGTGTCAGAAAACAGCGTTTCAGCGCAGAACAAACTTGGTTCCAGCAATGCAAGCTGAATCTTGGTCCCACTTTAAAATATCAGTCTGTGCATGAATAAAACCTATTTTGCAACACAGAGAAACATATCTGAAGGTGTTAGAAGTGTTTTGCATGATTTTTGAAGTTAGAGCCTGAAATGTCAGGAAACAGCGTTTCAGTGCAGAACAAACTTGTTTCAAGCAATGCAAGCTGAATCTCTGTCCCACTTTAATATTGCAGTCTGTGCATGAATAAAACCTAATTTGCAACACAGAGAAACATATCTGAAGGTGTTAGAAGTGTTTTGCATGATTTTTGAAGTTAGAGCCTGAAATGTCAGAAAACAGCGTTTCAGCGCAGAACAAACTTGTTTCCAGCAATGCAAGCTGAATCTTGGTCCCACTTTAAAATATCACTCTGTGCATGAATAAAACCTATTTTGCAACACAGAGAAACATGTCTGAAGGTGTTAGAAGTGTTTTGCATGATTTTTGAAGTTAGAGCGTGAAATGTCAGAAAACAGCTTTTCAGCGCAGAACAAACTTGTTTCCAGCAATGCAAGCTGAATCTTGGTCCCACTTTAAAATATCAGTCTGTGCATGAATAAAACCTATTTTGCAACACAGAGAAACATATCTGAAGGTGTTAGAAGTGTTTTGCATGATTTTTGAAGTTAGAGCCTGAAGTGTCAGAAAACAGCGTTTCAGCACAGAACAAACTTGGTTCCAGCAATGCAAGCTGAATCTTGGTCCCACTTTAAAATATCAGTCTGTGCATGAATAAAACCTATTTTGCAACACAGAGAAACATATCTGAAGGTGTTAGAAGTGTTTTGCATGATTTTTGAAGTTAGAGCCTGAAATGTCAGGAAACAGCGTTTCAGTGCAGAACAAACTTGTTTCAAGCAATGCAAGCTGAATCTCTGTCCCACTTTAATATTGCAGTCTGTGCATGAATAAAACCTAATTTGCAACACAGAGAAACATATCTGAAGGTGTTAGAAGTGTTTTGCATGATTTTTGAAGTTAGAGCCTGAAATGTCAGAAAACAGCGTTTCAGCGCAGAACAAACTTGTTTCCAGCAATGCAAGCTGAATCTTGGTCCCACTTTAAAATATCAGTCTCTGCATGAATAAAACCTATTTTGCAACACAGAGAAACATGTCTGAAGGTGTTAGAAGTGTTTTGCATGATTTTTGAAGTTAGAGCCTGAAATGTCAGAAAACAGCTTTTCAGCGCAGAACAAACTTGTTTCCAGCAATGCAAGCTGAATCTTGGTCCCACTTTAAAATATCAGTCTGTGCATGAATAAAACCTATTTTGCAACACAGAGAAACATATCTGAAGGTGTTAGAAGTGTTTTGCATGATTTTTGAAGTTAGAGCCTGAAGTGTCAGAAAACAGCGTTTCAGTGCAGAACAAACTTGGTTCCAGCAATGCAAGCTGAATCTTGGTCCCACTTTAAAATGTCAGTCTGTGCATGAATAAAACCTATTTTGCAACACAGAGAAACATATCTGAAGGTGTTAGAAGTGTTTTGCATGATTTTTGAAGTTAGAGCCTGAAGTGTCAGAAAACAGCGTTTCAGCGCAGAACAAACTTGGTTCCAGCAATGCAAGCTGAATCTTGGTCCCACTTTAAAATATCAGTCTGTGCATGAATAAAACCTATTTTGCAACACAGAGAAACATATCTAAAGGTGTTAGAAGTGTTTTGCATGATTTTTGAAGTTAGAGCCTGAAATGTCAGAAAACAGCGTTTCAGCGCAGAACAAACTTGTTTCCAGCAATGCAAGCTGAATCTTGGTCCCACTTTAAAATATCAGTCTGTGCATGAATAAAACCTATTTTGCAACACAGAGAAACATATCTGAAGGTGTTAGAAGTGTTTTGCATGATTTTTGAAGTTAGAGCCTGAAATGTCAGAAAACAGCGTTTCAGCGCAGAACAAACTTGTTTCCAGCAATGCAAGCTGAATCTTGGTCCCACTTTAAAATATCTGTCTGTGCATGAATAAAACCTATTTTGCAACACAGAGAAACATATCTAAAGGTGTTAGAAGTGTTTTGCATGATTTTTGAAGTTAGAGCCTGAAATGTCAGGAAACAGCGTTTCAGTGCAGAACAAACTTGTTTCAAGCAATGCAAGCTGAATCTCTGTCCCACTTTAATATTGCAGTCTGTGCATGAATAAAACCTATTTTGCAACACAGAGAAACATATCTGAAGGTGTTAGAAGTGTTTTGCATGATTTTTGAAGTTAGAGCCTGAAGTGTCAGAAAACAGCGTTTCAGCGCAGAACAAACTTGGTTCCAGCAATGCAAGCTGAATCTCTGTCCCACTTTAATATTGCAGTCTGTGCATGAATAAAACCTAATTTGCAACACAGAGAAACATATCTGAAGGTGTTAGAAGTGTTTTGCATGATTTTTGAAGTTAGAGCCTGAAATGTCAGAAAACAGCGTTTCAGCGCAGAACAAACTTGTTTCCAGCAATGCAAGCTGAATCTTGGTCCCACTTTAAAATATCAGTCTGTGCATGAATAAAACCTATTTTGCAACACAGAGAAACATATCTGAAGGTGTTAGAAGTGTTTTGCATGATTTTTGAAGTTAGAGCCTGAAATGTCAGAAAACAGCTTTTCAGCGCAGAACAAACTTGTTTCCAGCAATGCAAGCTGAATCTTGGTCCCACTTTAAAATATCAGTCTGTGCATGAATAAAACCTATTTTGCAACACAGAGAAACATATCTGAAGGTGTTAGAAGTGTTTTGCATGATTTTTGAAGTTAGAGCCTGAAGTGTCAGAAAACAGCGTTTCAGCGCAGAACAAACTTGGTTCCAGCAATGCAAGCTGAATCTTGGTCCCACTTTAAAATGTCAGTCTGTGCATGAATAAAACCTATTTTGCAACACAGAGAAACATATCTGAAGGTGTTAGAAGTGTTTTGCATGATTTCTGAAGTTAGAGCCTGAAGTGTCAGAAAACAGCGTTTCAGCGCAGAACAAACTTGGTTCCAGCAATGCAAGCTGAATCTTGGTCCCACTTTAAAATATCAGTCTGTGCATGAATAAAACCTATTTTGCAACACAGAGAAACATATCTAAAGGTGTTAGAAGTGTTTTGCATGATTTTTGAAGTTAGAGCCTGAAATGTCAGGAAACAGCGTTTCAGTGCAGAACAAACTTGTTTCAAGCAATGCAAGCTGAATCTCTGTCCCACTTTAATATTGCAGTCTGTGCATGAATAAAACCTAATTTGCAACACAGAGAAACATATCTGAAGGTGTTAGAAGTGTTTTGCATGATTTTTGAAGTTAGAGCCTGAAATGTCAGAAAACAGCGTTTCAGCGCAGAACAAACTTGTTTCCAGCAATGCAAGCTGAATCTTGGTCCCACTTTAAAATATCACTCTGTGCATGAATAAAACCTATTTTGCAACACAGAGAAACATGTCTGAAGGTGTTAGAAGTGTTTTGCATGATTTTTGAAGTTAGAGCGTGAAATGTCAGAAAACAGCTTTTCAGCGCAGAACAAACTTGTTTCCAGCAATGCAAGCTGAATCTTGGTCCCACTTTAAAATATCAGTCTGTGCATGAATAAAACCTATTTTGCAACACAGAGAAACATATCTGAAGGTGTTAGAAGTGTTTTGCATGATTTTTGAAGTTAGAGCCTGAAGTGTCAGAAAACAGCGTTTCAGCACAGAACAAACTTGGTTCCAGCAATGCAAGCTGAATCTTGGTCCCACTTTAAAATATCAGTCTGTGCATGAATAAAACCTATTTTGCAACACAGAGAAACATATCTGAAGGTGTTAGAAGTGTTTTGCATGATTTTTGAAGTTAGAGCCTGAAATGTCAGGAAACAGCGTTTCAGTGCAGAACAAACTTGTTTCAAGCAATGCAAGCTGAATCTCTGTCCCACTTTAATATTGCAGTCTGTGCATGAATAAAACCTAATTTGCAACACAGAGAAACATATCTGAAGGTGTTAGAAGTGTTTTGCATGATTTTTGAAGTTAGAGCCTGAAATGTCAGAAAACAGCGTTTCAGCGCAGAACAAACTTGTTTCCAGCAATGCAAGCTGAATCTTGGTCCCACTTTAAAATATCAGTCTCTGCATGAATAAAACCTATTTTGCAACACAGAGAAACATGTCTGAAGGTGTTAGAAGTGTTTTGCATGATTTTTGAAGTTAGAGCCTGAAATGTCAGAAAACAGCTTTTCAGCGCAGAACAAACTTGTTTCCAGCAATGCAAGCTGAATCTCTGTCCCACTTTAATATTGCAGTCTGTGCATGAATAAAACCTAATTTGCAACACAGAGAAACATATCTGAAGGTGTTAGAAGTGTTTTGCATGATTTTTGAAGTTAGAGCCTGAAATGTCAGAAAACAGCGTTTCAGCGCAGAACAAACTTGTTTCCAGCAATGCAAGCTGAATCTTGGTCCCACTTTAAAATATCACTCTGTGCATGAATAAAACCTATTTTGCAACACAGAGAAACATGTCTGAAGGTGTTAGAAGTGTTTTGCATGATTTTTGAAGTTAGAGCGTGAAATGTCAGAAAACAGCTTTTCAGCGCAGAACAAACTTGTTTCCAGCAATGCAAGCTGAATCTTGGTCCCACTTTAAAATATCAGTCTGTGCATGAATAAAACCTATTTTGCAACACAGAGAAACATATCTGAAGGTGTTAGAAGTGTTTTGCATGATTTTTGAAGTTAGAGCCTGAAGTGTCAGAAAACAGCGTTTCAGCACAGAACAAACTTGGTTCCAGCAATGCAAGCTGAATCTTGGTCCCACTTTAAAATATCAGTCTGTGCATGAATAAAACCTATTTTGCAACACAGAGAAACATATCTGAAGGTGTTAGAAGTGTTTTGCATGATTTTTGAAGTTAGAGCCTGAAATGTCAGGAAACAGCGTTTCAGTGCAGAACAAACTTGTTTCAAGCAATGCAAGCTGAATCTCTGTCCCACTTTAATATTGCAGTCTGTGCATGAATAAAACCTAATTTGCAACACAGAGAAACATATCTGAAGGTGTTAGAAGTGTTTTGCATGATTTTTGAAGTTAGAGCCTGAAATGTCAGAAAACAGCGTTTCAGCGCAGAACAAACTTGTTTCCAGCAATGCAAGCTGAATCTTGGTCCCACTTTAAAATATCAGTCTCTGCATGAATAAAACCTATTTTGCAACACAGAGAAACATGTCTGAAGGTGTTAGAAGTGTTTTGCATGATTTTTGAAGTTAGAGCCTGAAATGTCAGAAAACAGCTTTTCAGCGCAGAACAAACTTGTTTCCAGCAATGCAAGCTGAATCTTGGTCCCACTTTAAAATATCAGTCTGTGCATGAATAAAACCTATTTTGCAACACAGAGAAACATATCTGAAGGTGTTAGAAGTGTTTTGCATGATTTTTGAAGTTAGAGCCTGAAGTGTCAGAAAACAGCGTTTCAGTGCAGAACAAACTTGGTTCCAGCAATGCAAGCTGAATCTTGGTCCCACTTTAAAATGTCAGTCTGTGCATGAATAAAACCTATTTTGCAACACAGAGAAACATATCTGAAGGTGTTAGAAGTGTTTTGCATGATTTTTGAAGTTAGAGCCTGAAGTGTCAGAAAACAGCGTTTCAGCGCAGAACAAACTTGGTTCCAGCAATGCAAGCTGAATCTTGGTCCCACTTTAAAATATCAGTCTGTGCATGAATAAAACCTATTTTGCAACACAGAGAAACATATCTAAAGGTGTTAGAAGTGTTTTGCATGATTTTTGAAGTTAGAGCCTGAAATGTCAGAAAACAGCGTTTCAGCGCAGAACAAACTTGTTTCCAGCAATGCAAGCTGAATCTTGGTCCCACTTTAAAATATCAGTCTGTGCATGAATAAAACCTATTTTGCAACACAGAGAAACATATCTGAAGGTGTTAGAAGTGTTTTGCATGATTTTTGAAGTTAGAGCCTGAAATGTCAGAAAACAGCGTTTCAGCGCAGAACAAACTTGTTTCCAGCAATGCAAGCTGAATCTTGGTCCCACTTTAAAATATCTGTCTGTGCATGAATAAAACCTATTTTGCAACACAGAGAAACATATCTGAAGGTGTTAGAAGTGTTTTGCATGATTTTTGAAGTTAGAGCCTGAAATGTCAGGAAACAGCGTTTCAGTGCAGAACAAACTTGTTTCAAGCAATGCAAGCTGAATCTCTGTCCCACTTTAATATTGCAGTCTGTGCATGAATAAAACCTATTTTGCAACACAGAGAAACATATCTGAAGGTGTTAGAAGTGTTTTGCATGATTTTTGAAGTTAGAGCCTGAAGTGTCAGAAAACAGCGTTTCAGCGCAGAACAAACTTGGTTCCAGCAATGCAAGCTGAATCTCTGTCCCACTTTAATATTGCAGTCTGTGCATGAATAAAACCTAATTTGCAACACAGAGAAACATATCTGAAGGTGTTAGAAGTGTTTTGCATGATTTTTGAAGTTAGAGCCTGAAATGTCAGAAAACAGCGTTTCAGCGCAGAACAAACTTGTTTCCAGCAATGCAAGCTGAATCTTGGTCCCACTTTAAAATATCAGTCTGTGCATGAATAAAACCTATTTTGCAACACAGAGAAACATATCTGAAGGTGTTAGAAGTGTTTTGCATGATTTTTGAAGTTAGAGCCTGAAATGTCAGAAAACAGCTTTTCAGCGCAGAACAAACTTGTTTCCAGCAATGCAAGCTGAATCTTGGTCCCACTTTAAAATATCAGTCTGTGCATGAATAAAACCTATTTTGCAACACAGAGAAACATATCTGAAGGTGTTAGAAGTGTTTTGCATGATTTTTGAAGTTAGAGCCTGAAGTGTCAGAAAACAGCGTTTCAGCGCAGAACAAACTTGGTTCCAGCAATGCAAGCTGAATCTTGGTCCCACTTTAAAATGTCAGTCTGTGCATGAATAAAACCTATTTTGCAACACAGAGAAACATATCTGAAGGTGTTAGAAGTGTTTTGCATGATTTCTGAAGTTAGAGCCTGAAGTGTCAGAAAACAGCGTTTCAGCGCAGAACAAACTTGGTTCCAGCAATGCAAGCTGAATCTTGGTCCCACTTTAAAATATCAGTCTGTGCATGAATAAAACCTATTTTGCAACACAGAGAAACATATCTAAAGGTGTTAGAAGTGTTTTGCATGATTTTTGAAGTTAGAGCCTGAAATGTCAGGAAACAGCGTTTCAGTGCAGAACAAACTTGTTTCAAGCAATGCAAGCTGAATCTCTGTCCCACTTTAATATTGCAGTCTGTGCATGAATAAAACCTAATTTGCAACACAGAGAAACATATCTGAAGGTGTTAGAAGTGTTTTGCATGATTTTTGAAGTTAGAGCCTGAAATGTCAGAAAACAGCGTTTCAGCGCAGAACAAACTTGTTTCCAGCAATGCAAGCTGAATCTTGGTCCCACTTTAAAATATCACTCTGTGCATGAATAAAACCTATTTTGCAACACAGAGAAACATGTCTGAAGGTGTTAGAAGTGTTTTGCATGATTTTTGAAGTTAGAGCGTGAAATGTCAGAAAACAGCTTTTCAGCGCAGAACAAACTTGTTTCCAGCAATGCAAGCTGAATCTTGGTCCCACTTTAAAATATCAGTCTGTGCATGAATAAAACCTATTTTGCAACACAGAGAAACATATCTGAAGGTGTTAGAAGTGTTTTGCATGATTTTTGAAGTTAGAGCCTGAAGTGTCAGAAAACAGCGTTTCAGCACAGAACAAACTTGGTTCCAGCAATGCAAGCTGAATCTTGGTCCCACTTTAAAATATCAGTCTGTGCATGAATAAAACCTATTTTGCAACACAGAGAAACATATCTGAAGGTGTTAGAAGTGTTTTGCATGATTTTTGAAGTTAGAGCCTGAAATGTCAGGAAACAGCGTTTCAGTGCAGAACAAACTTGTTTCAAGCAATGCAAGCTGAATCTCTGTCCCACTTTAATATTGCAGTCTGTGCATGAATAAAACCTAATTTGCAACACAGAGAAACATATCTGAAGGTGTTAGAAGTGTTTTGCATGATTTTTGAAGTTAGAGCCTGAAATGTCAGAAAACAGCGTTTCAGCGCAGAACAAACTTGTTTCCAGCAATGCAAGCTGAATCTTGGTCCCACTTTAAAATATCAGTCTCTGCATGAATAAAACCTATTTTGCAACACAGAGAAACATGTCTGAAGGTGTTAGAAGTGTTTTGCATGATTTTTGAAGTTAGAGCCTGAAATGTCAGAAAACAGCTTTTCAGCGCAGAACAAACTTGTTTCCAGCAATGCAAGCTGAATCTTGGTCCCACTTTAAAATATCAGTCTGTGCATGAATAAAACCTATTTTGCAACACAGAGAAACATATCTGAAGGTGTTAGAAGTGTTTTGCATGATTTTTGAAGTTAGAGCCTGAAGTGTCAGAAAACAGCGTTTCAGTGCAGAACAAACTTGGTTCCAGCAATGCAAGCTGAATCTTGGTCCCACTTTAAAATGTCAGTCTGTGCATGAATAAAACCTATTTTGCAACACAGAGAAACATATCTGAAGGTGTTAGAAGTGTTTTGCATGATTTTTGAAGTTAGAGCCTGAAGTGTCAGAAAACAGCGTTTCAGCGCAGAACAAACTTGGTTCCAGCAATGCAAGCTGAATCTTGGTCCCACTTTAAAATATCAGTCTGTGCATGAATAAAACCTATTTTGCAACACAGAGAAACATATCTAAAGGTGTTAGAAGTGTTTTGCATGATTTTTGAAGTTAGAGCCTGAAATGTCAGAAAACAGCGTTTCAGCGCAGAACAAACTTGTTTCCAGCAATGCAAGCTGAATCTTGGTCCCACTTTAAAATATCAGTCTGTGCATGAATAAAACCTATTTTGCAACACAGAGAAACATATCTGAAGGTGTTAGAAGTGTTTTGCATGATTTTTGAAGTTAGAGCCTGAAATGTCAGAAAACAGCGTTTCAGCGCAGAACAAACTTGTTTCCAGCAATGCAAGCTGAATCTTGGTCCCACTTTAAAATATCTGTCTGTGCATGAATAAAACCTATTTTGCAACACAGAGAAACATATCTGAAGGTGTTAGAAGTGTTTTGCATGATTTTTGAAGTTATAGAGCCTGAAATGTCAGGAAACAGCGTTTCAGTGCAGAACAAACTTGTTTCAAGCAATGCAAGCTGAATCTCTGTCCCACTTTAATATTGCAGTCTGTGCATGAATAAAACCTATTTTGCAACACAGAGAAACATATCTGAAGGTGTTAGAAGTGTTTTGCATGATTTTTGAAGTTAGAGCCTGAAGTGTCAGAAAACAGCGTTTCAGCGCAGAACAAACTTGGTTCCAGCAATGCAAGCTGAATCTCTGTCCCACTTTAATATTGCAGTCTGTGCATGAATAAAACCTAATTTGCAACACAGAGAAACATATCTGAAGGTGTTAGAAGTGTTTTGCATGATTTTTGAAGTTAGAGCCTGAAATGTCAGAAAACAGCGTTTCAGCGCAGAACAAACTTGTTTCCAGCAATGCAAGCTGAATCTTGGTCCCACTTTAAAATATCAGTCTGTGCATGAATAAAACCTATTTTGCAACACAGAGAAACATATCTGAAGGTGTTAGAAGTGTTTTGCATGATTTTTGAAGTTAGAGCCTGAAATGTCAGAAAACAGCTTTTCAGCGCAGAACAAACTTGTTTCCAGCAATGCAAGCTGAATCTTGGTCCCACTTTAAAATATCAGTCTGTGCATGAATAAAACCTATTTTGCAACACAGAGAAACATATCTGAAGGTGTTAGAAGTGTTTTGCATGATTTTTGAAGTTAGAGCCTGAAGTGTCAGAAAACAGCGTTTCAGCGCAGAACAAACTTGGTTCCAGCAATGCAAGCTGAATCTTGGTCCCACTTTAAAATGTCAGTCTGTGCATGAATAAAACCTATTTTGCAACACAGAGAAACATATCTGAAGGTGTTAGAAGTGTTTTGCATGATTTCTGAAGTTAGAGCCTGAAGTGTCAGAAAACAGCGTTTCAGCGCAGAACAAACTTGGTTCCAGCAATGCAAGCTGAATCTTGGTCCCACTTTAAAATATCAGTCTGTGCATGAATAAAACCTATTTTGCAACACAGAGAAACATATCTAAAGGTGTTAGAAGTGTTTTGCATGATTTTTGAAGTTAGAGCCTGAAATGTCAGGAAACAGCGTTTCAGTGCAGAACAAACTTGTTTCAAGCAATGCAAGCTGAATCTCTGTCCCACTTTAATATTGCAGTCTGTGCATGAATAAAACCTAATTTGCAACACAGAGAAACATATCTGAAGGTGTTAGAAGTGTTTTGCATGATTTTTGAAGTTAGAGCCTGAAATGTCAGAAAACAGCGTTTCAGCGCAGAACAAACTTGTTTCCAGCAATGCAAGCTGAATCTTGGTCCCACTTTAAAATATCAGTCTCTGCATGAATAAAACCTATTTTGCAACACAGAGAAACATGTCTGAAGGTGTTAGACGTGTTTTGCATGATTTTTGAAGTTAGAGCCTGAAATGTCAGAAAACAGCTTTTCAGCGCAGAACAAACTTGTTTCCAGCAATGCAAGCTGAATCTTGGTCCCACTTTAAAATATCAGTCTGTGCATGAATAAAACCTATTTTGCAACACAGAGAAACATATCTGAAGGTGTTAGAAGTGTTTTGCATGATTTTTGAAGTTAGAGTCTGAAGTGTCAGAAAACAGCGTTTCAGTGCAGAACAAACTTGGTTCCAGCAATGCAAGCTGAATCTTGGTCCCACTTTAAAATGTCAGTCTGTGCATGAATAAAACCTATTTTGCAACACAGAGAAACATATCTGAAGGTGTTAGAAGTGTTTTGCATGATTTTTGAAGTTAGAGCCTGAAGTGTCAGAAAACAGCGTTTCAGCGCAGAACAAACTTGGTTCCAGCAATGTAAGCTGAATCTTGGTCCCACTTTAAAATATCAGTCTGTGCATGAATAAAACCTATTTTCAACACAGAGAAACATATCTAAAGGTGTTAGAAGTGTTTTGCATGATTTTTGAAGTTAGAGCCTGAAATGTCAGAAAACAGCGTTTCAGCGCAGAACAAACTTGTTTCCAGCAATGCAAGCTGAATCTTGGTCCCACTTTAAAATATCAGTCTGTGCATGAATAAAACCTATTTTGCAACACAGAGAAACATATCTGAAGGTGTTAGAAGTGTTTTGCATGATTTTTGAAGTTAGAGCCTGAAATGTCAGAAAACAGCGTTTCAGCGCAGAACAAACTTGTTTCCAGCAATGCAAGCTGAATCTTGGTCCCACTTTAAAATATCTGTCTGTGCATGAATAAAACCTATTTTGCAACACAGAGAAACATATCTGAAGGTGTTAGAAGTGTTTTGCATGATTTTTGAAGTTAGAGCCTGAAATGTCAGGAAACAGCGTTTCAGTGCAGAACAAACTTGTTTCAAGCAATGCAAGCTGAATCTCTGTCCCACTTTAATATTGCAGTCTGTGCATGAATAAAACCTATTTTGCAACACAGAGAAACATATCTGAAGGTGTTAGAAGTGTTTTGCATGATTTTTGAAGTTAGAGCCTGAAGTGTCAGAAAACAGCGTTTCAGCGCAGAACAAACTTGGTTCCAGCAATGCAAGCTGAATCTCTGTCCCACTTTAATATTGCAGTCTGTGCATGAATAAAACCTAATTTGCAACACAGAGAAACATATCTGAAGGTGTTAGAAGTGTTTTGCATGATTTTTGAAGTTAGAGCCTGAAATGTCAGAAAACAGCGTTTCAGCGCAGAACAAACTTGTTTCCAGCAATGCAAGCTGAATCTTGGTCCCACTTTAAAATATCAGTCTGTGCATGAATAAAACCTATTTTGCAACACAGAGAAACATATCTGAAGGTGTTAGAAGTGTTTTGCATGATTTTTGAAGTTAGAGCCTGAAATGTCAGAAAACAGCTTTTCAGCGCAGAACAAACTTGTTTCCAGCAATGCAAGCTGAATCTTGGTCCCACTTTAAAATATCAGTCTGTGCATGAATAAAACCTATTTTGCAACACAGAGAAACATATCTGAAGGTGTTAGAAGTGTTTTGCATGATTTTTGAAGTTAGAGCCTGAAGTGTCAGAAAACAGCGTTTCAGCGCAGAACAAACTTGGTTCCAGCAATGCAAGCTGAATCTTGGTCCCACTTTAAAATGTCAGTCTGTGCATGAATAAAACCTATTTTGCAACACAGAGAAACATATCTGAAGGTGTTAGAAGTGTTTTGCATGATTTCTGAAGTTAGAGCCTGAAGTGTCAGAAAACAGCGTTTCAGCGCAGAACAAACTTGGTTCCAGCAATGCAAGCTGAATCTTGGTCCCACTTTAAAATATCAGTCTGTGCATGAATAAAACCTATTTTGCAACACAGAGAAACATATCTAAAGGTGTTAGAAGTGTTTTGCATGATTTTTGAAGTTAGAGTCTGAAATGTCAGAAAACAGCGTTTCAGCGCAGAACAAACTTGATTCCAGCAATGCAAGCTGAATCTTGGTCCCACTTTAAAATATCAGTCTGTGCATGAATAAAACCTATTTTGCAACACAGAGAAACATATCTGAAGGTGTTAGAAGTGTTTTGCATGATTTTTGAAGTTACAGCCTGAAATGTCAGAAAACAGTGTTTCAGCGCCGAACAAACTTGGTTCCAGCAATGCAAGCTGAATCTTGGTCCCACTTTAAAATATCAGTCTGTGCATGAATAAAACCTATTTTGCAACACAGAGAAACATATCTGAAGGTGTTAGAAGTGTTTTGCATGATTTTTGAAGTTAGAGCCTGAAATGTCAGAAAACAGCGTTTCAGTGCAGAACAAACTTGTTTCAAGCAATGCAAGCTGAATCTCTGTCCCACTTTAATATTGCAGTCTGTGCATGAATAAAACCTATTTTGCAACACAGAGAAACATATCTGAAGGTGTTAGAAGTGTTTTGCATGATTTTTTAAGTTAGACCCTGAAATGTCAGAAAACAGCGTTTCAGCGCAGAACAAACTTGTTTCCAGCAATGCAAGCTGAATCTTGGTCCCACTTTAAAATATCAGTCTGTGCATGAATAAAACCTATTTTGCAACACAGAGAAACATATCTGAAGGTGTTAGAAGTGTTTTGCATGATTTTTGAAGTTAGAGCCTGAAATGTCAGAAAACAGCGTTTCAGCGCAAAACAAACTTGGTTCCAGCAATGCAAGCTGAATCTTGGTCCCACTTTAAAATATCAGTCTGTGCATGAATAAAACCTATTTTGCAACACAGAGAAACATATCTGAAGGTGTTAGAAGTGTTTTGCATGATTTTTGAAGTTAGAGCCTGAAATGTCAGGAAACAGCGTTTCAGTGCAGAACAAACTTGTTTCAAGCAATGCAAGCTGAATCTCTGTCCCACTTTAATATTGCAGTCTGTGCATGAATAAAACCTATTTTGCAACACAGAGAAACATATCTGAAGGTGTTAGAAGTGTTTTGCATGATTTTTGAAGTTAGAGCCTGAAGTGTCAGAAAACAGCGTTTCAGCGCAGAACAAACTTGGTTCCAGCAATGCAAGCTGAATCTTGGTCCCACTTTAAAATATCAGTCTGTGCATGAATAAAACCTATTTTGCAACACAGAGAAACATATCTAAAGGTGTTAGAAGTGTTTTGCATGATTTTTGAAGTTAGAGCCTGAAATGTCAGAAAACAGCGTTTCAGCGCAGAACAAACTTGATTCCAGCAATGCAAGCTGAATCTTGGTCCCACTTTAAAATATCAGTCTGTGCATGAATAAAACCTATTTTGCAACACAGAGAAACATATCTGAAGGTGTTAGAAGTGTTTTGCATGATTTTTGAAGTTAGAGCCTGAAGTGTCAGAAAACAGCGTTTCAGCGCAGAACAAACTTGGTTCCAGCAATGCAAGCTGAATCTTGGTCCCACTTTAAAATATCAGTCTGTGCATGAATAAAACCTATTTTGCAACACAGAGAAACATATCTGAAGGTGTTAGAAGTGTTTTGCATGATTTTTGAAGTTAGAGCCTGAAATGTCAGGAAACAGCGTTTCAGTGCAGAACAAACTTGTTTCAAGCAATGCAAGCTGAATCTCTGTCCCACTTTAATATTGCAGTCTGTGCATGAATAAAACCTAATTTGCAACACAGAGAAACATATCTGAAGGTGTTAGAAGTGTTTTGCATGATTTTTGAAGTTAGAGCCTGAAGTGTCAGAAAACAGCGTTTCAGCGCAGAACAAACTTGGTTCCAGCAATGCAAGCTGAATCTTGGTCCCACTTTAAAATATCAGTCTGTGCATGAATAAAACCTATTTTGCAACACAGAGAAACATATCTAAAGGTGTTAGAAGTGTTTTGCATGATTTTTGAAGTTAGAGCCTGAAATGTCAGAAAACAGCGTTTCAGCGCAGAACAAACTTGATTCCAGCAATGCAAGCTGAATCTTGGTCCCACTTTAAAATATCAGTCTGTGCATGAATAAAACCTATTTTGCAACACAGAGAAACATATCTGAAGGTGTTAGAAGTGTTTTGCATGATTTTTGAAGTTAGAGCCTGAAGTGTCAGAAAACAGCGTTTCAGCGCAGAACAAACTTGGTTCCAGCAATGCAAGCTGAATCTTGGTCCCACTTTAAAATATCAGTCTGTGCATGAATAAAACCTATTTTGCAACACAGAGAAACATATCTGAAGGTGTTAGAAGTGTTTTGCATGATTGTTGAAGTTAGAGCCTGAAATGTCAGGAAACAGCGTTTCAGTGCAGAACAAACTTGTTTCAAGCAATGCAAGCTGAATCTTGGTCCCACTTTAAAATATCAGTCTGTGCATGAATAAAACCTATTTTGCAACACAGAGAAACATATCTGAAGGTGTTAGAAGTGTTTTGCATGATTTTTGAAGTTAGAGCCTGAAATGTCAGAAAACAGCGTTTCAGCGCAGAACAAACTTGTTTCCAGCAATGCAAGCTGAATCTTGGTCCCACTTTAAAATATCTGTCTGTGCATGAATAAAACCTATTTTGCAACACAGAGAAACATATCTGAAGGTGTTAGAAGTGTTTTGCATGATTTTTGAAGTTAGAGCCTGAAATGTCAGGAAACAGCGTTTCAGTGCAGAACAAACTTGTTTCAAGCAATGCAAGCTGAATCTCTGTCCCACTTTAATATTGCAGTCTGTGCATGAATAAAACCTAATTTGCAACACAGAGAAACATATCTGAAGGTGTTAGAAGTGTTTTGCATGATTTTTGAAGTTAGAGCCTGAAGTGTCAGAAAACAGCGTTTCAGCGCAGAACAAACTTGGTTCCAGCAATGCAAGCTGAATCTTGGTCCCACTTTAAAATATCAGTCTGTGCATGAATAAAACCTATTTTGCAACACAGAGAAACATATCTAAAGGTGTTAGAAGTGTTTTGCATGATTTTTGAAGTTAGAGCCTGAAATGTCAGAAAACAGCGTTTCAGCGCAGAACAAACTTGATTCCAGCAATGCAAGCTGAATCTTGGTCCCACTTTAAAATATCAGTCTGTGCATGAATAAAACCTATTTTGCAACACAGAGAAACATATCTGAAGGTGTTAGAAGTGTTTTGCATGATTTTTGAAGTTAGAGCCTGAAGTGTCAGAAAACAGCGTTTCAGCGCAGAACAAACTTGGTTCCAGCAATGCAAGCTGAATCTTGGTCCCACTTTAAAATATCAGTCTGTGCATGAATAAAACCTATTTTGCAACACAGAGAAACATATCTGAAGGTGTTAGAAGTGTTTTGCATGATTTTTGAAGTTAGAGCCTGAAATGTCAGGAAACAGCGTTTCAGTGCAGAACAAACTTGTTTCAAGCAATGCAAGCTGAATCTTGGTCCCACTTTAAAATATCAGTCTGTGCATGAATAAAACCTATTTTGCAACACAGAGAAACATATCTGAAGGTGTTAGAAGTGTTTTGCATGATTTTTGAAGTTAGAGCCTGAAATGTCAGAAAACAGCGTTTCAGCGCAGAACAAACTTGTTTCCAGCAATGCAAGCTGAATCTTGGTCCCACTTTAAAATATCTGTCTGTGCATGAATAAAACCTATTTTGCAACACAGAGAAACATATCTGAAGGTGTTAGAAGTGTTTTGCATGATTTTTGAAGTTAGAGCCTGAAATGTCAGGAAACAGCGTTTCAGTGCAGAACAAACTTGTTTCAAGCAATGCAAGCTGAATCTCTGTCCCACTTTAATATTGCAGTCTGTGCATGAATAAAACCTATTTTGCAACACAGAGAAACATATCTGAAGGTGTTAGAAGTGTTTTGCATGATTTTTGAAGTTAGAGCCTGAAGTGTCAGAAAACAGCGTTTCAGCGCAGAACAAACTTGGTTCCAGCAATGCAAGCTGAATCTTGGTCCCACTTTAAAATATCAGTCTGTGCATGAATAAAACCTATTTTGCAACACAGAGAAACATATCTGAAGGTGTTAGAAGTGTTTTGCATGATTTTTGAAGTTAGAGCCTGAAATGTCAGGAAACAGCGTTTCAGTGCAGAACAAACTTGTTTCAAGCAATGCAAGCTGAATCTCTGTCCCACTTTAATATTGCAGTCTGTGCATGAATAAAACCTAATTTGCAACACAGAGAAACATATCTGAAGGTGTTAGAAGTGTTTTGCATGATTTTTGAAGTTAGAGCCTGAAATGTCAGAAAACAGCGTTTCAGCGCAGAACAAACTTGTTTCCAGCAATGCAAGCTGAATCTTGGTCCCACTTTAAAATATCACTCTGTGCATGAATAAAACCTATTTTGCAACACAGAGAAACATGTCTGAAGGTGTTAGAAGTGTTTTGCATGATTTTTGAAGTTAGAGCGTGAAATGTCAGAAAACAGCTTTTCAGCGCAGAACAAACTTGTTTCCAGCAATGCAAGCTGAATCTTGGTCCCACTTTAAAATATCAGTCTGTGCATGAATAAAACCTATTTTGCAACACAGAGAAACATATCTGAAGGTGTTAGAAGTGTTTTGCATGATTTTTGAAGTTAGAGCCTGAAGTGTCAGAAAACAGCGTTTCAGCACAGAACAAACTTGGTTCCAGCAATGCAAGCTGAATCTTGGTCCCACTTTAAAATATCAGTCTGTGCATGAATAAAACCTATTTTGCAACACAGAGAAACATATCTGAAGGTGTTAGAAGTGTTTTGCATGATTTTTGAAGTTAGAGCCTGAAATGTCAGGAAACAGCGTTTCAGTGCAGAACAAACTTGTTTCAAGCAATGCAAGCTGAATCTCTGTCCCACTTTAATATTGCAGTCTGTGCATGAATAAAACCTAATTTGCAACACAGAGAAACATATCTGAAGGTGTTAGAAGTGTTTTGCATGATTTTTGAAGTTAGAGCCTGAAATGTCAGAAAACAGCGTTTCAGCGCAGAACAAACTTGTTTCCAGCAATGCAAGCTGAATCTTGGTCCCACTTTAAAATATCAGTCTCTGCATGAATAAAACCTATTTTGCAACACAGAGAAACATGTCTGAAGGTGTTAGAAGTGTTTTGCATGATTTTTGAAGTTAGAGCCTGAAATGTCAGAAAACAGCTTTTCAGCGCAGAACAAACTTGTTTCCAGCAATGCAAGCTGAATCTTGGTCCCACTTTAAAATATCAGTCTGTGCATGAATAAAACCTATTTTGCAACACAGAGAAACATATCTGAAGGTGTTAGAAGTGTTTTGCATGATTTTTGAAGTTAGAGCCTGAAGTGTCAGAAAACAGCGTTTCAGTGCAGAACAAACTTGGTTCCAGCAATGCAAGCTGAATCTTGGTCCCACTTTAAAATGTCAGTCTGTGCATGAATAAAACCTATTTTGCAACACAGAGAAACATATCTGAAGGTGTTAGAAATGTTTTGCATGATTTTTGAAGTTAGAGCCTGAAGTGTCAGAAAACAGCGTTTCAGCGCAGAACAAACTTGGTTCCAGCAATGCAAGCTGAATCTTGGTCCCACTTTAAAATATCAGTCTGTGCATGAATAAAACCTATTTTGCAACACAGAGAAACATATCTAAAGGTGTTAGAAGTGTTTTGCATGATTTTTGAAGTTAGAGCCTGAAATGTCAGAAGTAGTATGAAGGGCTGTACCTTCTGTCAAAATTTGATTGATGGCTTTGACCTTTTGACCTTTCCCCTCCCCCACGCCCCTCCCCCTCCCTTTCCCACGGTGCCCACCCACGTGTTTGACCCCTCGTTGACCTAGTGAACTCTACTGACCTTGTTTTGATGGATTGAGCAGGTGCGACGTCAACGGCTGACAGGTTTATGGGTTGTTGAGAGGATTAACGACAGGTTTTAACAGGTGCGGGATTAATTTATGACGGGTTTATGGTTGTTGCATCAAATTTACGAGATTCATACCCAGGTGTGGGATTAACTCCTGACGGGTTTATGGGTTTTTGCGTGACCATCCGGTGTTTGGTTGTCATCCGGGTAGAGAAATACAGCAGCTGTGCGTGACCGTCCGGTGTTTGTTGAGGGAATGAATGTTTGTAGAATGTTTCGGCGATTTTACGGTCTAGCCCCCACGTCCGTGTTGTAGGGCATGGGTATCAGATTGCGTTCAGCATAGATAAATAGGGCTTCCCCATCATATCTGCGGAGCATCAGAGCTGTGAAATACATAGACATGGATGCGATACACAAAACTCCTGAGAGGGAATGGGACAAAGATTCTATGGAAGATCTGATTAGGGCACAGAGAAAACCGTACAGCAACAGTTTTAAAATGAGAGAATTTATAAAAGGATAAATATATATACTTTTAAATAATAAAATGATAATACTAATAATAATGCATTTTCTAACATTTGAATCATTAAATACCTTACGTTTTTACAGTCTATGTGATAATATTAAAAAGAGTATCTTCTGTAGACTCTCATTTTCACTCTTGCTCTCCTTGCAGGTCTGCCCGTGAGTGCTTCATGAGCTAACTTTACACAGTGTTATATGAACATCTCATGTAAAAGTGACCATACATGTGATGGGTGTATATAAAATACTTGTTCAACAATATATATTAGTTGCTATAAAAAATATTTATTATTGAAAAGTCTCTATTATCACAACAGTTACGAGTCCATAACCGCACGATGAAATATATTAACAAAGTCTTTAATGTTTTAAAAACATAAATGATAACACTCGGGGCTCAACAGTGTAACACAATCATGTACACAAACACACATTCAGTCCTCCAAGTCGTATTCTCTTCTATAAATAAGAAATGAATATAAACGATGTGATCACACATGATATAAAACAAAGCAAAACATTTATACTAGTTTTTAGGTAGCGGTAAATATTGTAATGGGGACCCAGCGACGTCAAAATAAGTAAAGGGAGAAATGTATTTAAACAGACCAAACCATATGGATTATGCCTGGACATGCCTGGGCATGTCAGAGGACCTGGACATGCATGGACATGTCAATTTGAAACCGTATCAACCCTTAACCTACCCAATCACAGTAAACTTTCTCTATTTCTATATTTTTTTTATAAACATTATTTACTATATTTTTATAAAGCTTTTGTACTCTACAAAGTGAACACCTACCCGTCACACAAAAAGTTCAACACACTTCCATTTGTAATAAAATATTGTAAGTCATTTAAATTATTATAGTAGGACTCAAGACATTTCATCATAAATCACATTTACGTTGTTGTATCAATGTAATATTCAAATGTTTATACAAATTTGTGATGTGATAAGTCCTATAAACATTTCAACCTAAAAAGTGACTTAAGCACAAACACTCACACAAACAAACATGAAAAATAAAACACAAAAAGCAAACACAAAACACAAACAAACATGCAAACTAAAAACTAAAAAGCAAACACGACACAAACTCAAACACAAAACACAAGCAAAAGACAAATTAAAAACATGTAAAACAATATTGTCACTAAAATTTTAAACAAGTATTTTGTTTTCTCAATACGCAAACATGTACGATCACGCTTGCGTGCGTATTATTGTAGCGCAATTTGTGCGGAATAAAGCATAATCATAACCATAAATATGTTTTAAGGTACTGGAATCACACAAATGTCAGGGTAGGACAAAACATCAGCAGCGGCTGCAAACCCCCTCAGACACCATGAGGGTTAAAAAATATATATAATTAAGGCATCAAAGTAACAAACATGTCACTACATCGAAACAAATCATTCATCGTACATCTTAAACATGTATTCAACATTTAAGTTTATTGAACACATAACCCACCTATTTTAAAGATGATATTAAACATTTCCATGTTTATAAAAATAAACATTTACAATACTTTTAGGCGATCATGTATATAAAACATAGTAACAAACATGTCACTTCAGCAAAACAAATCCTTATACAACGTTCATTTTATATTTTTAAGTTTATTGAAGTTATAAAACATAGTAACAAACATGTTACTACAGCAAAACAAATCATTATACCACATTCAATTTATATTTTTAAGTTTATTGAAGTGATAAAACATAGTAACAAACAAGTTACTAAAGCTAAACAAATAATTCATTGTACATCTCAAACAAGTATTCAGCATTTAAGTTTATTGAACTTATAAAACACATCTTACACTTTTTTAAAGACGATCTCCATGGTTATTAAAATTAACATTTGCAATACTTTCAGGTGATCATAAATATAAAACAAACATGTTACTACAGCTAAAGAAATCATTCACTGTACATCTTAAACATCTTAAACAAGAATTCAACATTTTATTTAGGTTTTTGAACTTATAAAACACATCATGCACTTCTTTTAAAGATAACAAAAAACATCTCCATGGCTTTTATAAAATTTATAAAAAATCATAAAAATGGCTTACATTATGTTCTTCGAACATTGAAATCCATCCTGTGAATGAAATATTTGCAAAAATGTTTCAGTTGGAATATAAATAAAACTCTATGGTCCTCCCAGGGATAAACTCCAATGTGAAACTGATGCTCCAGACCCCTCAAACAGACTGATTTGTGATGGTGATGAGTAAACCACATGTTCTCCTTGAAAAGGAGTTTCCCTACAGACAAACTTAAATTTCAACTAAAGAATAATTTGTATTAGATTTATTTCACACCATTCGCTTTAGATTGCTAAAGCTTCTTATTTTAATCATAATCATCAATGTGTATTCCCCTCACACACACTCCTTTTTGAGTTGTATCTTTTAGAAAATGTGATGGTTATTTTATTACAAAAACATGTTGCTGTTTTAAAGGCTATATAAATAAAAAGTATAGAAATATAAATCTTGAGCCCAATATCTGAATATCATTATTGCTGTACTCATACTTTTCTGAATGATCTTTATCAGCATAATAAATATCGGGGATAATTAGCCTTCACTGAAAATACTCTATTCTTCATCTACTCTAAAATATATGTAGACAGTCAGCATATGTTGATGGTCACGTCTTCGAATTGAGAGCTTTACCCATAATGATCACAGGTTTGTTTCAAATTGCTTGTGTCAACAACAACTTGTGGGCCATAAGGATGATACCCCTGACACTGACACTGTAAGCGCTTTGAGTGTCTAGAAAAGCGCTATATAAATGTAATGAATTATTATTATTACATATGAGAAAAGACACCACCAAAGACATCTCATGTTACGTAGACATGCACTCTTCGAATACCCACTGACTTTTTGCGTGAATGACACAACACATGTGAGGAGTGTTTTCTGGGGGTCTCCTGAGAATATACAGTTGCTCTGAAAAAGTCATTCTGACACATACTAGACTCCCATTGTAAGGAGAAATCTCCACAGCCCGTCTCATGAACGCTTGACTGTAATCGCGAAACACAACACCATTATACACTGTTTTAATTTGTTTATTCAATTATTTAACACACATACTTAAATTCAAATTTTTACACCTGGTTCTTTATCAGTCTGATAAATGTGTGGACAATACTGTACATGATAAAATGGCAATCATGCTACTGAGTAAATTAGACACGATTGTTTAGGAAAGTGATGTTTTCATCAAAGTCAGATTATACCTACTTCTTAACATTTAAAATTTTACTCTGAGGTTCCAACGCCGGGGAACCGGGTGAGATATGTTAATCCTTCAACATATTTTACAACATATAGCTTTTTCTAATTGTATCAGCTGAGCTTGTTTCAACTGTTTATGGTCAATTTAGAGTAATAGAGTCAACCTTATCGTCTATTATACAAACCATAAGCAACAACCTAAATTCAATAAAACCAGTTACACATCATGTAAGAAAGGCCTCATAACGCATACAGTCAAGCAGTATCCGCAACTTCTCTTGATTTGGTGTCATCGCTCTTACATTTGCAACTGATTCAGTGGGTAGGTCAAGATCATTAATAATGTTCTTCACTTTTGAACTAGCTTACTGTTTTTTTCCTTTTAGGAAGATCTGATAACCTGAGAATACGAAAAGAAAAAGGATATTGGAAAAAAAATAAATATATAGAATAGAAAGAAAAAAATTACTTCAACCTTGTACTGACCTCTGTTCACAGTCTTTATCAGGTTTCTGATCTGAAACATCAGGGAAACAAAGACTGTTAAGGACAATCCATGCGCTACAACATGCTATCTTATACAGTGTACAGTTTGCCTTCAGCGGTTATGTGTATGTGTCCAAAATATGAGGCCATCATAAAAATACAACCCCATAAATAAATAAAACAGCTTATATAAAATATACTTTGGGCCTTTACTTTAGACTCCAGATGTACACGATCAACATTATCTAACGGTTAAGCAACTCCATCTAATTACCATTTTTAATAGTTTCATATACCAACATTTATTTGCTTGTTTGTTTGTTTGTTGTAGACAATGTACATGTATTACACTTACAATATACCATCACATTTGATTTGCCAGACGTTGCAGAAGTCATAGTCATTGTAACAGAGCCTAGACTTGATCCAGTTATGACAGGGGCATATATAATACCGCCATTAGACGTGGAGCTCTTGCCTTTTTACAGAAAATGGGTCAATTAATATATTAGTTAATTGTACATCTGATAATGATTCTCCATTATTAATATATAAATCACACTAACGTTTTACATGGATGCACGATGGTCCTTGTCTTGAAGTCTCTGTTGAATTAAAAAAAAAAAAAGTGTTATTTTGAATGGCAAAAATCAGGCTATGGACTGTATTGCAATCCGCCTACTTTACTGAGATATGTATTTAAAAGTAGTCCTATTCATAGCACAGGTCTTTACTATGCAAGGCAGTTCGGTTACCTGTCACTAAAGTTGAACTAGGGCCTATCTAAAGACACTTGGGGGCACCCAGCTAAAACTCAGGACTAAAAATCCATCCTTCTTCTTTAGATCATATTATATCTATAACAAATCACTGTTAATGTACACAGATTTCACACTAGGCTGTATGACGTTTGTATGTTTTAGCCTAAATGAAATGTTTCATATATATACCCCTAGGTTCACTTTATAAACGGTCTTTAATTTTTATGAAGGTATGCAGTAGGCATTATGCACCCATTACGGTCCAAAAACACACTTTTGCAAACCAACTTGACTGTAGTGTCCGCTGTTGTGATCCATTTTTGGTCGGGAGAAAATTCATTTACATCATCTTCTTTCAGCAAATCTAGAAATTTTCGACACATAGAATAAAAAAGAAAAAAAGAAAAAGAAGTGCTATAACCTTGTATCGGCATCGGTTTAGAGTCTCTATCAGGCTTCTGATCTGAAACATTAGGGAAACAAAGATTATTACAAAGGACACTCAATACATGCGCTACAACAATCTCATCTCATAAAGGCAGTCATCATCATACCCAGAATCTCCCTAGTGGTCACGCTGATTGTCTCTTTGCTGTTAACACAGACGTCTGTCACATCAGGCCGTGTTTCCTTTTTCAGGCTTCTTACAATCTTCATTTCGTTCTTAAGGTTTGTTTTACGCTTAGTATCCCCCGTACAATCATGATTCGGATCGCGCTCATCGACGATGACCGTGTTCATCGGTTTGATCATTTGTCCTTTGTAATACGGTTTAAACATAGAGTCTATGACGACTTTTACACCGCACATTTTTTCTGCGGCACAGCGGCACTCCGATTGATCATCCGCAGCAGCGCCAGACCTACAGTTGTTCTCCATCAGGTTCGGCGTAGTTTCAGACATTCTTTTCAGAATTCAGTTTTCTCCAAGACGTAGCCGTTTCCTAGAATTTCGGATTTGACCGTTTACTCCCAAAAGTGTTATTAGCAGTAAAATTGCAGCAGAGCCGTGGTTCAGTAAAACAGGTTTGTTGTTGTTTTTAATCAACAAGACGTTGCAGTAGCTCCGTCGTCCAAACCTGGTTATGTTCACAGTGTCGGGTGAACTCAGTTACTGCAGAGTTGATGACGACCTCAGTTGTTGGTTTTACTAATAGGGTCCACCCCTCACCCTTGTTGTAAGGTCTAAGAGGGTTGTGACTGGAAGGCTTGAAAATCAGTCAGGCACCCAAGATAAGTTTCGCTCAAGCTAGTTATAATATTTTGATTAAAGATTATAGACTCAAAAAAATAAGATCCACGAACCAAGTGGTAACTATTATACCAAAGATAATGATAGGTTGTTAAAGATTTTAGTGCCAATTCCATAATAAAATGTTTCAAATAAATTTACAATTGTGATAAATAATACATGCAACACTAGACATCAACAATATTGTGTCTTAAAATATGTTTAAACCTTTTAAACATATGATAAAATTTGAATAAAAAGAGGCAAAAGGGGAAATTGAATCCAATAAATGTTTATTAAAACAATTAAACATATAGCAAGAAACAGAGGAAAAGACTCAACGCTTTACAATTTTGTTGTGCTGCTATACATCCAAAACATATTGATGCATACCCACAATAAAACACTGACTGCGAAATTGGTCTAACTTGACTGAAACAGCTTGTCAATGGTTGAGAAAACAGTTTTTAACACAGGTTCGTCGCTCGCGTCTAAATATAGATTTGTTGTGCAGCATCCGAAAGGGTTGTCCTCAGGAATAGGCCAGGCGTCATCATGCTCATACTCAGAGTCATCATCAGAGTCCTCCTCAGAGTCATCATCAGACTCATCCTCGGAGTCCTCCTCGGAGTCAGACTCGCTGCTTTGAGACAAAACTTTTCTTTTATATTCCTCCAGATGTTTCTTTACCCTTATGAGATGATTTTGATCGTGATGCAATTTTCTTTCAGATTCCTCCCGCTGTTTGTTTACCCTTATGAGATGATTTTGATCATGATGCGTTTTGTTCCAACAGGCAGATAGGCGGACGTATTCTGGTCTCGTTGAGGCAAGGTATCTCATACCCGCCGTGACAGCATCCCACTGATAAACGTACCTGATTTTTCCACCAAAATTAATTTTTGTCCAAATTTGATTGTAGAAGTACGTCCAGTCTACGGCCGTCAAAAGCAGATAGCTACATTCAGGTATACGTAGATCTTCATAATCCAAAACGTAGAGTTTCACAGTCTGCAATGTCTTGTCAAACACAAATCTCCCCGTACGATCCTCAGACACTGTGAATTCTTGTTTCGCAAAATCTTCATCTTCATCGAGAATCTTTATCAGACCGTGACTTTCCTGG
>NC_133373.1:20408125-20480259 GCF_049309525.1 Garra rufa
CTAATTATATGGTTACTTTATTACCAGTTTTGATGAAACACATTACAGAAATTAGTTTAAAATTGACTTATGTGTCTCACTTGGCCATGTAGTCAAACTTTCAGGGATGCTCAATTCTTGAAGATCTACTTTCCTGCAAAGTTCAGGTCCAACCCTGATCCGACACAACTGAACCAACTAATAATGATCTTCAGGTGCACTTGATAGTTACAGACAGGTGTGTTTAGTCAGAGTTGGAACTGAACTCTGTAGGTAGGTAGATCTCCAGGAACAGATCTCTCTTAGGCACCATAGCTTTAAAAAGAAGTGCTTACCAAAAAAAAACTTTAATGTAAAACAGACTTGAGTCCACACCAAAAACAAACTCAGTCTGGAGATCTAATGAATTCGATATCATCATCACACTTTTATTGTCGTGTAAGTGGGCTCATGGTGTTGATGGCTGATGAGGCCAGATACATGCTCTGGTTCCTCCAGCTCAGAGCAGATGGTACAGTACTTAATGACTGATTCCTGAAATGATGCATCTGTTGGTGCCAAGTTTTCTGTTATCTCAGCTTTACAGTCCGGAGTAAACATTGCTGTAGTGTTGTAGGAAAATGCCACACATTAACTCTTTTTTTTAAATGTCAAAACATGCTAAATAGGCATGTCCTACATTATGGCCAATCAATGAGGAGCAAACATGTCAAAGGAAGCTACAAAACAGTCCAGTCTGAATGTTTGATTGCTAACCATCACTGTTTTTCAGTTACAAGTTTTTAGTTGTAGTTATGTTCAAGCAATCGTAAGTCATTGTCACAAAGTAGAAGATTCCATGCAGTGACATTCAGTGTTTCACAAAAAAGTTTAGATTCCAAAAAAGGCAACATAGCTCACAAGCGAATATATATTTCCAAGTGTCTTGCTGAAAAACTCTGTACTGCTTCCCTCAGTGCTTCTGATGCTTTTCTTTTCTCTCTCTCTCTTTGACTTTGTGTATATCTGTATGTGTCTGTATGGACACGCTCAGAGCGGGCAGCAGGGCTTTGCTGTCGTTTGGTCGTCCCTTGCCACAAAGGGATGCCAAGGCTCACTGACCTGTCTGTCAAAACCAAAGATGTGTGGGAGATTCCACGGGAGTCATTGCAACTCATAAAGCGCTTAGGCAACGGCCAGTTCGGGGAGGTTTGGATGGGTATGACCCCTCCCACAGTGCTTAGCAACAGCCAACCAGGAGTGTGTTTCCCAGAAGCATCATTAGCCAACTATGGTCACAAGTTCCGTTGAAATCTACTGGTAACGACAGGAATTGCGACCATAGTTGCTTTTGGGAAATGCAGCCCGAGAGGGAAATCGAGTGAGGTCAAAGTGAGAGGTGAAGTTACTTTGAGAAAGTCTGGATATTTAAGCTAATTTCTTTAAACTAATCTTCCAGGTTCAGTATGTGTTAAGCTCTAACAAAAGCATTTGTGGAATGGCGATTGGCAAGTCATCCTTCTTGACTTAAAAAAAAACACACTCTTAAAATGCAAGTAAACTGGGCAAATATGTACATCCATTTCTGGAATATTCAGACATCATGAAGTGACCAACCCTCTCAGGACAATGTGACCACCCTCCTTCTTTCTCATTGCATGTTCCCCCGTCGTCCGGCTAGTTAACCCCTCTACTCCTCCCCCTTTATAGAGAGTGCAGATGGTTTGTGCTTTAATTTAACGGGTGTGTGCATGGACTACACGCCTGATACGGTGGGACTTAGCCATGATTCCTGGGAAATCGCCCGTGAGTCTCTAACACTGGAGAGGAAGCTGGGGGCCGGGTGTTTTGCTGATGTTTGGTGTGGTAAGACAGTTGCCTCCTCTCCCACATTCTCTGACCTCCACACAAACTAAGGCTTTAAATTTAAGATTTCCGAAAAACATTTTCATCTAATCCAGTTAGTTAAATATTGGTTGCTCGCCTTATTCTTATGACAATCTTCTTACATCCCTCAACCATTTTATTTCCACATTTATTTCTAATATCTTTATTAAAGGAACAGTTCAACCAAAATGCATTTTAGGTTTATTTTTATTTTATTTTATCAGTTTTTTACATACAGTCTATTAATAGTAACCATGGCTTTCAAGCTCCCAGTTGTTAAAATAATCAGATGTGTGTCAGTATTTTAGCTCCATGAATTAGGTGTTAAAGTAATAGCAGCCTAATAAACCTGCTGCTATTTTATTATAATGTTAATCAAACAATATAACAAAAGAAAGAGAGAAAATCACTCACTCTCAACCAAATACTTTTTGTAGCTTTAATAAAAATCAATGTATGTTTCATATAGTGTTTTATTTTACATTGATTACTTTATTCAATTGCTGTAAGTTTCTTATCTGAATGACAAAATGTTGTACAGACTTACCTGAAACATTTTTAAGCACCGTTTACTTTGTAAACATTGATATTTTTATTTATTTGTACTATTGCTTGCCATTAGTTTCTTTCTGACTGTCCTTATTTGTCTTTAATAATCTTGACAACTTTTTAGTTATTTTAGTTGTACGGCCTACTAGTTTTAATGGCTCAGTAAGTTGCAAAATAATTTGAAAATTTGACAGTCATGGTTACTATGGACTGTTGTAAAAGAGCATTGTGAAGATTCTTGAAAATGTCTCTTATTGCATACAGGTTTAGAGGGTGAGCAAACAATTCCATATTTTCATATTTGGGTGAGATATTGCATTCATTCTTGTGGCCTACCCCTTCATCATCTACAGCAAACCATTTCTTTTTACTCATACCATGCAGAAGATTAGATGAACATGCATGTGAAATTGTCAGTAATGTTGTAAATTTTGAAAAAAAAAAAAAAAAAACTCAAGTAAAACAAATTTTACTTGAGGGACTAAGTAGAGCTAATTTGTACACACACATTTTACGTATACTGATTTGTTTTGATAATTATTGTAAGAGATTTAGTGATTCTACATTTTGTTATCATATTGAATGGAGATAAGAATAAGAACGGTAAGTATCGAGTTGAATCATGGGTGTTTTATGACTAATACCACAGGAGAGGTTTTCTACTGTTCCACACCTCTATTTAACACAAGTTGACGTGTTTAAGATTAGTGTGCTTGTGTGTTCGTCTCTCACTTTTTCACTTACTTCCCTGTAGATGTGCATCCCAAAATATCACCTGAATCTGCTTACTATGATAATTGCCTTTAGGACACTGTTGATATTTAGTTTCTGATGAACAGAGGCATACACATCAATGTGTTTGTGTAGATCAGTGGTTTTAAAAACCAAGTACCACATGTCATGTAATCATACCATTTAAGTACCACCTGAAAGTAAACATAAGATGATGTTTGATGAACATTTTCTTTTGTAATCAAAGTAGTTTAAGTTGAAACAAAAAAACAAGAAACAAGAAAGAAACACATAAAACAAGATCCTCATATGTCTCTATTAATCTGGGAAAGGGGAAGATATTTCAAGATACCCAATAAATCACAGACTTTAAATGATCAGAATATCCACCATCGCAGTGTCATTTAAAGGCAAGCAGATTTCAGTGCTGTAGTTTTTTCTGAAATTCCCTACTACATCCTGAAGAAAAACAGCCGCAAATCACAAGTACAATGTAGTTCATTGCATACTAAAAATAACATACTTTGGATTGCAAAGATAAATCTTTAGCAAATTGCATTCAACACAACTTTGTGTTGATCCGCATAATTCTTAAATTAAACAGTTATTAAATTTTACAGTAAGTGAATACAAATAAACCAGTTGTAAATGGGCACAATTCATTCATAGTGAAATCCCCATGAGTGTACTTGTGTGTTAATGGCTGCTTTAATTGCTAATTAATTTTGCATGAATGAGGGGGCTGAACTTTTTTGGGTGCATGAATGTCATTTTGTGGCATGCCATTCGTAGGAGCTTTGTGCTGTTGTACTGACTCTCTTCTGTGTGGTTTTTGTTAGGCACGTGGAATGGCAACACTAAAGTGGCTGTGAAGACCCTCAAGCCGGGAACCATGTCTCCAGAGTCCTTCCTGGAGGAAGCGCAGATCATGAAGAAATTGCGACATGATAAACTAGTGCAGCTCTATGCTGTCGTTTCTGAGGAGCCCATTTACATCGTCACTGAGTATATGGGAAAAGGTCAGCAGTTGTTCTCATAGTAAAAGTGAAGAGAATGGGTTAACTAGAGGACAGACATAGAATGTATCTATTTTAGCAATACTGATGGGTTTTGTAGGCCTGACTGAAAAAAAAATCCAATTAAAGATAAATCAGGATTGAAGGTTGATGTTCTAACCTCAGAAATTGTCACCTGAGGACTCAAAACACTCTGCTTTATTGGACAGAAAGAAAAAGAAATTATAGTGGGCTAAATTTAATTTGAAGAGCTGTAATGGAGGAAGCAGAAATTTAACCTAATACTGCTTGAAAAGCTAATGGACAGTGGATGGAAAAATTCCCGAACTCCACACATTGTTCACCATCAAAAATGATTTAAATAATTTAGTCAAGACATAATCCACCCACTCTTAAAAGTAAAATTTTTTATAAGATAATTTATAGTGCCCAAAATCTGAAACAAATGCCCAATTATCAAACTGACTGTGTGTATACATCTGCTTGTAGCAGCATGCCCCTTGTTTTGATGAAGTTAACATGTGTATTTTGTATGTTTTAGGAAGTCTTCTAGATTTTCTGAAGGACGGGGAGGGACGGGCACTCAAGCTGCCCAACCTAGTTGACATGGCAGCCCAGGTACAGCAACATCACTTAAACCTGATCTACAATGGTCCCAAAAATATTTAATATTTAACACTAAAGACACACTTAACAATTCATGTAAGTACTTGCATTAGATAAGAAATGGCAAACCACCATCTATTTCAAAGAAAGATAGCACAAACATTTTTTAAGCAAAGTTTTTTTCACTGTGCTTTAGATGATGCAAAAATAGGTATATTACTTAAAATAGTTTTTGGGGCCACTGTAGATCAATGATGTAACAAATACAGTAGGATAAAAATAACTCTGCTTTAGTTAACTCAATCTAAAAATAATCTGTTCAGGCCCCTGTTGTGTGTATGAAGTTCTATTATATTATTTTATTATAGGTAGGTACTGTATCGTGCTGTATCAGCACTGTAACACGCAGAAGACAATATTTCTTAGTTTGGACTAAAGTAACCTCAGCACTATTCCTTAAGGATTTGACTTGCTCAGCAAATTTCAGTGTAAGTGTTTGTGTATTCAGGTGGCTGCAGGCATGGCCTACATCGAGCGGATGAACTACATTCACAGAGATTTGCGCTCCGCTAACATTCTGGTTGGTGATAACCTGGTGTGTAAGATCGCTGACTTTGGCCTGGCCAGACTCATTGAGGACAATGAGTACACTGCCCGACAAGGTAAGAAACACTTGCCACCAAGCATGTTTATTCCTCCACGGACCATCTGGACACAAACATAAATCTGTTGTTTTGGATGCTGGTCCCTCAGCATGGCATGCTATAGAAATAGTTGTTTCTTTAGTTATGTTGTTCATTTTTCAGTGAAACAACAAAGTAGAATTTTTCTGAAGATATAATTTAAAGTATTCTAAATAGTGATGCACAGTATTGAATTTTTATGAAAACTCAGAAACCTAAATTAAAGTTTTTATTTACCTTTATTTTAAATAATCATTTATTAAATTTGTTTAATAACACTCAAGTAAAAATGTCTGTTCTGTACTTTATTGTCAACATCTTATATTTAATCAAATAGTTGAGTAGTGTCTTCTGATTAGTGTTAGATTGATGCCCAGTAGAACAGTGGTGTGAAAAGGTTGCAAATCCTAAAAGGAACACAGGATATATATATATATATATAAATGCTTCCCATTTTATTTTGTCATTTAAATAACTTCTCATTGGCAGACAGTTTATCCTGTTTCTGTGGTGCAGAGAGAGATAGCAGCCAAAGAGGCTGCGGCAGAGTAGAGGACAGGGAGCTTCTTGGAAAAAGTTACCTGAAAGGTCACAATTTATTTTCAACAAGACAGGCAAGCGGAAGAAAGATTTGGCACAATCTAATGAAACTGACTAGAATATGAAATTCTGCCACCAAACTGCCTCTGAAAGTAAATCATTTCACAGTTGATTTACAGATAAAAGGGTTAGTTCACCCAAAAATGAAAATTAGCCCATTATTTACTCACTATCCAGGCATCCTTGGTGTATATGACTTCCTTTTTTCAGACGAATGCAGTCGTTATATTAAAAATGATCCTGGCACTTCCAAGATTTATAGTGGCATGGGTAGGTGTTTCTCTTAAAAAGTCCAATAAAGTGCATCCATCCATAATAAAAAGTGCCTCACATGGCTCCGGGCTGGCGCGGATTAACGCACAGGCTTATATAGGCTGCAGCCTAGGGGCCTCACGTGTTCAGGGGGCCTCGGATTGGCCAGACAATTATTATTATTATTATTTTTATTATTATTTTTTTTTAATACTTAAGTGTGAACCAGGCACGGCACGGCGCAGGGACACCAGTTTGGATGGGCCAGGGCTGCGTTCTCCGATAACGTTGTCTCTTAGCGTGCTACGAAGACTCAAAAGGTACACCTTAACTACAGCTATACCTTTCCTACGTGTGTTCTCCAAACTATACCTTAGGATATTGCTTAAGGTAAACCTTCTTAAGTGCGACCTTAGCAGGTGCTGTCCATGGTGGAAGTGCTGAATAGGTTGATATCGATGCCTCGGTGATCGATTGTGCGCTCTTTCCTTCACAGCGGTATAGGTAAAGTATTGAGAAAACAATGTTTTTTTTTATAAAGAAGCGTTTTAGAAATAGTACAAACTGCATTTATCGGGGCTCAATGAAATATGTACATGCAGAAATACATGTGTATGTGTTTCAACTTATTCTCATCATTTTGCGTACGAATAACACGACTTTGCAATAGCGTGTAATGCATAAGCCAAAGTCCAATTTTGCGTGCATATGATACGCCAATCCTTCCAATTAACTTCAATGGAGAGAGGATGCGTATAAATACCACGCATCATCTTTTATATAGATGATATAAAAGATGATGCGTGGTATTTGTATGCATAGCTAAGAGCGCTCCAGACCAACCTTACGAACGTATGACTTACAGAAGGTATACTTAACTAAGAAGGTTTCGGAAAACACATATTAACGATAAGGTACTTCTTAAGGTACAACTTAAGAACGACGTAGCGTTAAGGTGGTTTCGGAGAACCCAGCCCAGACCAATTGTGAACGTTAAATTAAAAACGTTATCTAATCACTGTTTAACCTAATAAAAATTACTGACTAATATACTGTTAAATTATTTGTGACTATACATAATATTGATTTTAATAGCTTGCTCTTTAAATATTTTGTTGCATTGTAAAAAAGTTTCGGGTGCATAGGACGGACCTATTCGCGATCGCTCTCCGTGGTACTGACCAAAGAAGAGTGCTTTGGAATCTCCATTACGTATCAAGCATCATTCCTGGGCTGCGGGGGGCACCAAAAAATCTGGGTCGTGAAAAATTATCATGACAGGCTACTAGTATAAATAACAAATAAAATATGTTTAAAGCATGTTGATATACAAAAGCAATATAAAGGTAATATAGGCTTAGACCAAATTAGCGGAGAAAAGGTGATCTCCTGTGCGGCCCTCTCTCCAGTCTCCCTCTTGTGCCACCCTTCCCCACCAGTGATGCGCAGGTTGATCCAAAATGAGCGGGAGGCTGCGGTTACCCGCGGTTACGAGTCATCCAAAAATATTTCTAATGATATTCGGGTCGTTTGAAAAAAAAAAAATGCCAATTAAACCTTTGTAATTCATATTGTACTAGACACGATTTTCTTTGAAATACACAGACCTATTTACCTTTTGAATGTTAAGCGTTATAACTGTTGAATAAAGCTGAGGCGGAACAAAATGCCCGATTCCCAACACGCTTAACTGAGCAATGCCATTGTACCATTTTATAGGCTACTTTTAAACGTATATAGCTCAGTAATGTTAGTTTTATGTATTTTCTGAGAGGGGGTGGGATTTTTGTTGGGAAAGACGGGTTAGAGACGCACACTTCGATTAGACTGGATAAACATATGCAGCATCTTAATTCTTAAGAAAATGGTTTTCCTAATGTCCCGAATATTTTGATTATGTCCAATGCTTCTCTTTCTTTTTGGAATTATTAGACACATTTCACTATGTCTTTTCAAATGCCTAGGTCTGTTTAATTTCCTTAATTATACAATTTCTAGCACTATTTTTAAACGTTTATTCAAGCAATAATATATAAATTATCTCAAATATATGCTTGTTTAAAACCAGGGATTGAAAACGAATTCAAAGGGTATTTTTCTTTACATTTCCAGAGAGCTAAACGAACGAAATTAAACATTACTTAATAAATTCAAAGCACTATAAATTCGTTTAATACAACTATTAATATATAGCCTATAAAATAATATTATTTGAAAACTTCATTTGAAGTGCATTCGTTATGTTTGTATAAGAAAATTCGTTAACCTAGCCTATTAAGTTGATTTAATATTCTTTATAATTTTTAGAAAAAGTTAAAAGTTAAGAAAAAAGGAATTAGCTTGTAGTGTGTGTATATATATATATTTAGGGCTATAGGCTAATCTTTTTCTCAACTTTTATTACACTGTAGATCGAAATAAAATAATTCTTGATCATATTTAACATCGGAGAATCACTGACATAATTTAGAGTACTTCGAAAACGAAACTATTTAAATCTGTATAAAGGAAAGACAAAATAAATCACAACAAGAAAAAATCTGTATTTTTCTTGTAATCAAGAACATTTCTTTTGACAAAATTACCTAATTAATGCCGAATCATGTTTGACAGGGAACGCATCTCCACCGCATAGCCGCATATAATCGCTGTGTCAGTCACAAATATTAAACATGCGGGTCTAGCGCCGGCCCTGGCTGAGAGGCAGAGGCGCTGGCGCCCTCCTAGCAATGGCGCTGGTCGCGCTAGCATCCTGGGGTGGCAGAGACAAATATTTGTGCTTGGTGATGTGGGTCTCGGCTCTCTTCATCTCCTAGTTGCAGCGATGACTCCGAGACTGTACGTGCGCGTTTAAGGTACCTAAACAACGACTGTTGCAACAGGGCCGAGGGCTGGGTTGGAAAATATGTGACGTCATTATGTTTTTTAATTTAATCAATGTTGATTATGAAAGTGAGCATGCAGCATGAGAAAGATATGATACATCATGAGATGTGCAATATGTCTGGAGACATAGGTAAAACATTTTGACCACTTCATTAAGTTTTGTTTTGTAGTCTCTTTTTTAAAAGATTTTCGTTTTGTATAAATTGTATCTTAATTTTGATGTTTTATCAACCAATTGCCTGTATTTAATAAATAACAAGCAAATATATAGCAGACAATGTAATAAGGCGCCGACACGATCAGTTGCATTGCATGTGAACTGTCTGGAGGGCGCCGAAACTCAGCTTGTGCCTCACAGATTTGAGAAATATAGGCTATCTATTATAGTAGTTTGAAATGTCTACTTTTAAACGAAAATATTCAAAACTAAAATAAATAGGCTAGCCTTCTCTCTGAATATGTAATCATATGAAATGTGCATTTCTCTCTGGCGTTCATGGCGAGACCACATCGTCAACTTCATTTTTGCTGCGACACAGAAAACACCAGTTTATTAATAAATAATTAAATGTCTCCTTGTGGTCTGCGTTTGAGTGTGGCTATATTACGTAAACGCTCATCTATCGGGTATATAAGTAATGAAATTAATATAAAGGGGCGATTTGTCCACGAATGGCTTAAATGAACAACTAGTTGACTTTAGTCGGAGGCAGCCCTTATTCCACATATTTGCAGGCCATTCTGGGTTGAGCCAGCGACCCTGAGTGGAATGAGCAAGCGGAATATTCAGAAATGCGCTCTCCGCTCACATGCTCTGATCGGAACAAAGACGAACCACTGTCTGCTGAACTTGCGCAGAAACAAAGACAGGTTAGACATAACCAGCTTTTTAAAATTAACTTTTTAAAACTAATATTTAGACTATTTTAGCACAAATTATGAGCTTACTGCCGATTTTTTTTTTATAATTCTTGACAAAATTAGAAAATATTAAAAAAAATTATTTTTGGATGGGCCTGTTGAAAAGTGGGTGGGCCAAGGAGGGGGGGGGGGGCATCACACATAGATCAGCCTAGGGGCCCCTGACAACCTTAATCCGCCCCTGGCTCCTGGTGATGAATTCAGACACGCAGTGAAGAGACCAAAACAAAACGGTCACGAATTAGAAGTACAAAATGAGAATTTGTAAAGAAAAATCAGAGGATTTCAATATAAGCCAAGATGAGACTTTGCTTTCTCAAAAACTTTGCTCCTGTAAACAAACGTTGGTTTTTGACTCACCGGCACATACGCAGCGCATACGTCCTAAGTCATCCACCCAGAATGGCTTCCATGTAAGACCAGTTAGCGCAAGCTAGATTAAAGTGATTATTACATTTTAAATATGGATATTTTTCTTACACAAACACATCGATTCACAACAGAAGGCCTTCATTTACCCCCCGGAGCTGTGTGAGGCAATTTTTATTATGGATGGATGCACTTCATTGGACTTGTTTTGGACTGTTGAAGAGAAACACCCGCCCATGCCATTATAAATCTTGGAAGTGCCAGGATCATTTTTAATATTAGTCCGATTGCATTCGTCTGAAAATAGAGAGTCATATACACCTAGGATGCCTGGAGGGTGAGTAAATTCGTTTTTCATTTTTGGGTGAACTAAGTCTTCAATTCATTTTATACAGAAAAGGAGTTGCATCTCACATTGGTAAGATAACATTTTCAGGGACAGTACAGGGTTTGATTTAACAGATTGAGATTTGATTGGATCATGAAAAGTGAACTTTGATGTTATTGATCAACACACTGCACTGGTTATATCAGCAGAAAAGTAAAGTCGTTTCAGAAGAGCAGCATTTTATTAAATCTTGGTAAAAGATTGTTGTAGTACAAAACATGTCCAATAAAGTGCATCCATCCATAATAAAAAGTGCCTCACACAGTTCTGGGGGGCGAATAAAGGCCTACTGTAGTGAATCAATGTGTTTATGTAAGAAAAATATCCATATTTAAAATGTAATAATCACTTTAATCTAGTTTGCACCAACTAGTCATACACGGAAGCTATTCCGGGTAGATGACGTAGGAAGTATATGTTGTGTATGTGCTGATGAATCTCGCAAAAACAACATTTTTTTTTTTTTACAGTAGCAAAGGAAGCAAAGTTTCCTTACTTTAGGAAAGAAAAAACAGTCTCCTCTTGGCTTTGAAATCCTCTAACATTTGTCTTTACAAATCCTTGTTTTGTACTTCTAGTTTTGTTTTGGTCTATCCACTGTCCGTCCACATTCGTCACTTCTTAGTCTTATCTGGCCCATGCAGCTTGCGTGTATGACAAGTTGCCGCAGGCTAGATTAAATATGGATTTTTTTTTTATTTTTTTTTTACACATATAGGCTAATTTAAGGTCCTTTCCCGGTCCAGCTCCTCTCTGGTCTCTGGTTATTTCTCTCATCCTTCTGTCCTGCCCATTAAATGTGAAAGATGTCTAAAAAAATAAGTGTATTTTGATTTCATGTTTTGAAAGTTTTTAATTGTTAGTAGCTGACTTTAAGACAAGATATACCAGTGCATTTTCATTTTAATACATCTCTTTATTTCTCCTATATCTCAGGGGCAAAATTCCCTATTAAGTGGACGGCGCCTGAAGCAGCTCTGTATGGGAAGTTCACCATTAAATCTGATGTTTGGTCTTTTGGAATCCTGCTGACAGAGCTGGTCACTAAAGGCAGAGTTCCATATCCAGGTAAATCTTGAAACAATGGCTCTGGGTGATCACTAGATTCTGTCCTGGAAAATTAATACAACGTTCTGTTATGAAACTCTAGATGGCGCAGGCCGATAGGTTCAAACTCAATCTGATATGATCACATCATTATTCACATTGTGCAGCTGATTGGTTTTTGTTGCATTAGCAGCCAAAATGCTTGCTGCTAAACATTCAAATACTTGGTCAGTGTTTGCCAAAGCAGTTGCAGCGCATTTCAGAAACCCTCCACCTTCCCCAGTTTCACCTGTATAGATCTGCTACAGAGTAATTTCATGTATATGTGCAGCAGCAGTATTTCTTACATGTTCACAGCAGCATGTCTGTGAATGTATTGGCAGTAGCAAGTCTCTGTACTTGCTCTGCCATAGCAGCAGCAGCGTAGCAGATTCTGCCAACACCAAACTCATTAACATTTCCATGAATATTACTTATTACATACATTATTACTGAATATTGCTTATTTTTATAAGAGTTGTCATGTCAGAACCATTGTGACCTTTAAAAACATACCTTTAAAAAGGCAAAACTATCTGACCCATATTCTTAAATAGGTGAGATTTGTAAAGTGATATTTCATCGTTGCTGTAAACCAAAACATTGTCTAAACATTTAAAGGTGAAGGTCTTTGCTGTCACATACCCCAATTTCTGAGAGGCATGTCCAGTCTTAGATTTTTTTTGTATTATGGCAAACTGACTCTGCTCTTTCCACACCTTTAAGCTTTATTTTTAAAGCTACAGTGTGTGGGTAATTAAATCAGTATTAGTATAAATCTGTGTAAAAGTGAACCATCCTTTTAATTTCTCTCTCTTAAAAAGAAGAGATGCTGAAACTCTGATACATGATGAATTATTGTCGTTTACACCAATTCCAGTAAAAATCCAGTGATCTTGGCTGGAATGTAGGGGAGAAATGAAGGGGGATATATAAAATGCCATTGTGTCATCGCAGTATTGCATCATCCACAGATGTTTGGAGGCGTTTCTCTCTCTGTGTTGTTAAAATGCGGTCATCTCCCTCATGATGATAATTAATCTTCTGGCTTCATAAATGCAGTTTTGTTCCAAGATACCTAGTTTTTAGAAGCAGGTCTTATTGTCCTGCCCCCCAAAGTTTCAAAAACTGAGTTGATATTTCCTGGTTTGACAGATTGATAGTCTGTTTTTATCTCCCAAGTCATTGTTGCAAAATGTATTTTGCAACATGAGTTTATGGATCTCTTTATTAGTACATTTTAACGTATCTATGAAAAAAACATTGTTCTGAAAACATTATGGTAACAAAAAACATTGGAAAAAAAATTAGAAAAGATGTAGGCCAGTTGGAAACTACTACTCAGACATCAGGACATACAAATAAATGCCATGCTCTGTTTATTTGAGCATACCAACTAACTCACCATAGCAACGCTGGCTCAGACAGTGTTAAGAGTTTGGGCAGAACTAATGTTGAAAAAAGAGTTTATTGTATTTAAAATGTTATCGGTTCTATTTGGTGCTGCTAAAATATGGAAACACACATCTTTAAATGGTTAAATGTTCTTAAGAGGGATAGATGTCCATATGAATGTCTTCAGTTTCAGTGGTGGTACACAAATCAAGTAAAACTACAGATGTCCTTGTAAAATGTGACCCTGGACCACAAAACCAGTCATAAGGTTAAATTTTACAAAACTGAGATGTATAGATCATATGAAAGCTCAATAAATAAGCTTTCTATTGATGTATGGTTTGTTAGGATAGGACAATATTTGGCCGAGTTACATCTATTTGAAATCTGGAATCTGAGGGTGCAAAAAAATCAAAATACTGAGAAAATCACCTTTAAAGTTCTCCAAATTAAATTCTTAACAATGCATATTACTAATCAAAAATTGCATTTTGATATGTTTATAGTAGGAATTTTACAAAAAATCAATCATTTTGACCCATACTATGTATTTTTGGCTATTGCTACAAATATACCCCAGCGACTTAAGACTGGTTTTGTGGTCCAGGGTCACAAATATTACTCCAATAAAAATGTTAAGTACTCCTTTTCAATTTTATTCAAGTTAAATTACAAAAGTACTTGATTTTTAATGTTAATGTTTTTTTTGTTTTTGTTTTTTTTAAGGTTTCAGATCACACTTTAATTTGGGGATAACTTCTCACTATAAACTAACTATTAACTATGACCTTTGCCTAAATAAACTCCGGAAAATCCGGAAAGTATTCACAGCGCTTCACTTTTTCCACATTTTTTTCCAAATTCTGCAAACACTACCCCATATTGAGAATCTGAAAGAAGTTTGTTTTAAATCTTTGCAAATTTATTAAAAATGAAAAACAAAAAAATCACATGTACATAAGTATTCACAGCCATGACACTCAAAATTGAGCTCAGGTGCATCCTGTTTCCACTGATCATCTTTGAGATGTTTCTACGACTTGATTGAAGTCCACCTGTGGTAAATTCAGTTGATTGGACATGATTTGGAAAGGTACACACCTGTCTATATAAGGGCCCACACAGTTAACAGTGTATGTCAGAGTACAAACCAAGCCATGAAGTCCAAGGAATTGTCTGTAGATCTCCGAGACAGGATTGTATCGAGGCATAGATCTAGGGAGGGGAACAGAAAAAATTTTGCAGCATTGAAGGTCCCAAACGTCTCTGAAACACTCCACCGATCTGGTCTTTGTGGCGGTGTGACCAAACTCAATCCTGTCCTCAGTGAAGACACATGAAAACATTGGAATTGGCAAAAAGGACCTAAAGGACCCTCATACTCTGGGAAACAAGATTCTCTGGTGTAATGAACCTCAATTCTAAGCATCATGTTTGAAGGAAACCAGCTTTGCTCATCACCTGCAGAGTACCATCCCAAAAGTAAAGTGTGCTGGATGCAGCCTCATGCTGTTGGACTGTTTTTTAGCAGCAGGGACTGAGGGACTCGTCAGAGGACAATGGCACCAAGCACACAGCAAGAATGGATTATAGACAACTCTGTGAATGTCCTTGAGAGGTGAGGAGAACAATGGCAGATAATTGCCAAATTATGATGAGCAAAGCTTGTAGCATCATACTCAAAAGGACTTAAGGCTGTAATTGGTGCCAAAAGTGCTTCAACAAAGTATTGAGCAAAGGCAGTGAATACTTATGTCCATGTGTTTTTTTGTTTTGTTTTGTTTATTCGTTTCAAGAACAATTAATTTTGTAATAAGGCTACAACATAAAATGTGGAAAAAGTGAATAATTTTTCTGAAGAACAGCAGTTTAATTGTTCAGGTCAAACAAGGGACTCATGAACAACTAAAACAAACAAAAAACACAGCTGTGGATAAACTTTTGAACAGGGTAATTTTTTATAAATTCAACTATTACTTTCTCCGGTGGACTATATGTAAATGTATTTTATGTGAAATATCAACTGTAACTGAAGATACTGTATAAAATGGAAGCTTAAGTTTAGGTTTGGGGATCTAAAATATGGTCATGCAGAATATGTCCCTTATAAGTACTAATGTAAGGTCCACGCAGATGGCCCAACGGAGGTATCCAATGGTGGATGAAGGTTTCTTCCGTGTTCAGATTTTTTAGCGCGCAAAGTTATTAAATGTATGTTCAGTTCAAATCTGACTCCGTTTTATTATTACCTCACATTTGGGTTAGAATGACAATTATTATTGATCATTCATAGGATAATTTGTTCAGACATCTGATTATTCTATTTATTCTTTAATATTATTGTACTCGTTTATTTGTGAATTTACTAGAGACAATAATTACAGAGTAAATCAGAATGAAATCAAATGTAACAATTTATTATCAGTCAGGTAATTATGTATTATGCCAATTACATAGCCAATTCAGAGATATCAAATCATATCAATACAAACATCAAATTCTCAGAGATATATCTAAGAGTAAAAAGATGCATATCTGACTTTAGAAAAATAAATAGTGTAAAGTGTAGAGACTCACACCACACTATGGGCTTCTCACTACAGAATCGTACTAATCCTCTTGCTCCATCTCTTTAAGTACCCAGACCAAGACAAATAACCCCCAAAATGGAGACAGGAACTAACAATTGGAATTTGCATTGATCAAGTCTCAGACATGATCGTTTACACCTTTTTGGGAACAGATGGTAATTTGCTTGAAAGACACTAGGAGATGGCACACCCTGTACAGTGAGCAAAATATCTATAAACTTTTAGGATCTGTTTAGCCTTTAGTTTACTTCTTGTAAGAATGAGACCATTGTACCAGACACACAGAGACAATTCAAATGATATCAAACATGAATGTGAATAACACTTGCGTTCATGTAGAACACTATATTTTGTTATTGACAGATGGGTGAGGGGAAGTGGTTGGAAAGGATAGGTGAGAAGGGACTTTTCTTGCATCTTCTCTCAGTGAGATGTGGAACCATATGTCTGTATACCATGTGTGTATTGTCCGTCTCAGAAAATCAACGTGTCTGAGGTTCTGTAAACCTTACACTAATAATCAGCCAATATGCTAGTAATATGCATGTTGATAAGCAACTAGGTAAAGTGTAAAATTGAGAATTAGTCCATAAACTAAAGTGTTTCAAATATTAATAACAATAATTTTCTTTATCAATTTTTGTCTTGTTTTGCGGAAATTACACACTTTAGCTTTTTTGTTTACTGTGAGTAAGAACCCTGGAATTTCCATAAGAAGAAAGTTAACTGAATTTTATTTTATGGCAAAGGTTCTTAACTCTGGCCCTCAAGCTCAACTTTCCTTCAGAGTTTAGCTCCAGCCCTAATCCAACACACCACAACAAGCTAATCAAGGTCTTCATGATTGCTAAATAGTTATTGGCAAGTGAGTTTGAGCAAGTTTGGACAGTGGATCTTGAGGGCCAGAATTGAGAACCTGCTTTAAGCTCCTTTATATTTTTGTCTTCCTAGATTAAAGGAACCCATTAAAATATCTAAGATGAACATACTGACAGTATTGTTGTGCTAAAACTCTTATGTCATTTTTGCTAGGGATGAATAACAGAGAGGTACTAGAACAAGTGGAGCGTGGCTACCGGATGCCGTGTCCCCAGGACTGCCCAAGCTCTTTACATGAGCTGATGGTTCAGTGCTGGAAAAAGGATGCAGAAGAGCGGCCCACTTTTGAGTACCTGCAGGCCTTCCTCGAGGATTACTTCACCGCAACCGAACCTCAATATCAGCCCGGAGACAACCTCTAAACCCAGACTCCTGGCCTCACCTTGATCTCATCCCTCTGGGCCATCTCAAATGCCCTCAACTCGCTCCTGACTGGTGGCATGTACAGCTTCATGAGTTCACCTCAGCTCCTGTTACTCCCCTGTGGCTCCACGCCCTAGTCGACTGATGACTGAACCGTTTGCACAGATTTTCAACTTGAGGGGTGTATACATGAGCGAGCTGGGGAGGCAAACAATTGTGGTTAAAGTTGGAAGGGGGAGGACGTGGAAAGGCTTTTGTTCAGAGTTGTGGTCATAACCATTATAATGATATGAAATGATGCCTGTATTCAATGTAAATACGAGAAGCTTGTTTATGGTTTATTTTTTAGTTTGTTTTCATTCAGGTTTTTTGTTTTGTTATTCCCGCTCATATTTTTGTGTTGCTTTGCAAAGAAGTAATTTTGGTCGCGTTGAGGAACCCGTCCTTCATGAAGGATAAAAGCAGACATTGATGAAGGGTTTAAGTGTGTGTCAATGCATAAAACAAATCTCGATGTCTGCTTGTGATATTTGAATTTAAGAATATGTGGTTTATGTTGACAAGGTCATGGAGGAATAAATATTCAGAGTCTTTATTATTCCAGTGGTTTAAAAATATCTCAGCCTGCAAGGGAAATTATTTCTCACATTTTCTTTAATTTATTTTTTCTTTTACATTGCTTAAGATACTAAAGTGAGTTGACATGTTAGTCTCCGAGAATCATGTGCTCTCCAAATTATTAGATGTTAACCTATTGTAACAAAAAATTATTTTACATATAATGTACATTTTTGTATTTCTAGCCAAATGTTAAAGACTGCCATACATCAGTATATCTCCACAGAGAAAATGCATTGTTTAGTTTTCCAAGTACCATTTTTTTTGTTTGTTTTTTGTTACTGAATTGGTTATACAGTATTAAAATGTCCTGTTTCAAGGAATGTTTTAATCCAATATTTGCTTATATCCAATATCCTGTCTACTATGGGTTGAAACACTTTACACGTACAGTGCTGCTTGAAAGTTTGTAAACCCTTTAGAATTTTCTATGTTTATGCATAAATATTACCCAAAACATCATAAAATTTTCATATAAGTCCTAAAAAAGTAGACAAAGAGAACCCAATCAAACAAGTGAGACAAAAATATTTTCTTTATCATATATTTATTGAGAAAAATCATCCAGTGTTACAAATCTGTGCATTGCAAAAGTATGTGAATCTCTTGGATTAGCAATTTATTTAAAGGTGAAATTAGAGTCTATCTGTGCAGATGTGTTTTCATTCAGTGCAATGACTATCAAATGTCAGTATGTGACCTGTTTTATTCATGTTTGTGGAAGTGAATCATGTCACGAACAAAGGAGATTACTGAGGACTTCGAAAAAAGAGTTGATGTTGCTCATCAGGCTAGAAAAGGTTACAAAACCATCTCTAAAGAGTTTGGACTGCACAAATCGGTACAGATTGTGTACAAATGGAGGAAATTCAAGAACACGGTTACCTTTGTTCAACCAACAAAGATCACTCCAAAGCAGAATGTGTAATATTCTGTGAGGTTCCCAGGGTAACTTCTAAGCAACTACAGGCCTTTCTCACACTGGCTAATGTTAATGTTCATGAGCCCACCATCAGGAGAATGCTGAGCAACCATGGTGTGCATGGCAGAGTTGCATGAAGAAAGCCACTGTTCTCCAAAAAGAAAATTGCTTGCTAAAGAAAATGTGGACAAGCCCGAGGACTATTGGAGAAAGGTTTAATGGATGGATGAAACCAAAATAGAACTTATTGGTTTAAATGAGAAGCAATTATGTTCAGAGAAAAGAACACACTGCATTCCAGCTTAAGAACCTTATATCATCTGTAAAACATGGTGGTGGTAGGATCATGGCTTGGGCCTGTTTTGCTGCATCTTGGCTACGACAACCTGCCATCATTGATGAAACAATAAATTCTGAATTATACCAGCAAATTCTAAAAGAAAACATTGGGACATCTGTTTAAGAACAGAATCTCAAGAGAATGTGGGTCATGCAGCAAGACAACAACCCAAGCACACAAGTAATTCTACCAAAGAATATATAAAGAAGAACAAAGTTAATATTTTGGAATCGCTGAGTCAAAGTCCAGACCTTAATCCAATTAAAATGATGTGGAAGGACCTAAGCAAGCAGTTCATAGGAGAAAACCCACCAACATCACAGATTTTAAGTGGTTCTGCACTAAGGAATGTGGCTAAAACTTCTACATGTTATTGTGTAGGACTGATCAGCATTTACAAGAATGACAATGAAAATATTTTTGTTTCACTTGGTTAATTAGGTTCTCTTTGTCTACTTTCAGGACTTATATAAAAGTGTGATGATGTTTTGGGTCATATTTATGCAGAAATATAGTAAATTCTAAATGGTTCACAAACTTTCAAGCATCACTGTATATGTATGCAGATGTGCTTTACTGCTGTACTGTAGTACACATTTTATTCTCATAGTGAATGCAAGGGAACATCTCACAGAAACTTTCTACTTTCATTTTTCATTCAGGTCAACTAATGTCACTGTGGAGCAAGAGTTTAAAGAGAATCTTGCCAAATAAGTCAGAGGTAAAGCTAGCTAAACTTATGTATTGTCAGAAAAAAAATGTACAAACATTGTACATTTTGAGATACAACAGCATGTCACTTGGGCAGTACCCTCAAAAAAGACAACTTTGTACCTCTAAAAGGTGTATTTTAGTATCTTAAAGTAGTAACATGTACCCTTAAAGCACTACTATGAACTGTTTAGGTCTAAGTAATGTACAAAGTTGTCCTGCTGAGGATATGCTCTTGAATTTGTCCTTGATAATTAGACATGACATTATGGTGCCTTGAAAGTTTTATTTATATGGAATGCTGTTTGTTAAATCATTAACTGACTGGGCAGTGAGTAAGCAAAGCAGCTGTCTTTGATTTTGGACACAGCCACATTTAAATCAGATCAGATTTCCTTTGCCCTCCACGGCAACTGCTCCCTATCCTCAAGCACTTCAATTTTCACGTGGCATTTATTCTGTTCTCCATGGAGGACACTTTTTAAGATTTATTTGTTTCAATGTTTTTTATTTAATCTAGAATAAATCGATATGGAACTGATTGGATTTGAATCAAAGTACCATTTTCCCTTGTTGGCTTGTATAGTGCTCATCAGAACGTCTTTAAAACCCCTTACCTACAGTTCATTTGGTTTAACAGTATTGTAAGTGTCAGTAATCACCTCAAAATTGCCATTTCCATTTTTTTAACATTCCATTTTGTTAACATTTCCCATTTGGAAATAAAAAATACAGTATTTTACACACTTTAAAAGCTTTACTCTTCTTTCTTATTCCCAATTAAATCCATTTATAAATGATAAGGCAATTTCACACCGCATATTTTTTACTCCACTCATTTTAACATTTTACAGAATTTGCACAATGCCCTTTAGCAGCACAGGAAGTAGTTCTGTGTTGAACTTACTTTTACCATTGATAGTGTACTAAACTCAGAGGAAAACCAGTTAAAAACACAGGCTTTTACATTATAATCATTTATAAAACTACATTTATGGTACAAACTATCATTTATTTTTTAATGCTCATTTTATGGTATACAATTTTGGTCATATGGATCACCTCTTAGTGTTTTTATAGAGACCTGCTAAAAAGTTATTCCATAATGGGGGAAGATACAACTTAACCTAGGTGCTTATAGTAGTACTGGTGCCACCAGAATAAGAATTCCAGGGGTAAGAAAAGAGACAAAAGTATTAACTTTAGCACAGAAGTCACTTCTCATTACTTTTAATGATGCGGTTATGAAATATACAAATGATCTGACTAAAGGTGTGGTCACATTTATCATTGCTTGGTGAAAGAAAGACAAGACGTGACTGTAAAAGGTAACACTTGATTTTACAGTGTCTTTGTTACATGTTGCATGTACTTCCAGCCAGTGGAACAGAAGATGTGGCAGAGCAGAATGAACAGGTAAACCAAGAGGAACGAAAAACGTTGGTGGAGGCAGAGGACTAGGGGATTCTGCCAGAGCCAGTGAAGAGGGAGACCAAGATAAAGCTGATCAGCAGGTGCGCTGCAGTCACTGCCAATAGCCTCGTGGTTAGTGCACCTGGATAATCATTGCGCACATGAAAACATACAAGGTGGGTATTTTTGTATTTTTATTTTAGGATGTTGTAAAATCCAAATAAGCTTTACAGGTCTTTACTGGAAGGGTTTAAATAATATTTTTCAAACTTCAGTGAACAATAAACAATTATTGCACATGCACCTGTGGAACAGTCCTTAATACATGGTTTACAGGCAGTGGACAATTTAGGTCACAGTTACACAGTAATATAGGACAAAAAGAGACCTTTCTACTGACTGAAAAACACCAGAAGAAAGATGTCTAGCATCCTTGCTCACTTAAACCTGTCTATAATGTAAGATACCTAAAATCATCAGCTCATTAGGAGAAAAATCCATGAACTGAACTGTGTCAGATAAGAGACAAAATATGCAGAGCAGTAGGTGAACCACTAAGAACCACTGCTCTATTAGATCATTGGAAAATCTGAAGACATCTATGATTTAACAGAATAGACTGGAAAAAACACAAAATGATGTTAAATATTCGCTCATCATTTTGTCCATCCATTGAAAGTTCACTCAACCAAAAGTTTCAAGCTTCAAAAACTATACAAAGACATTTTATTCACATATAAACATTATTCAGCACAAATGTATAGAGCAATTGAATAGTTGCAGCCCTAAGTAATATTACAGTTGAAGATCTGAAAATTAAATTAGTAAATGATTAACAATTTTCTCTTTATCCCTTACACAGCACACCACTGTAAATGTTTAATACATTCATATAAACCCCAAGAACACCACGCCAACCGTCAATCATGGAGGTGGAAACATGCTCTGGGGGTGTTTTTTTGCACAGGACAACTGCACCATGGCATGTACTGTCAGGGCCAGGGCATTGAAGCTAGCCAGGGCATTGAAAAAAGGTAGAGGATGGGTATGACCCAAAACACACTGCCAAGGCAACAAAGCAATGGCTCAAAAAGAAGCACATCAAGGTCCTGGAGTGGCCTAGCTAGTCTATAGACCTTAATACCATAGAAAATCTATGGAGGGAGCTGAGGGTGTGAGTTGCTGAACATCAGCCTTGAAACCTTAATGACTTGGAGAGGATCTGCAAAGAGGAGCGGGACAAAATCCCTCCTGGGATGTGTGCAACCCTGGTGGTCAACTACAAGAAATGTCTGACCTCTGTGATTGCCAGCAAGGGTTTAAGTCATGTTTTGCGAAGGGGTCAAATACTTATTTCACTCATTAAAATGCAAATCAATTTATAACTTTTTTAAAATGTGTTTTTCTGGATTTACCTACCATTAAAATTATAGACTGGTCATTTCTTTGTCAGTGGGCAAACATACAAAATCAGCAGGGGATCAAATATTTTTTTGTCTCACTGTACCTATACAGAAACTAATGTGGAGCTGAATCTAAGATTTTTATTATCTTATATTCTTCAGTTACATGTATAGGACTGTTACTAAATTTGGTGCATAAACTGATACAAATGTAAATTTTGTTAAATGTAAATGCTCTTATTGAAGAGCAAGGTGATTTGTATCTTTATTTGTAAAACATGCAATGTAAATGCAAATGTTAAATTGTATGAACTTTAAACAGAAGTCTTCTCACAATAGTATAGTCTCTCCAGTTTATAATTTGGATCATCCTTTAGGTCAGAGAGCAGCTTCACTCCTGAATCCAGTTTATTATGGGACAAATCCAGATGTCTCAGGTGGGAGGGGTTTGATCTCAGAGCTGAAGCCAGAGCATCACAACTTTCATCTGTGACACCACAATCCCATAACCTGTACAGAACAATGTCACACTCTTAATAGGAACTCTGTGTAAAGTGTGTAAAATAAAGTGCATGTATAGCACCAGACATATTTAGTTAAAAACTGATTATTATGTAATTAAAAATGATGATACGTGATTGAAACAAAAACGTGAATAAAAGACATTATCTTACTTTAGTATTTCCAGTTTACAGTGAGGATTCCCTAGTTCAGCAAATATAAGCTTTACGCTAAGGTCCCCTAGTTTATTTTTAGACAGATTTAGTTCTCTTAGGTGTGAGGGGTTTGATCTCAGAGCTGAAGACAAAGCAGCACAGCCTTCATCTGTGACACCACAATCACACAACCTGTAGAAAACAATGACACACAGTTTTGGTATGCTGTATTTTAGCCAGTCTTATTCATTAGCCACCCACAAATCTGCTGAACAAAAAAAGGTGGTTTTGCACTGTTATTAATAGTCATTAATAATGTCTTGGGCTCCAAGAACAGGATTGGGAACCATTGCTCTAGGCCAGACCTCAACAATGCACATTTTACATGTCTCCCTTATCTCACACACAGTAACAGATTTTGTCAGTGGTCAATTGTCGATGGTCAGTGAGTTAAAAAAGATCATCTTACCTCAGTATTTCCAGTTTACAATGAGGATCCATCAGTTCAGAAGACACCACAACCTTCATCTGTGACACCACAACTTATCAACCTGTAAAAACAATGACAGACTCTTCAGTCTCCCAGGCCAGAACACAGATCAGCAGGATTTACTTACGTTGAAGTTTATTTTCCCAATATCTATATATGTTTATATTAACCCTTGTGCATTCAAAAAAAAAGAAAGTTACACATAGGTGAAAAATGGACAAAAATGTCCACGTCCACAAACTGTCATAAAAATATGATTTATTAATATTTTTTTCCACTTTCACTGATGTCGATTTTTTAACCAGCATCTGTTCTATCCATAGATACCAAATATTCATTAATTTTCAGAATTTTTACCCTTTAATTGCTGGTTTGTTTACATAATGCCGCAGGTGTTTTTTTTATGAAAAAATGAAAAATATTAGTTAATTTCCACATACTAAATGCTAAGCAGATTTTTTTTCTTTGCCTATTAGCTTCTTGGGTGTGTCAATGAAGAACAACAACATTCATTTTGAGACATTTATATTTTTTTTTTGTAGTGTCAGATTTTTTTTTTTTAAAAACTAACACTTAGGGCCATAATGGACAAAAATGGCCATGTCATAGAACTGCCATAGAAATGTTATATATTAATATTTTTTTCTATTTTCACTGACTGTTGTTTTTTATCAGCATCTCTTTTATTCATAATTACCAAACATTCATTCATTTTCAGAATTTTAATGCTTGAAAAACTGGTTTCTTTACATAATGCTCACTGTCAGTGGGCAACACTAGCTCCAGAGCTTCCTCTGCTGAGTAACGTCTCTTCATCTTGCAAGCAATGAAATTACCAAGCCCTCAAGCACCAAATATGTATAGATTTTACTTTGCAAACACCTGTTTGGCTCTGCAAACACTCAAACTTTGTATAAAATCTACCAGACTACACAATCAGCGTTTTCTTGTGGTGAAAACAAAAACAATGTGTTTAGGGGCTTCTGAACTTCTACATCAAATTCAAGCTCACCTTTTATCTCTGTACAAAAACAATAACAAATGAAAAAGTGCAATCAAGGATTAAAATGTGTGTTTGGGTGAAAAATAAAAATCCTCAAATCTCTTTAACCTTCTTTGACCTTATTCATAGCTTTCTCATGGCCCCCTGACCCTGCCAAGGGTGAGACTCAAAAACATGGAGTGGGATTTTTGATTGCCAGTACAATATCATTTCTTTCAAACATATTACACCCATAAAATATTCAGTAAACACATACAAACCACACTCTGACATCCTTACCAACATACCCACACAATTTTAGCTGCATTATATTTCCAATTGACTCTATAATAGGCTATAATATGCATAAGCAGAAAACACAAAAAAGCGAGTATTTCTTTTATATGCCAAATTTGAAAAAAATGGCACAATCTAGTAAAAAATGGTAAAAAATTAAAATTTGAAGCCTTTCCGATAGAATGAATGCCTATTAGCAAATATTGCATCATTTTATAGTCAAATGGCCCTGGGTTAAAAAAAATGCAGTTTTAATGGGTTTCAATGTGGACATTTTTGTCCTTAAGGTCCTGAGTGTGAGTATTTTTTGTACGGAGGGTAAAATAGATTTTTTTTAAGGAAATGAGGGTGAAATATTAAACTTTCAATAAAAATACACACCTGAGCCAAGATTTATGCAGTTGGCATTAACACAGACACACTTAAAACAAAAAACAAACTGAAATGGATAAAAATGTCCATAAGGTCCATAAGGCAGCCCCACTCTCCCATTTCTCCTCTCTCAGCAAAGCTGCGTCAAACAGCAGAGTCAGGGAGCTAAGCAATCCCTGTTTTGTGCATCAGACTGGGTTTTGGGGATAATAAAACAAGGCCTTACACTTAAATTTGCTTGAAGACTCCTGCATTTCAGCAGTGTGGTCTCCACCCTGGTTCAAAGCAAGGACGCACACGTCTTACGCGCTGAGGTGATGAAACTGCTTTCCGCTCTGTTCAGACAGTCGGTACAGCTGTTTGTATGCTTCGGTGGCGGCACCAAGGGGCTACCGGTCATGAAGCATGACTCTTTCTTGGGCCTACAATGCCCCATAGGAGTAAGAGCTCACTCAACTAGAGGCATTGCCTCGTACTGGGCTTGGTCTATTGGTGTGTCCATAGCAGAGATTTGTGAGGCGGCAGGCTGGGCCTCACTATCCACATTTGCCAGGTTCTATAATCTGAATGTCCCGGGTCCACAGGCATGGGTCCTTTCTGCTTAGATGGGCCCACTCTTCACAAAACCAGTGCTCTGGAGTTGCCTCCTTCCTGTACGCTCTTGGTCCTCAAAACGAGTTCCGAGGCTGTACAAATTCCTTTAGATGATTACTTAGGTTGTGCCGACATCTGTGGCCCTATTGTTCCTGCAGGGTTTTATTAGTCATTCCTCTAGCATAGCACAGCGGGATTGTACTGGTTCTCCATAGCAGACGCAGTACGAGTGAAGTCTCGATAGGGAAAGTACTCGGGTAGTAACATAACCACAGTTCCCTGTGATACAGGAACGAGTACTGCGTTGCTGGCCGTGCTATGTAGCCGCACGACTCAGTTGTTGCTTCAGTCAAAGTAACCTGATGATCCTATGCTGAAATGCCCACTTATATAGCCAGATAGCCCAGCCCATTCTATTGGGCTGCATTTCCATAGGCTTGTTTTTAATTTACCTCACAAACCAATGGCCGTGCAATTGCACTGTGTTAAAGAAAAAGCTTCAGTCATCAGAGAAAAATTAGTTTTCCCCATAGCATCTTAGCAGACGCAGTACTTGTTCTCGTATCTCAGGTTACGTTAGTAACTGTACATTTCCCTACAATCATAAATCAATGTTTATTTTTGGTTTCTGGACAAATTAGGCTGGAAACTGAAGCGAAAAATAAAAACATATTTTAAAAATGTAAAATATTTTTAATGTGTGTGGAAATTTACTAAAACTAAAATATATATATATTTTATATTGTAAATATATAAGTGATTGCATTTGTTCTTCCCTCCTATCCATAACATCTAGGCTACAACTTTTAAAACACTGTTTCGTTTTGTTTTTTATTGGGGTGGTCTACCGGCTTTTCTTGAAGGCTTGATTAATGTTTGTTAATGTTGTGTTCTTTAAAAAACTCTTACAGGACTCTTACAGTATGTTTCAGAATGCCATGTTTTTTTTTTTTGTTGTTGTTGTTTTTTTGTAGTTATATTTATGAGAGGCTGTTATTCGTAAATGCTACTGCTGTTTATGTTATCATTTGATATACGGCTTTATCTGTAGTAAAGCTTTATCTGTACTACAACATAAAATTATCAATAGAAACTATTAATGGAAAACACATCAACAAAGAATAAAGCATACTTACAGGTTGTGGCCATAAACAATAGCTTCTCCTTTTATAGTTTGAACTACTCTATCTTTAGGGACAAGCTTTTGGGTGAATCTGGCATTGAACTCACATAGATTGAGGAAGCTGTCCTCTATAAAATGTGCAGCACAGACAGCTATATGTGGATTATTATTTTCAGGAACCAAGTTAAAAATACATATTAACCATTGCTTCTAAGTCCAGCGTCCCTATGAAGGTCAAACAAAGAGGCCCTGCAATCTGGGTGAAAATAACAGCGTTTTGATGGCATGTCAACAATACTCAATACTTGTGATGTCACTAACCCAGGAAGTAGCTTGTTGTCCCTACTAGTCATTTTTTGTTGGCCTTAAAACTCTGTAAAAGACAATTTCTCCCTTTTCATTTACCTTGCATAGCACTGAGCATCATAACTTTGCAGATGTTGTTTATGCTCAAGCAACCACATTACACGTTAACTAAAGTTAAAAATGTAAAATCGTAATCTATGTGTCCTTTAGATATTGTACAACATTATAAATTTAAAATCTGATTAAGTGCCATGTGATGTGGTGAAACATCAAGATGAATGAATTCAGTTCAGTCATCAGTGTGCTGAGAAAGAATGTGATTTATGTAAAACGATTCTAAATAGTAATTAAGATACCAAACATTTTTATGTAATCATACTTGAAACTAGTTAAGAATACGTCTATCTGAGATTATGTTGGAGTGGAGATGATCTTACTTCAGCATCTCCAGTTTACAGTGAGGACTCTTCAGATCTGCAGAGAGCAGCTTAATTCCAGAATCTCCTAGTTTGTTCCCAGACAGATTCAGATGTCTCAGGTGTAAGGGGTTTGATCTCAAAACTGAAGCCAGAGCAGTGCAACCTTCATCTGTGACACCACAATCACTCAACCTGTAGAAAACAATGACACCCTCTTTCCTCTCAGTTCAGAACACACAGATAAGATCAACAGACTCCTTAATGTTTGTTATATATTTTTTTATTTATATTTACGTTTATAAATGTATGTTTTTAGAAATACCAAAACATTGATTGTGCAATATGTTTAGAAAGACACAGAAAATGTATGTGATATGAATACAATTTTCATTCATTAAGAAATGAATTAATTAATTATCGAAATATTATTAGTTTGACAATTATATATTCATCTTTCACTTTCTTCTCATAGTCGTTTTCATGTTTTATGTTGGTCTGAATGATCAGGAAGTGTGTGTACACTTGAGTGAGAGTCTTGTAAATCTCTCCACTCTCTATAGTTAAAGAATATGTCTATCTGAGATTATGTTGGAGCAGAGATGATCTTACGTCAGTATCTCCAGTTTACAGTGAGGATTCTCCAGTCCAGCAGCAAGCAGTTTTACTCCAATATCTCCTAGTTTATTTCTACACAGATTAAGTTCTCTCAGATGTGAGGGGTATGATCTTAGTACTGAAGCCAAAGCAGAACAGCCTTTGTCTGTGACACCACAATCACTCAACCTGCAAAAAGATAAACAACATACTTGTTTTTCAATTTAATCTCTCAAAGGTCAAGGTCAAATTTATATGAATAGTTCATTAATTATTTATAACTTTATTTTAATCTTTTAATATTGCCATTTAAAAAGACAAAACAAAATAATACATTCAATGAAAAATAAGAGAAAATTTCAGATTGTCTCAATTTAAACCCTTCCAGAACCCTCCCACCTAATGAATCATAAATGTAATATAAAACCGAGATATAAAGAAAAACAATGAAAAGGAAAATAATAATAATAATAATAATAATAAGTAAATACAAACATTCCTATTCTCAGTATGTATTTAGAAGACTGCTTGCAACGATGCCAAGCATCACTCCAATCTGTAATTTTTTGCCAATTTGGCATTAGATGAGCTAAGTGGAGAACCTTACACTGCAATAGGTCATGTCTGGCACATATGGAAGAGGAGTGAACTATATTTAGAATGTTGCCCCATTGATCATCATTAACAAAAACACCTAGGTCATGCTATTTCTAAGAGAAACACAAGGTCTACATTATGTTATTTACTTATTAAATTGTAAATAATTGAAATGAGATGTTTCTGGCCCTCAAAAATTGAGAAAATTCAGGAGAAAACACCTTCAGAACAAAGTGTCTCACCTGAAAGAAACAAATGACTACCAACTTTACAGACTGCACTTAAAGGACAAAAGCGAATAAGATATAAACACTCCATTTTCATATAACTCAGTGAGCTTCACTATGTAAAACTAAATGTTTCCTAAATTTGACTCAAATTTTGATAGTGCTAGTGAATTAATTGTAACTTAAAAGCTAAAATGTGGACTGGCAATTTGTACATATGTATATTTAAATAGTTGCCTTCAGTTGTTATTCAGATATGCTGCTATATTGTTCCATTAATGTACAAAATGTGTGAGCTTTTAAAAGGGAATTGTTCTCAGTGATACTTACTGAACTGATCTAAATTCTTGAATCACAGGCAGCAGCTTCTGAAGAACTTTTAGTTTCCCCCAACAAATTTATTAAGATGAAACTCATAAAGTTTTTCTTCTGATGTCAACAACAACAACAAAAAAAAAAACTACAGCTGACCATTGAGATGAAGAGAGTTTGGCTTCACTTGTTGTTCTAGATTTTAGATATTGTTGAATTTCCTCCAGTAGTGAATGGTCACCCAGTTCATTCAGACAGTGGAACAAATTAATAAATTTCTCTGGGGAATGAGTGGTCCTGATCTTATTCTTGATGTACTCAGCTGTTTCCTCCTTACTGTCAGAGCTACTTTTCGTGTGTGTTATTATTTCTTGTAGAAGAAACTGATTAGACTCCACTGACAGACCCAAAAGGAAACGCAGGAAAAGGTCCAGATGTCCGTTTTTACTCTGTAATGCCTCATCCACAACTCTCTGATGTAGGTCAGATAAAGTATACTTCAAAAACATTGATAGGTCAGACAAGACATTAGAGAAAACATGTGTGCAGTTGTTTGTAAAGGAAACGTGCACATACAGAGCTGCTAGATGTTCCTGAATGCTAAGATAAACAAAGCAGAATGCTTTCCCATCATACAAGCCAAATTCCTCTCTGAAGATCTGAGTGCACAATCCTGAATACACTGATGCCTCTGCCACATCAATGCCACATTCTCTCAGGTCTTTCTCATAGAAGGTTAGATTGCCCTTAATAAGCTGCTGGAAAGCTAGTTTTCCCAGTTTGACAATTATGTCTTCGTCTTTCACTTTCTTCTCATAGTCCTTCTCATGTTTGATGTTGGTCTGAATGTTCAGGAAGTGTGTGTACATTTGAGTGAGAGTCTTGGGAATCTCACCACTTTCTGCTTGACTCAACATCTTCTCTAGAACAGTGGCTGAGAACCAGCAGAACACTGGGATGTGGCACATAATGTAAAGGCTTCTGGATGACTTCAGGTGTGAGATGATTCTATTGGCCAAACTCTGATCACTGATTCTCTTCCTGAAGTATACCTCCTTCTGTGGGTCGTTAAAGCCTCGTATCTCTGTCACTCGATGGACACATTCAGAGGGGAAGAGATCAGCTGCTGCTGGTCTGGAGGTGATCCAGATGAGAGCAGAAGGAAGCAGATTCCCCACAATGAGGTCCACTAGCAACACGCCAACTGAGGCTGATTCTGAGACATCAGTCAACTTCACACTATTCTGAAAATCTGGAGCCAGGCGACACTCATCCAGACCATCAAAGATGAACAATACTTTATATTTATCACTGAAAGTGTCTATTTCTTTTATTTCAGGGGAAAAAACATTAAGTAGTTTGGAAAGACTAAGTTTGTTGTCCTTCATCAAATTGAGCTCTCTAAATGGAAGTGGAAATAAGAGGTGGACATCGTGATTTGCTTTCCTTTCAGCCCAGTCAACAATTATGTGTGGTTTAGCCTAAGCCCTGTCTGTTAAACCGGGCCATGGTCTTCAGTCATTTTAGTAAGCTGACAAAAGTCTAAACAAACAAATTCTGATATAAAACCAAATATAGGTTGTCTGCCCCACTGAATCCGGAAGTAACAAACAAAAAACATTCTTATATTAATATAATAATGTTTTAAAACATACACACACGCAACTTCCCAGTGCTTTTTTTGTGCCGACATTAGAAGCAGCCATTTGGGGGCAGTAATGAGTGGTTAATGTGTACTAATACAGTTACAAGAAGAAGAGGAATGTCCTCTGTGTAGAGATTTTAAACATGGGCTCAAGAGTAACACGCCTTATTAGAAACTTTAATTTAGAGAACCGCGCTCACCGAGAAATAAGCAAGGCAAAACCTAAAGCAGCACCACGATATCCAGCATCAAGCAGTGTTGAAGAAGAAGAAATCGCGGGTGAGAAGGCGTTTTAGAGCATGCTAGATTACTGTCACCTCTGCTCGTTAGAACTTTCTAGTAGTGAAGGATCTTACCTAATGTCTTGTAGAAGAAACATAACTTGTGATTATGATTTAGCACAGCAATGAGAGTAAATGTTGTTCTTCAACTTAACATTTTAAGCAAATTCTATTTATGTGATTGTGTTAATGAACCTGTTTTATTGCACAAATATACATATGTGAACACCCCCTTCTAATAAAGCGTGACAACATATATGAGACATGGATGCAGTTACTTTATTTTATATAAAAATATCAAACGGTTATAGAGGTTTTATTATGCATATCACATTTCTTTATATGTAATACTAATTATTATGCATGTAAAGTTCCATAATATATGAATGGCATTTGTTAAAATAATACATCTTTCTTCTAAAGCTACACCATGCACTTGTCCTTTCATGTGGTTTTTCTACTTCAGATCTTTGACTGCAGGGAGGCCATGTAGAACACATTGATTTAAACCTTTTTTCCCAATGGCCTTATTACCTTAGACTCTGTTGCTTGTAGATCCAGAGATGTCCATGTGTCAAAAGCCAGACTTGTTAAAAGAACATGTCCACATACGTTTGGCAAATAATTTTAAACAAAACTGCATGTTACACATTTTTTTTGCATGATCTGACATATGTGTTTCTATGCCAGCCACCAGCATTTCAGAAGAGATTCATCGGAGGAATGATCCACTGCTGTCAATGCTCAAGGACGTTTATGTGGAGTCTAAAGATCCAGTTCCTCAGGTTTGAATTTTAGGATCTTTTTAGCTACAGATTATTAAAGTAAGCAGCAATTACTGTGGTACCAACAAGACCCATTAATTCAAATTGATTAAATTCCCTTTTAATAAATTGTATCAAATTTCACCCACAAAGCAATATTTCTTAAAATGGGTTATCAGCATAGTTATAAAGAAGACCACAGCACGATTTGGAAAAGAAACAGTAGGTCCAAACAATTCCCTTAAGTATCCATCACAAAGAGTAAAACCAAAGAATATAGTTCTGATGTGCCACAAAAGATTGTTGTCTTTCACTAAATAGAAAATGGCTGTTAGTGGCTGAAAATTCCCATTTTCACCATCAGGGCAATAATTAAGAGGCTTTCTCCAACCTCATCAGTCATTTTAGGAGATTAGCAAATGGTGAAAAAACCAGCTAAAACCAGCCTAGGCTGGTTGGCTGGTTTTAGCTGGTCAACCAGCCTGGTTTTAGCTGGTCATAGCTGGTCGGCAGGCTGGTTTTAGAGGGGTTTTGGCCACTTTTCCAGGCTGGTCAGGCTGGTCTTAGCTGGTCAGGCTGGAAAACCACCAGCTAAAACCAGCCTGGCCAGGCTGGGAGACCAGCTAAAACCAGCCACTTCCAGCTTAAACCAGCTAATACCAGCCAACCAGCCTAGGCTGGTTTTAGCTGTTTTTTTCAGCAGGGGTATTAAAAGGGGGACAATAATTATGGCCAATGTGTATTTATTTACGTTTATTTCTCCCGCCATTTCCAATTGTTTAACTTAAGTCTTAGATTTTTGTGTATATTTTTAAAGAAAGATTAAAAGGATAAACTATATGAAACATTGTTCATATTTACCAAGCCAACAACAGCTGTATATTCTGACAACAGCTGTATATTTGTTTTTCATAAATCTAATTCCCAGCAACAAATGTTTAATAGAAAAATTACATTGTTATGATTTTTTCTGTGGTGTGTTCCATGTGGCGGTGTCTTTGAAGTAACAGCAACTCACTTGTTTTTGCAAAATGCAAATGTGCACTTGACTTTCAATTCATAACATTTACAAAGTATAGACTGTAACAGTAAAATATGCTATGCACTGGGGAAAACGCATCTCAACTGCATTGAACAACACAAGCACTCGGTCAGCACCTGATGCCGCTGCCGCCCACATGCTTCTGAGCCTCTTTGAAGTGTTTCATGGAAGGATCTGTCGTGCTTTGGACAACTTAGGTCATGCACTTTTCCCTCTTCAGTTTACTCTGAAATACTTAATAGTAAGAAATTCACAGGCCAAATAGAAAACTGCCTGCATTTGGTGTGGGTGTTCTTTTTGGACTGTCACAACTCAATGTTTAATAAGAATGGCTTAACCAATCATAATTTAGGACCGGAACGATCAGTTTTATAATATAAATTCTGTGTTATTATGAAATAGTTTACTATTTGTCAAAAGTTTTCACCCTGTTTAATGAGTTTGGTTTGCACTAAATAACAATTTAAGGAAATCATTTTAAAAAAATCATTGATTTAATCTTAGAGCATTGTCAGTCTGCACTGAATGCATGCATAAAAAATGAAGGTAGACAGTGTCTCTAAGACATTTGGAGAAATGCTAAGGGTGTGCATATATGTGATCTTAGTTAAAGTCTTTTTGTATCTGATTATCCTTTTAAAATGCCACACATATTGTGCATGTGAGGCTTATTGCCAGACATATTTCACTGCAATGGGTGCTGTGAGAAATCACATCTGTTCTATAAAGTGCATAGACTGTGTAAATGACAAGAAAGAGTCCACATTTTTTAGACAACTTAGAAACTAGGCTCAGAAACTCTCTGTGTCTATGAACAGTGTTGGGGTTAATGATAGCAAGTAACTTGAGTTGCGTAATCAGATTACTTTATTCAAGTAAAGTAATGAATTACTTTTTAATTTGAAAGAAAATGGTTACTTCCTCAAATAAGTATCACCAGCTACAAAAGTAGCATAATGCCATTTTTTATGGAGTAACACAATATTGTAATGCATTACTTTTAATAGTAACTTTCCCCTGTATATGAATCATTTTGTGTTTGGGCTTGCTGACATGTCTCTAAATTCCAGAGTTTAGAAAAGGTGGTTTGCACTGCCCTCTACTGGTGTGGCTGACTCTCTGCGCTCTGTGTGCTGTAGGATGAAGCAGTTCCTGTCATTAAGAAGGTCGAGCAGGAGACTCAACGCAGGGAGCTGAAGTACAGTCTACCAGGCGACCTTTATGGTTTCTGTGATGTCACTGATGTTCCCAAAGGCAAACTGTCACTTGTGGAAGCTTTAACTGCCCTGAACAATCACAAACGCATGCGTAAAACATGGACTCCAGAGAAGCTGGCACAGGAGTACTCTCTGGACCCAAAAGATGCCAAAGCACTGACAGATTTCTTTTTTCCCTTTGATGTCAAAATCATTCCACCAAAAACAGAGGAGACTAAGCAGATTAAGGATTCTTAGCACATATGAACACTGTCACACAGACCCAAGCCGTCTCTGAAACACGCACAGTATCTAAATACTGATAGTGTTTTGACATGTCGTTTGTATTGTTTGTTTTTGAAGGGCCTGTCATAACTATTTATTAATTTGTTGTCTCATTTAAAGCATGGCATATCCCAACATTTATTTTAGTTAATAAAGTAACTAAGATAAGATAATGTAAACATTACTGGACTAGAAATATTGTCAAATCAGATCATTTCTGGTGTAAAACATCAGTACATATGACAATTTTTCTTAAATTGGCTCAGAAATCCTACATTGTGTTTGTGTGAACAGCAGCTTCATGTAATGCATCTGTTTTCACTGACAATAAATCAGTTGCCCCTGCATTGGTCATTTTAATCCAGTGTACCGAATATAACATGGTTTTACAAGGTGAAACGTACAGTTACTCTCTGCCGTTTTTGAAATTATTTTGTGTGATTTATTAAATTATTGTGGTTTATTATTATTATAGAGTTATATGATGAACATACGGTAAACTCTATTTTCCCAGGGGACAGGGGATGAGAACAACATTAGCTCTGACCTGGATGGCTTAATGTGGCTTAAGTGATAATGATATTGTAATGGTTTCAGAGCTGGGTAGTAACTGATTACATGTAATCTGGATTACATAATCAGATTCCAAAAACTAAGTACTTGTAATTAGAGTTAATTACATTTTAAAATAGCTGTAATCAGACTACAGTTACTTTTTTATGGATTACATGATTATATATTATTTACACAATAGCAATAAATTATTCATCATTCATAAAAATATGAATTCTTACATATGAATTAGTACAGATGAACACATTGATTTTTGTTTAAATTATCACTAGGTTATTTAACCATTTATTTCTGTCTTTAGAAGGCTTTTGTCTTACGTTAAAATGCACAAATTCACAATTTCTTTGTTATCTGAAACTCTTTCACCTAATATATTTACTTGAAGTATTACTTTTTCAAATGTTTTAATAATTATCACATTTGCATGTTCACTGTTTTCTGATGTTGGTTTTGGTCACAATTTTTTTGTAATTTTTTATTAATTAAAAAATATAGATTTCAATTTATCAAATTTTATTATTTAATTCATTATTAGTTTTCATAAAGCCCCTGCAGTTCCTTCACAACACTAGTTTGGGAAACCTTGACATAATGTAATGTTTAATAATGTTGTTAATAAAAACAAATGGAATATATTTTCTTACTCTTTGTATGTTTATGTCAATATGGTACAAGATTATCCTATTTAAATCAATGTGATAAACGAGTTAGGTCAAAAGTAATCTAAAAGTAGTCTAATTATATTACCTAAAATGGGCAATGTAATAGATTACGTTACTGATTACAATTTTTGTCATGTAATTTGGAATCAGTAACAGATTACAATTTTTAAGTAATCTACCCAGCTCTGAATGGTTTGGTTGTCGAATGCCTCCATAGCATTTACACGCTTCGACCAGCAGATGTCCACAGCGTACCTAGTTCGACTAAATTATTGGGTTGAGTTCATTCGAAGTTTCAGAAGTCTTCGTTTCTCTTATTACTACACCAAAACTATACTGTTCTCTCTCTCTGTTTTTTATTTAATTGTGTTTTATATTTCAAAATCACTGCTGGCCACAGTACTACAGCGGAACATGTTTCATTCCCATACCGCAAAACCAAACCCAGCTGCACCGACATCGATGATTGGCCACAGTGGAAACGCCAGCTGGCGACTCCTGCATTTTCATTGGTTAGCGGTGTGTAAATCAAATCCGGCCCTGAAATTTAATTGGTTTATTTTCAGTGACGCGGTACTCGGTGAATGCGGACAGCACGAGCGACACAGTGTGTTTGGGATGCATATGCGAAATGAGAAGCGGGTACAAAATGTATCATGCATTTCTGTCCATTTAAAATTACCGTTTGCACTCGACAAAACAGCGATGTTTTAAGTCATTTTTTTTCTCAGGGTTTAAAAAAAAAAAGATTATTACAAGATTAAACATCTGTTATGCAACGGGGTTTTCAGATTGATTCACATCTCTAAAACGTGCAGAACTCTGATGTTTTTTTAAATGTTTTTTCTAGTGTTTTTCAACCGAAAACGTTTCTGTCTACCATTACTCGAAGAAATAGATCCAACGGATGGACGCATATTTTAGATGGAAATGTGGGATGTCGGAGCTTCAAACATCTGGCGAGAGAAGGATGTGTATCTCAATCTGAGCGTATAATGATGTGGCTGATGCCGAGTCATTTATGTAAAATAAGCTACTGAGGAGAATCAAGGTAAAACACCAACCTTTTTAATTGTTGTGCTTAGAATTATATAAGATGAATATATAAGCTATATGTTATTGTGATGTTATCTACTCTTTCCTCCATTTTAAATTCACTTTCAAGGTGAATCTTGCAGATCCGTTGTGTTTTGAGGGATATTTATAAATTGAAAGAAATTGCAAGGCCAGATTTTGCAGGACAATTATAATATTAGTGCAACAAACCCCATTTGTAAGGTATGAGATCTTGTAAAAATCATATAGCTAATTTCCCCCCTGTAATCTATGACCTAATAATTTGAGATATAAGACTTTCCTCCAGAAGTGTCTCAAATTTAATAAGCTTTATCATTTAGTATTTTCTTCTAGAGTTGGCCTTTTTTTTCTGATTATAGAAATGAAGGAATTTTCTAGGTTCCAAGCATCAAACTGTCTTGGACTACTGTTGAGGCCTCTTGAAGTGATTGTGGTTCAGAAGGGATGGATACATTCTCCAAGCATAGATGAAGAGACACTTAATCATTTTATTCCTGTTGCTAGGATCCACAACTATTCAGTATACCTGACTGTCTTTCGCTCACGAGGTTATCTCTGCTGTCACTATGGTTTCGGCTTATACTGTACCACTCATAGTCTCCTCTTCAGTTTGACTTCTTAGAGCTTTAAAACAAGGCCTGTTAATTCCACTGCATATTAGCTACCTTTTATAATGTAAGTCATATGATTTAACCCAGATAAACCAACATTGTGGGGACATTTGGTAAAACTGATTTTTTTGACATTGTGGGAATATTTGGAAAACATTTAGGCCATGCCTAGAGGAACTGTTGGTTGGTAGGATAATGAAAAGCAAGTCAAGTTGTTTAGCCTGTTACATTTTAAAAAGTGCCATTCTAAAACAGATTCTGACTCCAAGTTCTGTATTAGATGAGTCGTGTTTGATGTATTCTATATGTGCCTATGTTGCTTGGCAACTGCAATTAGGCTTTTGTTAGGCAAATTAACTATACTTAGCAAAAACTGAACTTTGAACTTTGGTAATTTATATTCCCATTGCAGCTGGGATACATTTTTTTTCATCCAGTCTTTATCAAATGTTCTGCTTAAGAACACAAATGTGACCCTGGACCACAAAACCAGTCATAAGGTTAAATTTTACAAAACTGAGATGTATACATCATATGAAAGCTCAATAAATAAGCTTTCTATTGATATATGGTTTGTTAGGATATGACAATATTTGGTCGAGATACATCTATTTGAAGTTCTGGAATCTGAGGGTGCAAAAAAATCTAAATACTGAGAAAATCACCTTTAAAGTTTTCCAAATTAAGTTCTTAACAATGCATATTACTAATCAAAAATTACATTTTGATATATCTATAGTAGGAATTTTACAAAAAATCTTTATGGAACATGATCTTTACTTAATTTCCTAATGATTTTTGGCATAAAAGAAAAATCAATAATTTTGACCCATATAATGTATTTTTGGCTATTGCTACAAATATACCCCAGCGACTTAAGACTGCTTTTGTGGTCCAGGGTCACAAATTATCCGTGGGAAAATTGTTTTGACGTGGATTACTGCTTATTGTTTTGTCTAAATATTACCATTTTTAAAACAACACTGTTTACCCAAAAAATCAAAAAATTGTCATCATTTACCTGTCTAAATGGTCCAAACCAGACCACCTTCTGCAGTCCACAAGGGAGAATATTTTTAATAATGTTTCAACTGTTTGAATTTTCTAATCTCAAAGAACTGGAATAAAATGAATAAGCTGAAAAGGAGCTGACTATTTTTAGAAAAGGTTTAATGCATTTTTCTTTTCATCTTAATCTCCATATGATGCTTAATAAAGTAGTCTTTATAAGCGCATTGCTGCTTTGTGTAAAGGGGTAACCACTGTATTTCTGCTTCTCTATAAGTACCGTCAGTAAATACGCATTTTCATTCAGTGAATATGCATTTTCATTCAGCCCATATGACGTTTTTGTTTAGACAAATTACATTTAACATACATAATTTATTAGGCTGAAATACAAGTTTATCATTTTATAAAACCCTTTTTGTCAAAACTTGTATTATTTGAATCAGAGTTTATGATCATTTTACAACTACATTCAATGTGATGTTTTTCCTGAACAACATGTAAAGAATTACACATTTTATTTATTTATTTTTTAATAGTGGGAATGTTTGTAATTAAAATGCTTGCAAGCAGCTTTATTCTCTCATTCTGCATAACAAGGGTGGAAGATAATTTTTTAGTTTAATACGTCACCAAATAAATACATGAACAAACCGAAAACAAATGAACAGTACACACTGGGAATGACAAAAGAACAGGCCAACATGTAAATGTTAGCGTTTTCAGTTGTACCAGGCAGCAATACAATTTGTACTATAATTATAATTACACTAGCCTGGCGAGCCAGACTTACATCAAGATGTTTAGTCTGGAAACTCTCCATAGACGCGGCTTACTCCGAGGGGCGGGATAAACGGTTGTCTCTCAAAATCCCTATGCACGCAATAGGATAGCGCTTCAACCAATCAGAGCAACGAAGAAGGTGACGTAGTAATTGGTATATTAAGCTTTTTCCGTATCCAGTCGGCAAAACTCCAAACACATCTTCCTTTTTTAAAAATGACTTAAGTGCCGTTCTTTGCTCGTTTCTTAAAGAAAAACTTAACTCCAAGTCCTCCAGAGTCGCGGCCAAAGCCGATTCGAAAGACCGCTGTTCGACAGCTACAGCCGCCATTCTTTGTTTTTCAAGTGGCAGCCGTCGCAACTCTGTCGTCATATGTTAAGCCCGCCCCGCCTACTCTATACGCGTTGTGATTGGCCTGACCCAATTTGGGTTTTTGCAGCTAGAAGGTCTATTGAGAGTGTCTAGACCCACCTGGCTGCAAAATAATTTTTGCTGCCGCTAGGGTGCGTCTAGATTTCTAGGCTATAATTACACTATAATTATACTTAATAAAAAAAACTACAGTTATTATTAGTGGTGGGCCGTTATTGGCGTTAACGTGCTGCGTTAACGTGAGACTCTTATCGGGCGATAAAAAAAATATCACCGTCAATCTATTTTCAAAGTTGGGTTGGGAGCTGGGTATAAACTACGCAAGATATGATGACTTTCACCTTGATATTTTAGCACGGATGACGTATACCTAGTCGAATTGCACTGTAGGGGGCGAGAACGAGTCTTCAACTTCTGTGAAATTACCACATCAAATGAGACATGCAAACATATTCTGAATGCCTTCAGCAGAATTCAAATTAGCCATTTTAATCTAGATTAATCTAGATTAATTCCAAGATTTAATCTAGATTAATCTAGATTAAAAAAATTAATCTATGCCCACCCCTAGTTATTATACATATTATAGTTTTAAAATAAATGTATCTATGAGGACAGACTTCTTGTCGCACTTCTGTCAACTTGTTTTGTACACATTGTCAGAATGCATTTTTTATTATTAATGTAAGAAAAAAGTATAAAATTAATTAGTAGTAATCCTTCTGGATTTGTTAACTGTTGTATTTTTGGGTTATGAAATTAAGGAAAGTGGTTGTTTTGTTCAGTGTGACTTTTTAAAACAATATGTCTGTTCTACTTTGGACGCAGTCTGATGAGATTTATCTTACCCAACTGAATTTGCATTCAACAGCCTTTGCGCAGTTAGCTAACTGTCAACCAACCAGGGTTGGGGCCATTCATGAATTGAATTGAGAATGAATGGTAAATTCCAATTCACTTCATGGAATGGAATTGGAATTGGAATTGCATGCAGCTGACAGGAAATGGAATTGGAATTGAATTGGAATGCCAGGAAACAGAATTGAATTCAAATAAATTCCACTTGAGTTGCTTAATAAAATAATTTGACTTGATTTTCTTAATAGTTTATAGTACATTAAATATTGTAAATCACATAAACAACAAACATATAAAAGAAATACAAAGTACTGTATGTTTAGTATGTTAAGCGTGATCATTTCACATGCCAAATTTCAGGAAATGATGATAATTCGATGCAATAAAAAGTGAATGAAATACATGAATGAACATGACTCATTTTTTTGTGAGTTGAGACATATGTGGTGGTAATCATATATTGAATGTATAGTACACCCAGAAACTTATCACCACTGTCATTCAATTATTAATTCATAATGTACAGTTCTCATTTTTATTTACTTGCATTTGATCAACTCTATTTAATACATGGTATTTGTAAAGCATCATAAATAAAGTTCAAATTTATGTCTCTAAATGTAATCACAAATAAATGCTCAGAAACAGCAATAAACGGAATTCAGTGGAATTTCCCTGAATTGAATTCCACTTCCTGTAATTCCAATTCAATTCCAACTCTGTTTCCTGTAATTGTTGTTGAATTCCAATTCCAATTCCATTTCCTTCTTTGAATTGGAATTGTTGAGTTCATTCCTGAATTGACCCCGACCCTGCAACCAACCAGTGCAAGTGTTTCAATGGTTAACTCATTCGTATACTTCAGCTTACTTCAGCCCTGTCTGAAATAGTCCCTTGTACCTACCTACATTCATTTACTGTTCACTACATTAGTTTTATAAAATCACTCATTTTAATTCTATCATTCTAGTAGACAAATTTAGGGAATTTATTCGGCATGACTCTCACAGTGCATGGGTATTTTATCCACTATGGTTTTGGGCACCACTACAAAAGACTGGGGGTGATTTAGGACACAGCCTATGACTTACAAACATTTGTGGTAATGGAGAATTGCCAAGCATAAGTGATTGGAATAAGCAACATAATTAGTGCAAAATCGGATCTATTATTGCACTATAAACTAGGGCTGCAACTAACGACTATTTTAATAGTCGACTAGTCACCGACTATTGAAACGATTAGTCGACTAATCGGATAATTATTCAATTTTTCTCAAATTTAGCATGAGATTGCTTTAATTATGTGGAAAATTATAGTAAACACAAGAAAGAAGGGGGTACTTCAATAAAAAATGCATATTTTGCTGCTGATAGGCCAATTCATACTAAAAGTAAATAAAAATGCCCTGTCTAAAACCAATTAGGCACAGTGCTCGGTCAGTACAGACATAAATGCATAAATTAAGAAACTCTATAATTTTTTTAATGGACAGGCACATTTGTTTTATAAGAAAAAATAAATTAAAATCAAGTAAACATTTTCTTCCTGTAAACCATCAGCAGCAATAAAACAGTAAACAAAAATGTATATCCAAAACAAAACGTATTGGCTTCCATGTTATTTAAATCTTACCGAGGCCAGCCAAACTCCGTTTCATTCAACTGTCCGACGTGCTTTCTCTTTAAATGTTCGTGCATCACAGAGGTGCTGCCGTGATGCGCAAGGACTGCTTTACAAACCATGCAGGTAATATTTTAATTCGCCGTAGCAGGCTAAAATGCTCCCAAACTTTACTCCTGTTTCATACATACTCAGTCTGCAGTGCGTCTACAGTCCGTGTGCGTTACGTATGCGGTGCAGAAGAAGCACAGACTCGTTTTGCTTTCACACAGAACGCGTTTGCAGTCCGTACATTGTGAACGTTCTAATCCGTTAACATGGGTGTGGGAAAAAAAAACGCACTGCAGACGGAGTATGTGTGAAACGGGCGTGTTTTGGTACGCGCAGCTGCTGCGTTGGACGCCGCCATTTCTGTATGTTATCGCTCAGCATAGAAGCTGCGTATGTGCGACTCTCGGCAGAAAGATGCCTCACTCGGTTGTCTGGCGACAACATCAATTTCAACATCAATTTCAACAAAAATTTCTATTATCGATTTTTGTCGACAACGTCGACGAATCGTTGCAGCCCTACTATAAACACGTCACTCATGAATCATCATGCCTGCCTGCTATCGCTCCTGAAAAATGACTAAAAATAAATAACTAAAAGTGCGGGCTCATCAGCACCAACACTGGCCAACTACGCATTAAGCGTATGTGTTTATTAAAATCGAGATGACACTTGGGTTTTGTTTGATGACTAGTTTGCCTATAAACTGTAAATGTTAAAAAATGCCAAAACCGATTTCAAATTTTGTACACCCACAGTTAAATTCAAAACCACACAATCAGGCAGATGTCCACCTAATCTAGCAACACTGCCTTCAGTAGTTTCAGCTCATCTGTTTCCTATACAAGAAAGGACCAGGGCAGTGTTGGCATCTTATTAATGTATTAATTAGTGCAAAAAAGATTGAACGTGCTTACGAGAGCTTAAAAGTACAAAGTATGCGTGGTCACTTGCGCTGTATGTATGCCTGATACAACCCAAAGTATATTTTGGGAATTAGGTGGACTAAAAGCCAAGTACAGACCACAAGACTGGAGATTGTTGCCCAGAGAATACTAAAAAACTCATGGTCTTGTTCAACTTTGTCACATTGTCAATATTCACTGTCAAGTGGGGTTCACACTGCCAGCAATTTGCAGAGACAAAGCAGCCAGATATCATTGTGAGCTGGCAATCAAAGCTTTCTGGGAATGGCTTCCTTAAATTTGACTTTACACTTTAAGCTTTAAACCTGCAGCCAGCTGACAGCATCACTTCACTGTTACTCTGTTTGTTTGCATGTTGACATAGGGCTGGACGATATGGATGAAATTTATATTAAGATTTATTTCCTAATTTCGGTCGATACGATATAATTCCGATATTGATATGAACAGTATTTAAAAAAGCCTAGAGGAAAAACTGTCAAGAATGCCTACAATAAATCTGTACCTACAAACTTCTGAAAAATGGATTTGCTAAGTTTTTTTAACTTCCTTCTATAAAACTATATAATATTTTAGGGGGGAAAAGACAGCACAAATAAATTAATGTTCACATGTTCTTGTTGGTATTATGGCTAAATAATAAGTGTGAAATCACTGTCAAATATCTTTAATCTCACATAAAACAGGCTGATTATTTTTATAGATTGAAACAAAAGTGCTTCAGCCAGGATAACAATATGAAAAGTGCTCAGACAGGGCTTTAAGCTTACTTTTGAAAAAAAAAAAAAATAGGAGCACAGTCAAAAAATTAAGGAGCACCTTCTGATCAATAATAAAAAAAATTCTGATACAAAATTTGCCTTCCCGTTACAAGTTGATATTTGGCTTCTTAAAGTTATTTACAGGGGCTTTTTTAACCTTTAATGGCATTTTTCTAATTTTATTTAAACTATGTCATCTTATGTCAAATTAAAAAAATATATATGTATAAGCTTTTTAATTAAAACAATAAAATAAGAACAAGAAGAATAAAAGGAATAAGTTACCAATCATATGAAATCAGTATTAACTAAATTAATTTGTAACACAGAGGTGGCACAGAAGAACACAAAAGTGGCTTGTAGATGTATGTTGAGATGTGCCATGAGTGCAAATAAAATAAGTTGAGATGAATGTTTGTTTTAAATATACATTTTTAATATAGAAATATTAAATGATTTAAATGACTGAAATTATACTTTAAAAGTGAAACTAAAACTGCCATAGGTGGCAGCAAGTCACTGATTTTATCACTGAATAAATTTATTAATTTATTTGTTCCACCAGCTGATTCATTCAGTTCATTCGAAAACGAAACAACGCTGTGTTTGTTTGGAGATGCACGACTGCTTAGCTGTGACTTTTAAACTATTTTCATTGATGAAAAATCAGTAAATAGTATTGTAGTCAGACACTTAAGTCACTTAATATTAATTTCTGGTTTATTGAATTGTTGTAATAAATCGGTATCGTATTTGCAAACAATTAACAATTATCACCCTCCTTGCTTCATCTCGATCTCACAATGTTCCAATATATTCAAATAAGCTCCCTATTACGTATTTACACACTGTCTACACTTTGTTTTAATGAAATGATTTGTGAGCTTGCATTTGGTTCCCTTCTCATTTTTGTTCAACGAAGTCAACCGCCACAAATCAATCAATGTATGGGAAGCCCTAGTAATGTATATCGAAAAATCGGAAATGTGTTTTAAAATCATGTCACTGAAAGATGTGAATTCTCACATGACTGATTTCCTAATTCCTTTTTTTCTGCTTCCACAGGGTCTGCCTCTTTGCTGAGATGTGTCCAAGCGACCTGTCCGATAGGCTGAGCTTGCTCTCTTTACCATGTAACTGCAAAAAGAAGAATGCTTTATTCCTCCACTAGTCCACCTGTGGCTTCAGGGGAGCCTAGCGCCACCCTGCACCCCACACCCAAGGTGACAAGAGCCATGGAGAATTCCTCCGCAAAAGTCAACAGCTCGCTAGAGTTCCGGACTCTATCGGAATACATAACACCATCAACCGTCTGGCAGGACCCTGTTCAAGGCCTGAACCTACCCCTCCAGGTGTTCTTCTGCCTGGTTATCATCTGCGTGCTGCTGCTGGCCTTCCTCGGAAACATGGTGGTCTGCCTCATGGTTTACCAGAGAGCCGCTATGCGTTCTGCTATTAACATCTTGCTGGCCAGTCTTGCCTTTGCCGATATGATGCTAGCAGTCCTCAACATGCCCTTTGCGCTTGTCACAATGGTGACCACGCGCTGGATCTTCGGAGAGGTGTTTTGCCGCGTCTCAGCCATGTTCTTCTGGATGTTTGTGATGGAAGGAGTGGCTATTTTAATGATCATCAGCGTGGACCGCTTCCTAATCATCGTGCAAAAGCAAGACAAACTCAGTCCACGCAGGGCCAAAGTGTTAATCGCAGTCTCGTGGTCTCTGTCTTTCTGCTTTTCTTTCCCACTTTCCATTGGCCATCCTGCCTTGTACATTCCCCCCAGAGCGCCACAGTGTGTTTTCGGCTACACGGTTGAGCGTGGTTACCATGCTTATGTGATGCTCATTATGCTGGTGTTCTTCTTTGTACCGTTCCTGGTGATGCTGTACACGTTCATGGGCATCTTGAGTACGCTCCGGCACAACGCGCTGCGCATCCACTCCCATCCTGACTCGGTGTGCCTCAGCCAGGCCAGCAAGCTGGGTCTGATGAGTCTGCAGAGGCCCTTTCAGATGAACGTTGACATGAGCTTCAAAACACGTGCCTTCACCACAATCCTCATTCTTTTCTCAGTCTTCACCGCATGCTGGGCTCCGTTCGCCACCTACAGCCTGCTGTCCACCTTCAGTCGCACATTCTACTACCGGCAGAACTTTTTTGAGATCAGCACGTGGCTGCTGTGGATCTGCTACCTCAAATCAGCCCTGAATCCTCTCATCTACTACTGGCGAATCAAGAAGTTCCGTGATGCCTGCCTTGACCTGATGCCCAAGTACTTCAAGTTCCTGCCGCAGCTGCCTGGCCACACTAAAAGACGTATCCGCCCCAGTGCTGTTTATGTGTGCGGGGAGCATCGTTCTGTGGTGTAGTGAAAGACGTTTCTGAAGCTTCTTTTGTAATTCTTATGCCGAGTTCAGACTGCACAATTTTCAAAGCAATCGTGTCACAGGTGTTTTCACACTGCATGACTATCTGGGGTAGCATTCCGTCGCTGCTGTGTTCACACTGCTCGATGGATCGGCGACAGGGGGTTTCACACTGCATGACTTTACAATAGGAAGAATCGCCGACAACAAGTGACATGGAAACAACGCGAGGTCAGGCGTGCAAGTTCTCACGTGAGTTCTCATGTGAGACTGGGATTATTATAAAAAAAATGGTAGCCCGCAAGAAGATTGTCATACAAATTACATGTCCACTCATTTGCAGCGAAAAGAAAAGAAACCGAAGCTATTCTTGTTCATATTGTGATCTATACCTTCGTAACTCCTCCCTCAACTTCCCGCTGGCCTGGATGTTGCTGTCTCATTGGCAATCACCGATGTGATTTTCAGTCAGATCACCTTTCACACGGCATGATTTTGAATAGCCGACAGGTCCAGATATTTAGCATGCCAAATATCTCACGGGTGTCGGCGACACGTCGGCGATTCTCTCAGATCGCGTCTTTGATAGTTCACACTGTGTGATTGTCACTCACGTGAACGAGCACCGATTTGCCTGTGATTTCGGGCATTTGTCTGCGATTTCTCAAAACCTGTCGGCGAGTCAAAATCGGGGCTAAAATCGTGCAGTCTGAACTCGGCATTACAGTACAATCGTATCAAGCTGTGATATGTTTGGTCTTTCTTCAAACTACAGATGAGAAGGTTTACAGAGCCTGTACATTAAACTACTTTAATTGCACAATGTTTTTTTTATAGGATTTAGACATTAATAGAGTTTGTTTAGTACATATCAGTCAGGTGCTGCTATATTTGGTGAAAATGTGCAATCTTCTGTTTTATGCCATGAATGTAATAATATTTTGTGAGCTGTATTTGTTTTGTTTTGTTTTTTTCCTGGCTTTGTGATCTGTATTACACTTTAACATTTTCTATTTAATTTTATCGTTGATTGTTCAGCTATTCTGTTTTCAATTATTTTCATTGTGGAAATAAGGGAAAGGCATTTGACAAAGGTATAAGCATGTTCCAAACTGATAAGTAGGTGACTTTGTGGAAACATATGATTTTTAATGTGAATTTTAAAATTGTGATTTCCATGCCTGGAAGTAAATAAAATCATGGAAATGAATCAAATCACAATTAATGGAATTTCTGTTGTCATATACATTTTTCTAGTTATTACTTGTTTTTTTGTCTTTTTAATACCTGTTTGTTAAGACTGAATGGAAATGTCTCAAGTTTATTGGTCAAAGGGTGGGGGAACCCTGTCAATATTTGTGCACAGTACAAGGTTGTTGTATATATCAGCAATTACACTTTTAAAAATAAAGGTTTCAAAATGGTGTTTTTGCAGTGATGCTATAGAAGAACCAGTTTTGGTTCCCCAAAGAACCTTTCAGTAAACAGTTCTTAAAAAAAAACAATTTGAAGAGCATTTTAAATCTAAAGAATCTTTTTTGACTATAAAGAATCTTTTCTCCATTTGAAAGATTCCATAAATGTTCAAGCTTCTTAATGGAACCATCGATGCCAATAAAGAACCTTTATTTTTAAGTGTAACCAACTGCTTGTTGCTGACATACCGTTGAAAGTCAGTTCAAACAACAACGACAAGCTGAAAGATATGTTCTAAAGAATCTTTTTTGGCTATAAAGAACATTTTCTCCATTTGAAAGGTTCTATGGATGTTCAAGGTGATCCATGGAACTATTGATGCCAATAAAGAACCTTTATTTTTAAGAGTGCAACCAACTGCTTGTTGCTGATATGCTGTTGAAGGTCAATACAAACAACAACGACCAGCTGAAGAATGTTTTCTTTTTCTTTTTTTTTCAATGTCAAATGGCAAGCATTTAAGACTAAAATTGATTGTTTGTTGTGGAAAAAAAAAGTCCTCTGCTCTTTTGAGGCCGGGCCAAGGTGTTTTGATTCTACAGTGTCTGTCAGAGCCTTTGTAGTGTGCCGCCTTCATTTAGATGATGATTTGTTCCTGAGGCTGCCTGGGCTGGAGATAAACCCTAAAGCTTTTTGAATCTGAAAGGTAATTTTCCTTTACTAGTGTCCCTTGTGGGGTTCATTATTTCTCCAGCCACCGCTAATGAGGATGCTGTGGGCATTAGAAGCTCATCAGAACCAAAGTGTGGAACGCTATTACTTAGCAACAGTATGTATTACTTGGCAACCAGCTTGTATTATTCAGAGTTGGTACACTCTCTGGTGGGAGTATTTGTTTTTTGGAGATGCCACTATAACACCCTGACATAAAACATGCTTTCTCAGTGGGGTTTTGTGAATTTGTAATGTCAGTAACAATAATTGGATAATTAGATAAATCAACTGTTTAAATCAATCTTGTATGATTTAGTAAGTGATAGTGGAAATATAAGTCTTCTTTTTAATTGTTGCATGTCCATGGGTATTTTAAGTTAAAGAAAATTAAATTAATTATTAAGTGACACTTGCAGCAGCTATTAATTAATTACTGTTCGATGTTATCCTGCATTTTCTTAAGGCGCTATATAAATTAAACTTATTATTATTATTATTATTAATGAAATTTCATTACATTTTAATTGTGCTTTTACAGTTTTTTTTTTCAATTGCTAACAAGCGTTTACTAATACTTAAAGTACTTCTTCTGAACTCCTAACACAGCAGCACACCTCACACAATTAGCCAAATAGTTAATTTTCTGTCCAAAACCACATTTTGTTAAATAAATTCAAACTCTACATTTAAAAATGCTTAAAAACACTGCAAACCCTATTCAAAACCGAGTCATTTGGTCAAAACACATAGTCAGTCATAGAACAGTGACCGTCAAAAAACAGATGATGGCTTTACAAAAACTGCATTACTTGTCATGTTTTAGTTCTACCTGCATATAACAGGTGTTAAATGTGTTCTTTCTTGGCAACATACTATCCATGAATTGATTCATTACTTTACAGAATATACAATAGAACAAGATAGGGTCCTCTATGCAGAAATTCAATTGGAACTTTGATTAAAATTGCTTTCCAGTGGGTGGGGGTTGGATGTGGAAGGTGCCTCCATGGTAGATGATGCCAGTGATCAACAAAAATTCCAACATACATGGTCTTTGGTTATTATGCAAGCTGGTTTCCGTCACAGAAAAAAAGAAAGAAATTACAGTAACTGTGACCTTTTTATCTCACATTTCTGACTTCTGTTCTTCTAATTTACATCTTGCATTTACATGGAGTTTACATCTTGCAAGTGAGTTTACAATTCAGACTTTGTCAGGATTGTGAGATTTAAAAAAAGTCTAAATTACCCTTTACTCTTTATATTCCATGGCCGAAATAAGCTTATAGGTTCCACATGTCCAACACACATCCTTACTCCTCTCCCCTACCTCTTCTTCTCCCTTTTTTGATCCAGCTACTCCTCTACCTCCTACAACTATTTCTCTCCCTCTCCCAGGCATTATTTTTCTTCTCTTTCTCTGATGCTTTGTGTTGTTCTGCATCCTCAAAACTAATACTCTGTTGATGTAATGGAAAGAGCTTCAACACCTGACTATTCCTCCAGCTGAGACTGGAATCAGCTATTTCTAAATGTTTTTACTGATCTGTTACTTAAAAAAGAAAAATCAGTTGTTACAATATTTTATATAAAGATATTTTCAATCATTTTAATCTGCTGTTGTTGCAGAAATAGCGGCTTTATACTGTATTTAAGGTTTGGAACATTAGATCTTCATTTCTGACATGCTGTGTTTACAGTTTTTTCTGATGGCTTAAACCCTAACTATGATTCTTATAGCACAATTTCTAAAACTATTAATACTTATAGCAAAACCACTGAGTTTGCAAAACTAAAAGCACAAACACACACTTTGCAAAACTGTAGGTACAATCCACTGCACTCTTTTAAATACAACTCACTGCTTTACTCTCAATTTCCAAATGATCAACACACTCCTAGCAAAACTTGTGTTTGTTTTGATGTGTGTAAATAAACACCAGTACTTGAAGTTTGGATCCCTCTATTTTTTCAGAACTATGACAAAAGTATGACCTCAAACTGACATAGCCTACCTTGTGCACAGAGAAAGCAAAAGCCAGATGTGTTTTTTATTCATACCATCAGTGTGTAGTTGGTGCATTGTGTGCTTATTAATGTGATGGCTTGTGTTAAATGTTTGATAGGAAAATACTATTTTTACGAAGGTCTGAAGAGTTAAGCAAGGTTTATAAGCTTTTGCAAGAAAACTACAATGTTTTGCTGATTTGGTGAAGGGTTTTCTTATTTGTGTGTAAAGTTTTGCAAAAATAGCCAATAGTTACAAAAAATGCGCTTAAGCCATCAGAAAAAATTGTAAGCATTTGTAAATAAGACAAAAAAGATCCACGATTTTGGTTTAGGGTAAGCTTGTATGAAAAGAAAATGTATACATTTTCTTATTGTGTGGAAACAACACAAATTGTGTTAATGGTATGGTCACAACAGACGGATGTTGTGCTAATTGTGTTTAGAGTTTTGAAAATATGACTACAGATTGGACAAAAGGATGTTAGCGGTTGAAAAAAAACAGTTCAAATAACAAATCTGTATTCTGTTTGTCAGCTCATTTCAAATTCAGAAAATGTATTTGAATTTTAATGTCAACTATGAATAGTGGCTTCTAAACAAAACACAACATTTGTATTTGTACATTTCTTAGTGTATTTACTTATATATTTATTTGCGTTCATTTTAATTTTGTTCAACCACGTTTATCACACAGAACAAAAATATAGAGTGGTAGATTTCCCTCACACACCTTTTTGTAATTATCAAGTTAAAAAAAAAACTTTTGTGGCTGTTAAAAATGTTTTATTTCTATCTACACTTTAGTTTGTTTTATTTTATTTACTTTTTATTTTTATATTTTATCATCTTTATTAAATTGCTAATGTAACTTTCATTCTTCAGATCTTATGCACTTGCTGTTTGTGTATATAGCTTTACAGTGTGTTGATATTCATATTTTTCTTATAGAGGTAAATCAGTTTTCATACCCTCACTCTCAACTTCTATTATTGTTTGACTCAAAAAAATAATAATTTACTCATCATCTCCCTGCCGTTCCTATGGCAACAAGAAGAAAAAGTGTGCAAGAAACCTGTCCCTGAACACTGTAAAGAAAAAAGGAGCAATTGAGTGCTTGTACAACAATAGTCATCTGGAACACCCATGTAACACAGTCCTTGCACCCTGTAAAGCTGCTCTGATTCATTTTTAACCTGGCATACACAAAATCCATTACATATACCTATAATTATGAAACCTCAGAATACAATGGCTTTTACTGGATTTTCAAGTAAAACAAAACCAAAACAACCACTACAGACAAACAATTGACTTTGATTGATCAATATATAGTCAAACAAGCTTTTCCCAAGAAATTACAGAGAGTTCTTTAAAACTTGTCTCTTGGGAAAAACACTTTCAGCTGTTGTACTAAATATGTTAGTTCTCTTCAAATTCAGATATAATGGATAAAAAAAGCCTGGACAATTACATACATGCATGCATGCAGCAACATAAATTACAGAATGACAATACACTTATCAAGTAAACAATTGCATTTCAGTTTTAACCTTCCTGATGTGCTTTCAGAATAATCAGTGGATATTTTTAATTGATGACCATTGCAGTCTACTGAGTGCAGTGTTAATACCTTTTGCGAGAAAATATCCATTTAGACGACAACACATTTTAATCAGGGTGCAGGAATGTGGGCGGGTGTGAAATCATAATTATGTGGCTTGTTGTTTGTTGTATTTATAGAATTTGAAATCATGAGTCCTCCTGTGGATATTTAATTTGTCTATCTATCGGTTCATTTTCTGCACCTGTTTATCCAATGTATAGTTACAGGGAGTGCCGGAGCCAAATTATTTTACATACAGCAGAACTGGAAGTGGCTTTAAATCCATTTCCAGATTAATGCGCCTCAATATGGCTCATTCTTTGTGATTGTAAGATGTAGTACTTTGACGCTTATTCCCAAACCAGACCAGTTTACTGAGGTTTACCAAAGGTGTGGCCTTTCTTTAATGAGCATCTAATTTGTACCTAATTGCAATTGCAGGCACTTGACATAGTGCTAAAAGTCTCTTTTGAGATAAGCACATTCTACACAGAATCACCGATCACCACCAGGTGCACATTAGTTAGACAGGCTGTCAAACTTTCTGTGATATCAAGGTGACAATGCTCTGCTGCATGCTATTTCTACCAAACTGTTGCTGTTATAATGACAAAATGTTCTGTTTTAGTGCTTTGGCCAGTCAAATCAAAGAAGGCAGGCTTTACAGTTCACGAATGCTGAACATGAATTCCAATGTGACGGTGGCAGTGACTTTAGCTCAGGGGTGCCCAAAAGGCCAATGGAAGGCCAATGTCCTGCAGAGGTTAGCTTCAACAGTCTTCAACACACCTGCTGGGAAGTTTCTATACTATGCCTAGTAAGACCTTGATTAGCTGGTTCAGGTGTGTCTAATTGGGGCTGGAGTTAAACTCTGCAAGATACCGGCCCTCCAGGACCGAGTTTGGGCAGCCCTGCTTTAGCTAGACCAGTGGTTCCCAACCACGTTCCTGGAGGTCCCCCCAACACTGCACATTTTGCATCTCTCCTTTGTCTAACACACCCATTTCAGGTCTTGGAATCTCTACTAATGAGCTGATGATCTGAATCAGGTTTGTTTGATTAAGGAGACATGAAAAACATGCAGTGTTGGGGGGCCTCCAGGAATGTGGTTGGGAATTACTGAACTACCAAAAGTAGTGCAAGGAAGCACAGCTGGTGAATCTGCATAAGGGTCATGGGTGCTCAAAGGCTTGTTGAACTGTGTTGAGCTGATATTTAAAATTTAAATGCTGGCCATGATAGAAAGGTGTCAGAACACAGTGTGGAAATGGCCGAGTGTGTGTCGTGAACCTGGGGAAGAGATTGCAGCAAGACATGCCATGGGCCTTATGGGCAGCACGCCAACATACAGCGCCGTTGCACTCCGGGTGTCCCGTGTTTGAATCCCGACTCGAGGACCTTTCCCGATCCCGCCTCCTATCTCTCTCCCACTTCGCTTCCTGTCGTTTCTGATCTGTCCTATCACAATAAAGGCAAAAATGCCAGAAAATAAATCTTAAAAAAAAAGATATACTATGGGAAGAAGGCGGACTGGTGGAGGAACTTTCACGCTCTGGTTAATGGTCTGCTAGGAAACCTTGGGTCTTGGCATTCATGTGGATGTAACTTTAACACATACCATTGCTCAGGAATTGTTCGAGGAACAGAGAACAAAGACGAACAAACAGTTCAAGGTGTTTGCCTTCAAATTCCCTAGGAACCTAATTTATAAATTGCTGCGTAGAAACCGTCCTACATTTGATTCATGATCATTTTTCAAATCTCTTACTTGGGATTGGCGAGCAGCATAAATTGAACGTGAACTTTTCCACATTAAAGAGACTTTTTATACATCTGGACTTTGGTGTGGCAGACATCACAATCATGCAGTGTTAGGGGTTCTCCAAGACTAAGATTGAGAAACACTGCACTAAGACAAAGCTGCCCAATCCTGCTCCTGGAGGGTCAACATCATGCAATACACTTGCCTGGAAGTTTCTAGTGAGTCTGAAAACCTTGATTTGCTGGTTCAGGTTTAATTCGGGTTAAACCTTAACTATGCAGAACAGCTGGCTTCCAGGAACTGGTTTGGACAACACTGTAAGACCAGATGGTTATGGACGTTTTTTTTTTAAAAAAAAGAGGACACAGATCTCAATCTGATTGAACATCTATGGTAAGGGTGTCCAAACTCAGTTCTGGAGGACACCGGCCCTCTAGAATTGAGTTTGGACACCCCTGATCTATGGGATGTGCTGGATCAATAAATTATTTGTAGGGCATATTAAGCATCCATATTACTTTGACACCCCTATCATGAGAGGCATGGTTTTTCTTTATTCCCTTTAAAACAGGGTTCCTCAAATGCAGGGCCTCATTTATAAAATGTTGCACAGAAACCATCCTAAATTTGGTCTTAAGATCATCTCTCAAATATGTGTGTATGTGTGATTCATAGAAAGAACGTACACAATCGCACATATGCATCTGTTTTAGATGTGAAATCTATGAATCGCAAATAATCTTGAACTTGTGAACAACTGTATGGTTTCATCTCCCTGCCTTGTAAATGACTCCTAAGTATTGTAATTAACATAAAATATCACCATCAGAATCCAAATCCAATGTTGTCAAGTATAAACATTTGTGGACTAGAGTGACCATCAGGTTATTGGTCACCACTCTAGCCAAGGCCCTTCTCCATCAATTGTTCTGTTTTCAGGAGGCCAGCTCTAGGTAGAGTTGTGGTTGTTTCAAACTTCTTCCATTAAGGGTAATGAAGACTACAAGCCTCTGTGAACCTCCAATGCTGTTTGTTCTGAACTCTTGCCCAGATGCAGTCCTGTCTCTGAGCTCTACAGGCAGTTTTTTTTTTTTTACCTCTACCTCAAGTCTTTCTGTTAGATCAGGGGTGCCCAACCCTGTTTCTGGAGATCTACTATCCTACAAAGTTCAGCTCCAACCCTGAAGAATCACACCTGAACCAGCTAATTAATCTCTTAAGTAGCACTTGATAATTAAAGACAGCTGTATTGGAGCAGGGCTGGAACAAAAATCTGCAGGCAGGTAGATCTCCAGGAGCAGGGTTGAGCAGCCCTGTGTTAGATCTTTCATTAGGATTTCCAAATCATACCCATTCAATTAAATTTGCCACAGGTTAACTTCACTCAAAGTGTAGAAAGATCTACAAGCAATATGAATACTCCTAAGCTAAATTTCAACTGTCACAGATAAGGGTATGAAAACTTATGCAATGGAATCATTTAGGTTTTTTAAATAAATTTGCAAATATGTTAAAAACTTGTTATTTTGCTTTGCATTATGGTGTATGGAGTGTAGACTGATGTGGGTAAAAAGTAATTTAAAGCAGTTAAACATACGGCAGCAACATAAAATGTGAAAAAAATGAAGGGGTGTAAATACTTTCGCAAGGCACGGTCTTTGTGTATGATTTGGCCATGAGAATTATGTCGGTAATGACAACAAAATTACAACATTTATTTTAGAAATAAATTATTTTAATTTACGCTTCAGTGTGTCTATGTAACTCTTAGCGCTATTGATCAAAATTTGACATTTTTCTGCTACAAATTAAAGTTGTTTGGATCTACAACTTAAACTCTGTAAATGCTACATACAAAAGTACTCAAACCTCAGTTTTTATTTGCCTCAGCAGGCCATGTATGATTTTACATTTACAATCAGTCGTGTTGTATTTTACGTTTACACTTGGCTGTAGTCCTGAATGTTTTAGAGGCACACTGGTAAAAAAAAATTTTAACTGACTTTATTTGTGGATCATAGACAAGATGCAGTTCAAAATTATTGGAAAATATTAACAAATACTACCAAAATGATTACCATTCTAAGGCTGGGCTGAAGGTCTTTGGATGGAAAAAACACTTTTGTAAGTAAAGCTCTGTAATTGTCAGAGCACCACAAAAATGTCACTTTCCCCTCTCATATCTCTGCACTCAGAGAGGAAATGTGTTGTGAGGTTGAATTCAGTCAGTTTATTTCACACATTTAAATTTAGAGCTCTAATACATAATGTAGCAGAATACATTAACGGCTGGGGTTGTTGTAAACAACTGTGTTATTCTGTGACAGATGGTTTTCTCTGGCTAAGGATGATATCTTTAATGTCTCTGGTGAGACTGTGAAGCTCTTTCTGAAGGCCTTCAATGTCATCAGAAACAACAGGACTGTCTTCGGCTCTCTCTCCAAGACTGCTCTTCTTTTCCGGGCCATGACCCTGCACTACCAGCTGCTTGACCACCAGACTCTGGTACTGAGACAGCAGCTTGTGCTGATCCTAAAACACACACAGGGACAAATATGAATCACTTTAAAGGTTTTGTTTAGTAATAAATTGTATTTTCAACTAAAGAACAGGACTGCTATACTAACTATGCACAGGCTGATGGACAACAGGGAAAAACAATGCTAAATATAAATATTAAAATGCAGTGAACCATAAGCTTATCACATAAAGACCAGTTAAGAACTACCATTTTATGGACTGTGCAATGACTGACATTGTCTAATACTTGTCTGTATATTACAGTTGTGTATTTCTTCACACATCTGTTTTACTGTAGGTTTTGGGGACACATATTTACCTCAGGAATCTTGCCTTGCAGGAAGCTGATAATCTGCGGCACACAGCGTCCAGGTGCATGAAGCATGCAGTGTGTGACGTTTTGGAAGAGCAAGACGCTGGTCAGATGCAGCACAAGTGCAGGGTCTTCTGTATCTCTCAACTGCTCCGACAGGGCCTGACGGTGCACAAAGAGAGACTGCCTGCAAACACACACAACAACCATATGTGAACCTTGTTAGACAATGACCACATTTGCTTCTAAATAGCTATAGTTAACAAATAAATATGTAATCAAATGAATTATATGAACAATCAGAATTCACAGCATTTTATGTTGCAATGAAATGAATCTATTTTTCTAAATGCATGTTATATATCTTATTGTGAACAATTCATCTATTCATAAGTTTTGTTTTGTAAAAAATGTTTTGACTTCTAGTAACTGGACTTTCTGGTGAAAAAGAGACTTCTCTCTGGTGACATCTGCAGGACTTCTCCAATCATTTAGTCAGCTTTAACCACCCCTCCAAGATTACCTTCATCTGCCACCACTTTGTCAACAACCAATGCATGGAACCCACACTGTACAGTGAGGGGAAAAATTATTTGATTTACTGCTGATTTTGTCTATTTGCCCACTGACAAAGAAATGATCAGTCTATAATTTTAATGCTAGGCCTATTTAAACAGTGAGAGACAGAACAACACCAAAAAAAAAAAAATCCAGAAAAATGCATTAATGAGAGAAATAAGTAAGCAAAACACGACTTAGTACTTGGTGGCAAAACCCTTGTTTGCAATCACAGAGGTCAGATGTTTCTTGTAGCTGGCCATCAGGTTTGCACAGGAGGGATTTTGTCCCACTCCTCTTTGAAGATCCACTCACAAGTTATTAAGGTTTTGAGGCTGACGTTTGACAAAATCTAACCTTTAGCTCTCTCCACAGATTTTCTATGGGATTAAGGTCTGGAAACTGGCTAGGCCACTTCAGGACCTCAATGTGCTTCTTATTGAGCCACTCCTTTGCCCTGGCCATGTGTTTTGGGTCATTGTCATGCTGGAATACCCATCCACGACCCATTGTTAATGCCCTGGCTGAGGGAAGGAGGTTCTCACTCGAGATTTGACGGTACATGGCCCCATCAATCATCCTTTTAATGCGGTGCAGTTGTCCTGTCCCCTTAGCAGAAAAACATCCCCAAAGCATAATGTTTCCACCTCCATGTTTGACGGTGGGGATGGTGTTCTTGGGGTCATAGGCAGCATTCCTCCTCCTCCAAACACGGCGAGTTGAGTTGATACCAAAGAAGTTAATGCCAAAGAACTCTATTTTGGTCTCATCTGATCAACACTTTCACCCGGTTCTCCTCTGAATCATTCAGATGTTTACTGGCAATCTTCAGACGGGCCTGTACATGTGCTTTCTTAAGCCAGGTGGACCTTGCGGGGACTGCAGGATATTAGTCCTTTCTTGGCGTGTGTTACCAATTGTTTTCTTGGTGACTATGGCCCCAGCTGCCTTGAGATTATTAACAAGATCCTCCCGTGTAGTTCTAGGCTGATTCCTCACCATTCTCATGATTACTGAAACTCCACAAGGTGAGATCTTGCATGAAGCCCCAGACGGAAGGAGATTGACAGTTAATTTGTGTTTCTTCCTTTTGCGAATAATTGCACCAGCCGTTGTCACCATCTCACATCGCTTGGCGATGGTCTTGTAGCCCATTCAAGCCTTGTGTAGGTCTACAATCTTGTTCCTGACATCGTCGGACAGCTCTTTGGTCTTGGCCATGGTGGAGAGTTTGGAATTAGATTGATTGATTGCTTCTGTGGACAGATGTCTTTTATACAAGTAACAAACTGAGATTAGGAGCACTCCCTTTAAGAGAGTGCTCCTAATCTCAGTTTGTTACTTGTATAAAAGACACCTGGGAGCCAGAAATCTTGCTTATTGATAGGGTAACAAATACTTAATTCACCTATTAAAATTCAAATAAATGTATAACTTTTTTTAAAATGTGTTTTTCTGGATTTTTTTGTTTTTATTCTGTCTCTCCCTGTTAAAATAAACCTACCATAACCAAAAACAAACCATAATTATAGAATAATAATTTCTTTGTCAGTGGGCAAACGTACAAAATAAGCAGGGGATTAAATAATTTTTTTCCCTCACTCTACATTTTTTGTACATCATAATATGCAATTAAAAGATCTGTTGCTACTTCCGTTTCATCACTACTTTAACATCTCATGATTTTGACTGCAATTTACTATGAGTGTGTGATACATGGTTTTCTGTGATTGTGTTTCCTGTGGTTTAATTAAACTACATCTTTGCATTAAACGCCATGTGCAAACACATGTTTGTGATTAATTTTTATAATCAGTTTTTAAAATAAATAATCTGAAAGAAAACTTTCCACTTACAGCAAACTAGTGGTAAACCTTATTAGAAAACAATAATGACTTAAATATAAGAATAATTTGTAATTATTAAAACAAATAAATGTCAACCTCCAGCTAACATGTTTAACTTTAGCCTCTCTAAAAGCAATACAATGCATTTGACTCCTTATATCCTACTCTTACTAGGTGAACAATAATAAAAAAGACATTACAGATGTCTCAGGTGATCATTACAGATGCAGTGCTGGAGAATGGAATTGATTTTACCTCTCCCTTTTCTTGTCAACTTTCTTAAGAAAAAGCCCGCACTCTTCTGCACTTGTCTCCAAACATGACAAAAAGTCTTCAATGGCCTGCAAGTGTCAAAAAAAAAAAATTCTGTTACTTTGTTCTTCTAACCTATAACAACTGACATTAAAATATAATGCAAATGTAGTCTCTCACATCTTCTCCATTCATTTTGTTGGAAAATCTGTGAAATTATCTGGAATGGATTTAAACATTACAATAATCTACTCTTTTTATTAATAGCTGAGAGCATTATCAAATGATTTAATTATTCATAAAAACATACACTGGGCAAGAGATGTGTAGAACTGTGTAAAGGTCAGGTGTTTGAACTGAAATTTGACTTGTTCTGAGCACAGATTCCATGTAGTGTCATCAAACGCACCTTTCCACTGAGACTGTTGTGTAGCTTCATTAGAGGAGATTTAACTTCATCTGAGAGCTTTCCAAGAATCTTCAGCCTGATCTGCAATGCAGTAACAAACAGACACGATATATATGTAAAAGAGAGACATACAGGTATTGATAAAAATCCTGCTTTTATAAAAATATAAACATTTTTTGTCCTCCATAACTCTAAATACACTGCTCTGACAGTTCTTGGTACTGAGTGTACAAGTTCATGACAAAATTTTCACATCGGTCCTGTTTAACTCCTGGAGGACAACCTCCTTAAATGCCCTGGTCTTTAATGAGGAGTGTTGCTCAGCTCGTCTCTACAGAATTTCGCACAGGTGCTTAAGAGTGTTAAGATTGGGTTAAATACATGTTCACCTTGGGAGAATGAATATCTTCATTGTCATATTGAAAAAATGCCCAACAATGCAGTGAATGAGGAAAGGGTAGCAGTTTTTTGTATTACTTCACACAGTGGTGTGTAAATTTATGAAACCACTGACAGCATTAATAAAGCATTGCACCTTCAGCACTCATACATCCCTATATAAGAGCTTTACCACTAAACGTCACTGTGGGAACCAGGCACTTCTCACTGTACTCCTCCTCTAGCAACATTATAACATTTTGGATGCTGTTAGATCCAAAATTACTGACTTGGTCAACTGCATGTCACTTCTGCAGGCTGCATCTTACTCTGTCAGATAAAGTGTCACTCTTTTCATAGCTTTTGCCTGCTCTGAGACACTTTCTTACTAAATAATTTTAACATTCTTCTTTGGTAACTGATCAAGCAGACTAGCTGGAATATTATATCTCTAAAGAACCCTAACATGTCTTCTAAGTAAAGAGTAATAGCTGAATATGTTGGTTTCAGAGGGGGTGTACTCATTTATGCTGTGTACTGTACATATTATAAATACTTATTTTTACCCATTATTGTTGTGTGTTTGGGGTTCAGTTCAACCAAATATACTAATTAAAAAGTGGAACCAGAATGTTTTTTCATGCACTGACATAACTACTTCTTCATTAGTTACTTCGCGAATTGTATCTTAAAGGGGACATCGGAGGAAGATTTCACTGTTTTATAAAATTTTGGATTTAGTTAGGTTTCTATATTAGACTCATTTAAACAGCCTGATTACTTAAGTTTGGCAAATTATTATAATTACGGTCATTCTAGAACCGCCCCTTGTTTACCACTGAATATTTTGTTTTATTGTGTAATGCATCAGATTACAGAAGTAAAGTGCTGTGAATGCTGTTTAATAATGTACAGATTAGGAAATAACAGTTGACTGTACCTCACTGGTGATGGCAGTCGAGCTGTCTGAGGTTATATGCTCAGCTGCCACAAAGCTCAGCAGCACATTGGTCACATCCGTACATACAGTTTTCAAAACATGTCTGGCAATGGTAGCCTGAGTCTCATCTGGTGTGTACAGGGGGAAAAAAAGGAAAATTTAGCAGACGATAGACTAATGGATTAAGAAACAATGCTGTCATTTCTGGTAACTGTGTATGCTTGATGCCTAAACCACTATAAACAGTATGCAATTTTCTTTTCCGCAGAATAGCCAAGGAACTAAACCATATGATTCCAGACAACTTTAAAATTGAGACAGTTCATCAGACATGTCTATTAGTTTAAAACTCAAAGAATGAAAGCTAAAGAGACAAACCTGAGAACAGTTTGGTTCCTTTCTCAAAGAGGCGGATGTTGTTGTACAAGTTGTTGATCTCATCCTGAAGATCCTTCATGTTTTTCTTCCGACTCCCTCCTGCTCCAGCTGAACTTGTGGACATTATAGCTGCAGTGACCGCTTCTTGGTACATTTTACTCAATGGCCTGGGAAAAAAAACATTTCATTTTCCAAACTTTGTAGAAAAACAACCTCAAGGCCTGTTCACACCAAGACAAATGTTCTGTGTGATGATTTGATGAGATAATTAAATTTGTATGCGCATCTGTTTAGACCAACAATAACACAACATGCTGTTACTGTGACATTTTTATAAAAAAAAAAAAAGATATTCCAATCCAATCAATCTGTGTGAGGTAGAAATGATTACTTTAAAGTTAGTATTTTAACTTTTTCATAAACACTTCATGCTTGTAAAAATGTCTGTTTTTGGTTGCTTGAATATGAAAGCTTGAATATCATGGTTTGAACCTTTGTATCTGCTCTGCTAGTTCCTGCAGCATCTCCTCAGAGCTGTCACACACTTTCTCTTCCAGCACCTCTATGATCTCCTCCACTGAGAGGAAGGGTATGTCTCCTTGCTTATTTTGACCTGTAACACATGCAAGGTTACAAATTAAAGCAAGAACTACAGCTGTTTCCTACTACCAAAAAAACAACAACAGTTCTTATAGTTAGTTCTTGATACCCAATTCATTTTTTCTTTTGCTGAGTGCCTGTTAACATAAGCCCATCTGTGTTCATACCTTGAGAGGTGTGTGTCGTCTCCTCATCACTGTCTTCCTGTCTCTTGCCCTTCTTTTTTGTTTTGCGAATTCGGATCTCTCGGGCATTTCCGCCTCCACCTCCTTTCACGCTTCCACTGCCCTCTGAGAAACACAGAGCCAACAGCAGGCTTTTTATCAACAGCAATTCCTACTGCAAGAATACAAAAACTACTGCAAGTTGTGAAAATTATAGAAAAAAAACCCAAAACAAAACATGTGACTGACGTAAAATAACTGAGCTTATCGAGCCATACCTTTTCAGCCCCTGTGTTTTTATTATTGAAAAAAGTTAAACTGAAAGGCTAGCTAATAGCTTTTAGTTTGTATTACAGCTGAGACAAGTGGTACCAAGTGTGCCACACGAATCCTGCAAAGTGAACCCAACGCGTTTTGATCACCCCCAGGCGGCAGGCTGCAGTATAGGTCATAAACCTCGCCCTCTCCGTGTAATCTAATGGGACGTGAACCAAACTTAATAAGCAAATTACACTTCGAATAAACGCCTGCTGTGAGCTTTTTAGCCATTTATATGCTAGTGTATTAAGTTGACAAAATGATTTTTTTTAAGGGGTTAAAGGATTAGTTCACTTCCAGAACAAAAATGTCTTTCTTTCTGCAGTCGTAAAAAAAAAAATGCAGTTTAAATGCAGCTTTAAAGGGCTCTAAACGATCCCAGCCAAGGAAGAAGGGTCTTATCTAACAAAACCGTTCAAGATTGTTCTCTGCGATGCACATGAGTACGTCGGGTTAGGGTATGTCAGAACAATCCCATCTTATTTTCTCCTCCAACTTCAAAATCGTCCTACATCGCTGCGGAAGTACCGACCCAGTGTTTACAGAGTGAATGTGCAAAGAAGGTCAAACGCCCTTTACAAAGAAAAAGTGAAACAGCAATGTAGGATGATTTTGAAGTTGGAGGAGAAAATGAGAAGGCAGTTTTTCGACATACCCTAACTGTCTTGAACCAGAGTGCACAGAGTATGCATGCGCATCACAGAGATAGACAAGATGAGCATTTGTGATTAAAAAGTTTGAAATTCATTTAGAAAACAACTGATTGTTTTGCTAGATAAGACCATTCTTCCTCGGCTGGGATCGTTTAGAGCCCTTTGAAGCTGCATTTAAACTGCATTTTGGAAGCTCAAACTCGCAGGCACCATAGATGTCCACTATATGGAGAAAATTCCTGAAATGTTTTCCTCAAAAAAAAAAAAAACAATTATTTCTTTATGACTGAAGAAAGAAAGACATTAACATCTCGTATGACAAAGGGGTGAGTACATTATCTGTAAATTTTTGTTCTAGAAAGTGAACTAATCCATTATCCCCTTAAAAATGCATTTTGTCAACTAAATACACTAGCATATAAATAGCTAAAAAGCTAACAGCAGGCATGGACTACAAGCCACAAAATGAAAATCAGTATTGTCTGTCCTTTCTGTCCTGCTTTGCAAGTATCTGAAATAAACCCTCTTTACCCGCAGCCTTCTTCCGGCGTTCGTCTCGTTTGTCTGTCTTTGAAGAGGTTGAAGTCTCCAACAAAACAGATGCTTGTTTAATATCATCCTCCGTTATCAGAAACACAGGGTTGTTCTTCACTTCCTAAGATTAAAGCAGAGAAGTTAAACATATCCAATCACAATTTCTTACAATATTTTTTGTCCAGAATTACACTATCTCTTATCGGAAACAACACCCTTTTCATGCTAATGTGTTTGCCACAATAGTTCTTGCTAATGTTGAGGCTGCATAAAATATTATGTATCTTATTAGCTCTGGTTGTCAACAATAGACAATGGACCTGCATGTATCCTTTTTTTCTTTTTGCAGATTAAATAAAGTCATATAGGTTTGTCATATAGTCATATAGGTTTGGAACCAGTGTTAATTTATAATTTTTCATATATTATTTTAAGGTTGAATAATGAATTGCTGTTAAGTGTTTTTGTCATTTTAATATTTAATATTTCAGTTTTAGTTATTTCTAGTTAGTATTTCAGTGCTTCAACTTATTTCAATTAGTTGCCAAGACAAGGATACAAATTTTTATTTTTGGATAAACCATCCTATTTACACATTTAGCTGGAGTAATAAAAAAATATATAATTTTTGCCTAGTAGTGTTTTTTGCCTGTATTTAAGCACTTGCCACATTTCGTCAAAACTATGCCAGAGTTCTTTATCGTGCAAAGACAAATAAAGTGAAAAAAAGCAATTTTGTCATTTCAATATGATGTGTGCAGGTACAGAAAAAAGCTTGCATACCTTCTGTGCTTTCTGTTGCATAATATCATCAAATAAAGCAATGCATCCTGTGATGAACTTTTCGCTGACTACAGAAGTGGAGAGAAGCCTTGCACTGGACTGCACATTCATGGCCCTCAGCACTTCGTTCAACAGAATTCCTTCATCCGTCTCAGACAGACTGCTAGGGATCATTGGCTAAGCGAGAAAAACATAATAATTTAAATTTAATTAACTTTAAATTTATGGAGGTTTTTTTTTTATTTAAAAAAAAAATTATAATTAAATAAATAATCATTGCACGACTGTACCTGCAGGTCGACCCAAGTAGCCGAGCTGATAGCCTCCTCCACTGAGGCCTCCAACTGATCTACAATGGCTTTACCAACACACACAGATTTGAGAAAAAGCAATTTACTGGACTTAAACCGCTTCTTTATGTAGCTGACTGGATCAGGTATTCCCAAACGGGTCAGCGCCTCAAACTCTGCAGGAAAAAAAGACACAACTGGACTGAGAAGAGCCTTTTCTGGGTCTCTATTCCTGGAGAAGACGAACTGAACATTTTAAACGCATAAGCTATATATTGTCATTTAAAATAAACACACCTAAATAACCATTCTGTTTGAGAAAGGAGTCAACCCAAGTGTTCTGGGCTTTGGAGTAGATGTCAGGAATGTAAACGGCTTTATCCTGCCTGCCTCCAACCACGGAGCCTTTCAAACGGCCACTGTTAACCAGTTCTCCAAGCACCGCTGTTAAACAAGAAAAGAACAAACACAAGAAGTTTATATGTAGAATGCTCAAATAAGAAATTATTGTGTAAAAAGGCAAACTGCAATACTTACAGTATAACATATTCTCCTGAAAACCGTAGAGATTTACCAAGTTGCTGATCTGTGTAGGCCTATGGATGGAAATCACAACTGTTAAAATGCTACAAGGAAATCCATCTTTAAAGACAAAAGAGACTTGAAGAAAAAGGTAAGATATAAAAAAAGGGACGCTAGAGAAGGTTTATAAAGTTTCAAATATGGACATTTTTCTTACACAAACACATCGATCGCTTCAGAAGGCCTTTATTAGCCCCCTGAAACCATGTGGAGTACTTTTTATGATGGATGGAAAATCTAAATAACTCTGATTGTATTCGTCCAACAGAAGAAAGGCATATACAGCTAGAATGGCTTTATTTTTTACATTTTTGGGTGTACTATCCCTTTAAGAGATTTAATGTGCATTGGTCCAACACATTTATATGGTTAGTTCACCTAAATTTCACCCTCATTTCAAAACCTGTAAGATTTTTGAGCTTCAGCTACCGTATTTCATGTGCAGCGTCAACATTTTGGGTGACTGGGCTTTTAATGAAGGGACAGAAGTCTCTCAGAATTAATTAAAAAAAACATTTGCACTTAAGATGAACAAAAGTCTTAGCGGTTTGGAATGAGTAACTTTCATTTTTGGTTGAACTATTCCTTTAATCAACAGGCTGATTATTTTGATCACATCGTAATAGTAAATGACAGTACGCTTACTAAATATTTTCCATCATCTAGCTATTTCAATTATGATACAGAGGGTGGAGTTGCTTACCTTGTGATGGCACTGAACAGACCACATATGCAAGCTTTGTGTCTGGACAGGAAAGCTTGTGTGAAGATCAATCCCCTGTTGTACTGATCAATCTGACCATCGATTACTCTACCCAGCCTCGAATTCAGCTCCTAGTAGAGTGAACACATTGAATTGTTAGAGAAGGTAATAATACAATTATTAACTGCAAAAGATAGTATGTAAGTATCTTATGTTTGTTGCAGCTCATCTGTAAATGTCTCAAAATCCAAAATTAAATTTAAACCTAGAAATATAGTTTTTCTTAAGTATTTTTTAAAACATAAAAAAACAAATATCATGATATATTAATTAGCAAATAAATTATGCAGATGTACTACATTAACTACTTTGTACAAAACGTCAGATTTTCTTGCTTTTATTGAAGCACACAAGATTTTAAACCATGCTGTGAAAACAGGGATCATCATTATGTGATAACAAAAAACACAATTTAACAATCGTAACTGCAAAACAAGCTGGTTTACAGTACGTAAACATTAAATTCGTAAACATTATAAATTTTAAAAGTTTTGAATAATGATTTCTGAAGGATAATGTGACACTGAAGTGTAATGATGCTGAGAATTCAGCTTTGCATCACTAGAAAAGCTTACATTTTAACAAATATTACGATAAAAAAAACTTATTTTAAATAGTAATATAATTTCACAATATTAGTGTTTTTACTGTAATTTTGAGCACACTTTTGACAGGTACTATACACAAATTGCTGAATGTTTCTCATAAAGATGCATTCTAACAAGAATCACAACACTTCACACAGACCAGACTAACCTCAGTAAGAAAATCTCCAGGTAGATCATACGTTTTGCAAAGCTCTGCGATGTTCACCTTTCCAGCCTCCTGGAGTTTATCATTCACTTCCTCAGCAAGCCGATCTAAGTATGTTCTTTACAGAGAACAAGCATTAAAAGAAGAAATTTATGAGAAACTGCATGACACATAAGCCACCTACAAAGTCTACTAACATATTGACAGAACTAAAAAGCCTTTTAAATAGTTCTCCCTCGATTCTGCAAGTAAAATCCTAAGAACATGTATTAGTTTTTCACTTACTCATCGATTAGTTGACCCAGGATGAGCTGTGTGCCTTTGTCTGTTTTGACGATTTCACTTGCTCTGCTCTCCACATGCACCAAATCAACATTGATGATCTGTGAGAAATATAAAAGAATGCTTAAAGGAATATTTTAGCATAGGATGTAGATGTTTCTTCATTTGAAATTTATCAGTACATCATTTGCTGACCAATTGATCCTCTGCAGTGAATAGGTGCCGTCAGAATGAGTGTCCAAACAGCTGATAAAAACATCACAATAATCCACAAGTTATCCACACCACTCCAGTCCATCAATTAATGTCTTGTGAAGTAAATGATTTATATTATCTGTAAAAGGCGTAGGACTGTAAAATGTTTGTTCAATCATATCCTTGGGGACGAGGAATACGACAGGCTGTCCTTCCTGTCTGTCAACATATGTTTTTACATACCTCCACACACCCTGTTCAACAGTCATGATACGTCTTCAGCGAGTTCCATTACAATATCACAGACCGATGGAGGTGAATTATTGTAATGTTTTCATCAGACGTTTGGACTCTCATTCTGAAAGTAACCCATTCATTGAAGAGCATTCAATCTTATATGGCCTGAGTACATTTTCTACAATTTTTAATTTCGGGGTGAACTGTTCCTTTAAAAAAATTTATTTACGTAAATTATCTCTCCACCCTTTATAAAATGCATATAAAAACTATAAAATGTTGATGTTATGTTACATATCAAACCAACCTTTTGAAGATCCACAACATTAATCCTCCCTTTAAATATAAAGCAAAATGTTAGATTCAAGTAGTCGTTTATTCAAAGCGACATACAGTACACTCATTACAGGGAAATACGGAGCTGAGTCAGCTGCTCATGTATTCTACTAACCTCTCTGCATATACAGCTCATCATGCATTTCTCGGCTGATCTGTGCAGGAGTCACATACTCTTTTCCATCCAGGGTATGAACCACATCTAACTTCTTTTCCTGCACCAGCTTGGCCACGATCTCAATGCAGTTTCTCTCAGACAACCTAAATTCAACACAAAGACAATCATTGTGATTCATTCTGCAATTAAAGGGATAGTTCACCCAAAAATGAAAATTTGATGTTTATCTGCTTACCCCCAGGGCATCCAAAATGTAGGTGACTTTGTTTCCTCAGCAGAACACAAACGAAGATTTTTAACAAATGCCGGTGCAGTCTGTCAGCCAAATAATGTGAGTGGATGGGCACCAGACCTTTAAAAGTAAACAAAAACATGCACAGACAAATCCAAATTACCCCCTGCGACTCGTGACGATACACTGATGTCCTAAGACACGAAACGATCGTTTTTTGCGAGAAACTGAACAGTATTTATATCATTTTTTTACCTTTGATACACAGCCACGTCCATCAGTCATGAGCACGAGTTTAGCATCAGAGATTGTGGGTATAGCGGCTATTCAAAATGGTAATTACTTGCGCTTATCCTGATTGTTCAAACCGATTCAAAGCTAAAAGATTACATTTGCTTGCGCAAACTCATCCGGGACTTTTCACCGATTTCCCCTTACGCCGTTTGCGTATACTACGCCAGAGCGCGTACAAGTGTAACGAACCGGATGCTAAACTCGTGCTCAGGACAGATGGACGTGGCTGTGTATCAAAGGTAAAAAAATGATATAAATACTGTTCAGTTTCTCGCAAAAAAATTTCGATTCGTGTCTAAGGACATCAATGTATCGTCACGAGTCGCAGGGTGTAATTTGGATTTGTCTGTGCATGTTTTTGTTTACTTTTAAAGGTCTGGTGCCCATCCACTTCAATTATTTGGCTATGAGACCTCCACCGGTTTTTGTTAAAAATCTTCGTTTGTGTTCTTCTGAAGAAACAAAGTCACCTACATCTTGGATGCCCCAGGGGTAAGCAGATAAACATCAAATTTTCATTTTTGGGTGAACTATCCCTTTAACAAAAATTCTTAGGTCACAAGTACTTTCTCAAAATGTACAAATCAATAGAGCTATTTCTTGCCTTACTCAAAGCAATATGGAATTTCTTGTAATGAAACTCACTTTTATTAACCCATAAAGCCTGCTGTATCATATTTGGGATCTGAATTATTAATATCTCTAAACATGATCAAACCTTCTTCTATAAATCAAACCAAACAAATCTTCTACATGCTTTCTGTTCTCCGGTTGATATTTCATACTTTTTAGCAAGTTAAAGGCCTTCTAGTATCATTATAAAAATTTAACCTTCAGGTTGTATCACGTATATCTAGAGTTTACATCTCGCAATTCTGATAGAATTGCAAGTTTATATGCGAGTTTGTTTGGTTTGATTTTTAGAAGAAGGTTTGATCATGTTTGAGATCTTAAAAATTCAGATCCCAAATATGATACAGCAGGCTTTACAGGGTTAATAAAAGGGAGTTTCATTACAAGAAATTCCATATTGCTTTAAGGCAAGAAATAGCTCTATTGATTTATACATTTTGTACACTTTTTTCCTTGTAATTGCGACTTTGTATCTTGCAATTCTGACTTTTTTCTTGCAATTTCTCAAAAATGTGAGATATAAACTCCCAATTATAAAGTCGATTTATAGAGTCTTTTTCTGGGAAAAAAAGACTGATATGTTCACAGAATTGCGAGTTCGCAATTCTTACTTAACTCGCAATTTCCAGTTTATATCATATAATTGTGACCTTATAACTCACAATTGCGAGTTTATATCTCACAATTCTGAGAAAAAAAAGTTAGAATTGTAGGATAAGCGGCAATAACTTTTTTTTTTTTTACGTTTTATTTAGTGATGGGCTTCCATATATAACCTTTTGCCTTGAAATCAAAAATAATGTCATAAAGTAAAGCATAAGAATACCTTTTATATTTTCATAAATATTTTAAAATGAATATTTACTGGTCTAATACTAATTAGGTTTACTAGATTTAATTTTAAAGAAAATTATGTTATGATGCATCATATATAATACAACAGGCAGGAAATTTTGAGGAATGTTTACTTTTATATCTCTCAGTTATGAATGTATTGCATTAAACTATACAGAGCTCTAGTCATAAAACTAAGAATTTGGATATAATAATTACTAAGTCATATCATTAGCCGATAACTGATATTCATATGCATTATAAAAGTCTGTTATACTTTTAGGACCTCATTCATTTATGTGACAAAGTATCAAAATTTCATCTTACTTCTTGGCCATATAAGTAACAACATCAGCACAAAATTGCATATTTTTGCTCATGATACCATGGTACTAATTGATTCACATACACATACATAGGCTACAACGTGATTGCAACATGACACGGACCAAAAACACGATGTTACACCAAAAGTGCTTAGCAATTAATAAAAATGATCAGTTCTGACGCGTTATGCAGTAATGATGTTTGTTAATACCGATGACGTTTTAATACGCGACCAGTGTCGCAGGAAACCAAGTCATCAGTTCTCCAATATTTTGCGGATCAAGACTCTTGTCAGCTGCAAATTCTTGTTACGATATACTGATTCAAGGTATAAGAAACTAGGGGGCGGGATGCGGCGCGGCATTGGATTATTCTGCAGCAGCAGCAGCAGCAACAACAACAACAACAACATGGTTTTACCTTTGGACAGTATCTGCAAACTGAGCTCTCTGGAAGTCCGCAGCTAGACGCCTGATTTCCTCCCAGTCTGCCGCCATGACTTTACTTTACAAAACTAGTGTTCTCGATCTACTAAAGCATTTAATTAAGTCTTGATTTTTAAATCAGTTCTGAAACTTCAGCAGTGCTGTCTGACCACATTGACGGTAAAGACACGTCAGGCTCTGTAAACGTCAGACGGAAACGCACAAGGGACAAACTAAGTGCGCGTCATCCAGTGTCAGTACGCACGCACTGTCAAAATATACCCAAAAAATTTAAATGTCGCTTTTACTTATTTATTAAAATTGTTATTTTTATTAATTGACGTATTAAATATTGGCTAATTATTGTAAATAATACACTTGTTCATACAATAAAAAAATAAATAATATTACTTGCAAATTTGAATGTACAAGTTATTATTTTATGCATGTATCTTAAGATAAATGTTATTTACTACTGTTGACGGGTATATGAGGCTGCTACTTCTTGAAATTTTCCACCTAACTAAAAAGCAACATACCAGTGTCCATATGCAAAATAATATCTAAATACATAAGCCTACTTGCAAACTGTCCTGTCACCATTTTCATTCAAGCATTTTTTTAAGGACAAAGGGATGCATTTCACTTTATTATGATTCTAAAATTGCTAGAGCATTTCGTTATTATTTCTGCACTGTCATATAGGCCTACTTCTATACAGGTCCTTCTCAAAAAATTAGCATATTGTGATAAAGTTCATTATTTTCTGTAATACTGATAAACATTAGACTTTCATATATTTTAGATTCATTCCACACATTTGAAAGTAGTTCTAGCCTTTTATTGTTTTAATATTGATGATTTTGGCATACAGCTCATGAAAACCCAAAATTCCTATCTCAAACAATTAGCATATTTCATCCGACCAATAAAAGAAAAGTGTTTTTAATACAAAAAAAGTCAACCTTCAAATAATTATGTTCAGTTATGCACTCAATACTTGGTCGGGAATCCTTTTGCAGAAATGACTGCTTCAATGCGGCGTGGCATGGAGGCAATCAGCCTGTGGCACTGCTGAGGTGTTATGGAGGCCCAGGATGCTTCGATAGCGGCCTTAAGCTCATCCAGAGTGTTGGGTCTTGCGTCTCTCAAATTTCTCTTCACAATATCCCACAGATTCTCTATGGGGTTCAGGTCAGGAGAGTTGGCATGCCAATTGAGCACAGTAATACCATGGTCAGTAAACCATTTACTAGTGG
>NC_133373.1:20480759-20660982 GCF_049309525.1 Garra rufa
CCAAAATCTCCTGCTAGCTGCATTGACCCTGCCCTTGATAAAACACAGTGGTCCAAAGTACTTTTTTCGGATGAAAGCAAATTTTGCATGTCATTCGGAAATCAAGGTGCCAGAGTCTGGAGGAAGACTGGGGAGAGGGAAATGCCAAAATGCCTGAAGTCCAGTGTCAAGTACCCACAGTCAGTGATGGTCTGGGGTGCCATGTCAGCTGCTGGTGTTGGTCCACTGTGTTTTATCAAGGTCAATGCAGCTAGCTATCAGGAGATTTTGGAGCACTTCATGCTTCCATCTGCTGAAAAGCTTTATGGAGATGAAGATTTCATTTTTCAGCACGACCTGGCACCTGCTCACAGTGCCAAAACCACTGGTAAATGGTTTACTGACCATGGTATTACTGTGCTCAATTGGCCTGCCAACTCTCCTGACCTGAACCCCATAGAGAATCTGTGGGATATTGTGAAGAGAAAGTTGAGAGACGCAAGACCCAACACTCTGGATGAGCTTAAGGCCGCTATCGAAGCATCCTGGGCCTCCATAACACCTCAGCAGTGCCACAGGCTGATTGCCTCCATGCCACGCCGCATTGAAGCAGTCATTTCTGCAAAAGGATTCCCGACCAAGTATTGAGTGCATAACTGAACATAATTATTTGAAGGTTGACTTTTTTTGTATTAAAAACACTTTTCTTTTATTGGTCGGATGAAATATGCTAATTTTTTGAGATAGGAATTTTGGGTTTTCATGAGCTGTATGCCAAAATCATCAATATTAAAACAATAAAAGGCTAGAACTACTTTCAAATGTGTGTAATGAATCTAAAATATATGAAAGTCTAATGTTTATCAGTACATTACAGAAAATAATGAACTTTATCACAATATGCAAATTTTTTGAGAAAGACCTGTATGTTTGCTTTAAATGTTTAAGATATACACACAATATTTTGCACCTGCACCGCTGTAGTCCCTAGGTGTCACCAAATCACTTCTGAACACTACTGTTTTAATAACTTGATATTTGTGTTCAATTCATTATTTCACATTGCTAGCTTAAAACGCTATGTTTTGAATGTTTATAATGTATAAGTTGTGCATGAATGAAAAAAGCAATCCTAATAAAGACAAAATTTCACCAAAAACAGAATTTGTCCTGTTCAATCAACTATAATCTGCCCCACATATTTTACTGAAACATACTGTAATTTTAGTTATGTTAGTTTTACATAAAAAAACATATCTAGTCACAAATGATACAAAAAGGAAAACAATGTGGTTTTTACTTGACAATATAAAATAATAATCTACTTTTATTTTGCACTACATTGCATAACACTTGTCCTTGTTCATGTGTGCCTTTGTAACAGGTCCTTGTTTATTTAGCTGTTTTTTCTGTTCTCTGTGTCCACTCTTTTCTGTTCTATTGACTGAGGATAGTCTGTGACCTCTTACAGTCTTGTGACAAGTGACTATGACAAAACTGAACTGTATAACTGTTTTTCAAAACTGAACTGTATACTTTATCGAAAGAATGGCTTCAGAATACAGGTTTCTTAACATAATGTAATGATAATGAATGTCTTCAAATATCGAGGACTGTTAAAATGTGTGTGTACTAGTATGTGTATTACTTCTGTATTTATGATCATAACTAAAATTTCAAAGAAAGAAAAGAAAGAAAGGAAAAGAAAGAAATAAGTCCTCAAGTCAACCTAACAAAATAAATAAATTGTAACAGTTTTTTAGCTCAGTAAAGAACAGAAAAATTCAGATCACTCTGTGAAAGTTCTTTTAGGCTCTTTTTTTTTTAAAGATGTTAACAGATCTGTGTTGCCATTGAACACACATTACTTTGAATATTAGTGCAAGCTGGTTAGTGTTTGTTTCTGTGTTTGAAAATCAAAGCACATCACAGACTTTAATTTTAGATTAAAATCTATATTACAATTGATACAAAGAGCCACAAAAAACAGAACTGTGTTGCTAAATTCTTCACCTTATTTATGAGAGCAAATGTTCTCCGAGTGATTTCCATCTAATAGCTGTGCTGACCGATAAAAGAGATGCAAAACAGCTGGAGACCCCCCCCCCACATCTTTTAAGTTCCTTCTAAAAATTCTTATTTACTTTATGTAATGTCTTAATTTTGTCTATTTTTTTCCCTACTTGAGGCAAAATATTCTGACACAAATCAACACTACAAATGCTTCTTAAATATTTTAAATCTGAACAAATTCACTTCAGAAATGTCAATGTCAATTTAAAATTGTATTGTGGAAATAAATTTTAATTAATGATAAAAGGTCTGCTTTAATGTGTATTTACTAGATGTAAATAAAAAAAAATCACCAGAAACTAAAATACACACATTTCTGTAGTTGCTTTTTAATAGAAGAGTATAAAACAACAACCAAAAAATATACTTTGCTTCAACATATATACATTTTAAACATTTTATGATGAGAGACAGTCCATGTTGTTACCAAATGTGCATAGCTTGCAGTGAATCCAGATAATAGTGGAACGCCATGGAAAGTCCCACTTCAATACGGAGCCCCGCACATGACGTGCAAAAGAAAAAAATAATAGATACTGGCCACAATTTAGGAATTTGTTCTCATAACTTATACATTCTTTGCCACATTTTGTTATTTTTTCTCCTTATGTTAGTTAAACCATCCCAATGCTTTAACCAAACATTTTTTTCCCACCAAATTAAAAATAAAGAATTCTTTAATTTTTTCCCCCCCATTATGTCATGTGCAGAGCTCTATACTTCAAGTTCATGTAAACTATTTTAAAGCTCCACAAAAGCTTTTCATTCAAGGTGGGCTGGCTAGCTTTGCAACACCTATTAATTCCTATATGGAATCAACTTTTCCCAGACACCTGTTTGCGAACACTGGCTCAGAATGAGTTGTGCTGAATATGCTGCAGCTGAATAGTCATACTTCTATGTCTCACAACAATGATGTAACTGTGCCTGTGAGAAGGAGCCATGTCCCAACACTGATGATGCCTCACTTGGATGCACTGCTGCTGCAAACAGGGATATTCTGCCACAGTATTGGCATCAACACTTGGGTATATCGTGCCAGTCTAATTGTCTCACAGTGATGATGTCAGCACTGCGTCTGAGAGCAGGAGGAGTACAGACAGAGCAGGATGAAGCTGTCTATGAGGAGGATGCAGTAGAGGCAACGCTGCGTATGCAAACTCTGCGCTCTCTGGAAGCGCGTCAACAGCACTGCCAGCAGGACAAAGAAAGTGGCTATATTTGAAATCAGGAAAAGGCGAATGTATGAGGTGGCATTAAAGATATTGTCACTTTCTGCCGTAGCCCCCACTCGTACTTCTTTGAATTTCCGCCCCTTTACAAATCCCACTTTTCTGCCCTTTCGTAAATCACTGTAATCAATGAATGCCCTCGAGTCACCATCTGCTTCCTCTGGAACCTCCTCATAGACACGTTTCATCGTCCTCTGCCTCTCTTTCTTCTCCCTCGCCTCAATCTGAGCAAAGATATCAGGGAGGTTATCGGAAAAGCTTGACTTCTTGGCTCCCTTCCCCTTCCCCTGCTTCTTAGAAAGGGAAAACATCTTCTCAATGTTCCCTGGTGCCTTCCTCTTGTCTGAGGATTTTAGGAGGCGCTCAGCAGTTTTGTGGAAACTGTCCGTGTTAAGAACCCGGGAAAGGATATGCCTCTCCAGCTGTTGGAAGACTGGTTTGACATGCTGCAGATTGTCTTCCACAACATTAACATATTCCTCTACTTCCTCCAAGGGCTGCTCATTTGTCCCTGCTGTCCTTTCAAACACTACTTTCTTTTGGTCCATCAACACCATGGCCATAGGCTTGGTGGGCACCACATCTGTGAACAGATAGATGGTGTAGGTGTGATCCCCGGTGGCCAGATAGATGTCCAATGTTTCAGAGTCTCCGTGCACGCTGAAACTCTGCACATCCACTCCGGATCCGAAAAAGATGTAGGCCACTCTGCTGGTAGGGTACCTCAGCTGCATAGTCACGTTTACATAGTTTGAACCATTATAGGGGTATCCACGGGGGTAGCTCCTATATCCCACTATTCCCATTTCACTGCTGCCTGCATCGTCCAACCAGAACATCTTGGACGTTTCATTTCCGTGTCTGACCAGAGCACCGTGAACTCCATCGACTTGGGTTTTCTGAAACGGCATGTCCGTGTTGTGGAAAAAAGCGCTCATGCTGCTTGTCGGGCTGCCTGAATGCAGCTGAATGTGGTCTACCATCAGCAGCAACTCAGGATGAAGCAGCAGCAAGTTCCTTTGAAAACTCTTAATCTTCAGCTCAGGGTTGTAAGCACCTTGACCCTCCCCACGAATAAACACCATGCCCTGCCGCTCCAGAGCCACCTCCACCTGACCTTGGCAGTCTGCTGCTTGACCATGCTTGTACTTAAGCCATTTAGAGTTACAAGCTTCAGTAACTTGGCCTTCCCATGGTGCAAAGCAACTCTCAGACACAGCAGGTCCAAACATGACGGCATTGTTGAGAGACGTGTATTTGGGTCCATACAATGCCTCTGTGATAAACGGGACTCCATTCATAGCAAAGGTAAAAGAGTTTTGGTCTGGGTGCTCATGGCCCGCGTTAAAGTTCCGCCACCCTTTGATCCAGTCTTTGTATTTGTTTTGGTGAACAATGTCAAAAATAGCACGTCCCCCAAGCTTCCCAGACTTAAAGGAAAGAAATGTGTTGTTTCTCTCAGCAGGTAGGGCACTTCCGTAGGTCACCACTCCCCAATCTTCGAAATAATGGAGGTGGGATTTACCATAATCAGGAGGTGGGGTGGGTTGGAGACTGGCATCATACCTATACAGTGGGAGAAGCACATAGAAATTTTGTAGTTGAGCCACAACACAGAAAATTGTTATCAATTAGAAAACTGGTTTCAGCTTGACCATTTTCACATGAAGTGACATGTTCATATCATTTCATTTTAATTCCAAAGTAAAGAACTGAACATTTAAATGTTCACCTCTAAATAAAAATTACAGTAATGATCAGATGCATTTGTTGTGGAAAAAAAAGAAAGAATTTTCCTTAAACTTTGTCTTTTATATTTCAAATAAAAAAAATAAGTGGCTATATGTAGTGGCCTGGTACAGTATGTGTAAATCATTCTAATATGCTGATTTATTATTGGAATTATTAATGTTGGAAAGAGTTGTGCTGCCAAATAAATAATAAAAAAAAAACATTTTTTCAGGATTCTTTAATGAATAACAAGTTAAAAAGAACAGCATTTATTCAAAATATAATGCTATCATTTTTTATTAATTTAACACATCCTTGGTGAATATAAGTATTAACTTTTTTCAAAAAAGAATAAAAATTTACTGACCCCACATTTTTGAACAGTAGTGCATATTGTTAGAAAACGGTTTTCAATTTAAATAAATGCTGTTCTTTTTGACCTTTTATTGACCAAAGAATCCTGAAAAATAAATATCACAGGTTCCAAATCTTACCGATCCCAAACTTTTGAGAACACACACACACACACACACACACACACACACACACACACACACACACACACACACACACACACACACACACACACACACACACACACGTTGGGTTTACATGTTTTATGGGGACATTCCATAGGCGTAATGGTTTTTATACTGTACAAACCATACTTTCTATGACCCTACACCTACCCTACACCTAAACCTAGCCCTCACAGGAGATTGTGTACACTTTTACTTCATCAAAAAAACTCATTGTGCATGATTTATAAGCCTGTTTCCTCATGGGGACCTGACAAATGTCCCCACAAGGTCAAAATCTATTGGTATTCCTATCCTTGTGGGGACATTTGGTCCCCACAACGTGATGAATACCAGGTACACACACACACACACACACACACACACACACACACACACACACACACACACACACACACACACACACACACACACATATATATATATAGATAGATAAAAAAAAAAGGTCAAGGTAACAGCAAAAAATTCTAAAAATGAATCATAATCAAATCAAAGATATTCAAAACTAAAATGTAATATAGACAAACATCTACGAATAAGTTTAATGCTCAGGAACACAACAAATCTCACCATAGGAACTCTGTGTGCAATGTGCACCAGCGCTGACCCCTGCCTGCCTGTCCTGGGCCCTCCAGAACTCGATTCTGTCTGATTACCTCAGCCAGCCAATTCCCGCTGCCATTTCGCATGACATACCGATCCAAAAAGACTAACTGACTCTCCGGTCCATAGAACCAGTTATAATTGGAATCCGCGATAGCAACAGTTCTTTGAAAACCTGCAGGAGCGAAAAAGACAATGAATACATTGAAACATTCAAACCTAAAACCAGAGTGTAAAATTAGGTCAAGTAAAAAGTATTTGTTTAGATTGTTTACTACAATATAGCACAGTAACCATTTATTTTCAGTCAGTGAGTAGAAGGTTGTTTGAGTGCTGCTGAAGTAAACACTTTTTAATTAACAAGGTTGGGTGAAGATTAAAGGAAGAACAGCAGCTTACTGTGAAAATGGATATTAAACCTAGCAACCACTAGAAAATATTTAGCCAGGATGAATCACTTTTGTGTAAAAGAACGACAGCAGTAAGCACTATTTTTAGAAGGCAGCACTTAACTAATGAGAGTTTGGTGTTAGTATTTTCACCAGTTTGTTTTATTTTCCACAGAGAACCAAAATACTGATTAAAAATGACAAAGAAGAAGCCATATATTCCTAACAGTACTGCATCTGTGTGCATTCCCAGAGGGCATAAATGGACAGACTAAGAGACTGAGTATATTGTGACTGCTAACCCTCTCTGTCTCCTGATTTTTTGCTTAAGGTTTTGGTTTCCGCTACAATAAAATGGCTTTTGGCAGGAGGTTGCAAACTGTCCAAACCTGACTTGTCTGTAGACACACACAAACAGTTTGATGGCTGTTAGTTCTTTGATGTGCACAGAGAGCTATTGTTGCAGTTACAGTTCATGGTCTGAACTTTGGTTTGGTGTTGGCCAGGTTACCTGTTTGTCGTTTTAAGGTGAGACCAAGCAATTCATGTGTAAAAGGAATTCATTACTTTGACTGACATGTGCAAAGCATTTTATTACCACAACTATCTGCCAATTAAAAATTTAAAGGGGTCATATCCTGAAAAACTGAAAAACAAATTAAAGCGTACAACATACTACCATAACATGCTAGAACTTTCAAAACTCAAGACTGCATTTATTAAAAGAAGAAAATGTAACGAAGGGTTAGCAAAGAGGCTGTTACTTAAAAAAATGGGCCAGCACAAAATATACCGGACACAACAGCAAAACAGCAGCCCACATAAGTAATTATTGTTACTTATTTGCAAAATGGGCATTTTTACTAGGGGTGCACCGATCCGATATTAGGATCGGATATCGGCCTTGATATTGAAAAAAATAGCTTTTTTTTTTTTTCATTTCTACTACTACATTTTATTTATTTCAATTTATTTTAAGTAGGGCTGGACCAGATTATTAGAATATTCGTTCGGTGGGTTGTGTCACGACCGGTTTTGCCGTGCTGCTGGGCAGCCTGTCGTTTGTCTGTGTTTTATGGTTGCCGTCTGTCTATCTGTCTTAGTCCTACAGGTGGAGCTGTAACCTGGCCGTGAAGGTTAATGGAGGACCTGTTAAAAGAGGCCTTCCGGGGTCTCGCTGTCTCTCTCTTGTTCGGGCCGTCGGTCCGTGCGGCTGGTTGCTGCCTCGCTCCTCACACTTACCTCCGCTCACCACACGTTTCATTCTACTGATGAACACTACACTTTTGGTTAACCATTACATTTACTGATACATCTTTTATTTTGTTAAATAAACACGTTTGTTAAATGTAGCGATCGGTGTGGTCTCCCTTTAATGTTACGATCACTGTATGAGCCAAGTGGTCTTAACATATGGGGGCTCGTCCGTTTAGTTTCTAAGTTTGATAAGTAACGTTAGGCTGCTTTAATTCCTAGTAGTAGGCTACTAGTGTGTGTAGTGCTGCGTTACGTAATATTAGGCCTGCCGATTTATGAATGAGTGACGCAAATTGGGTCTACTATTCAGCTGGCGGATTGTGTTGGGAGAGCCACACTGATTTTGTGTGTGCGTTTGTAGGAGTGGAAGTAAGATAAAGAGCGTTTTTCTTTCAGCCGTTCGATGAACAAAGTTCGGTAGCAGTTTGGGTGGCTGGACAGGAAATTTTTTTGGAGCTATGTCTTATCCCCAATTAGTGCGCCTCGACGTTGTGGGTCTAGCTTACTGTCACTGAGGTCTGAACGAGGGCACCGCCGTGGAGCACCGGCTGGAGTGACTTTGTCGGGACAGTACGACTCCAGTGGTATGGGTGAGTAAATTATCCTTGTTCTTGGACTTTGGTGTGAAGATAGGGTAGAATAGTAGGGGGGTAAATTTTAGGGGGATGCTCCAGCATTAGTCTGTCTGGTTACCTGAACTGTATCGACTTTATAACCGGTTTGGCTGGATGTGATGGGAAAAGAAAAGAGAGTAAGTTTTGGTTAATTGTGTTTTGGTATTTGTACATTGGTTAGTTTTGTAGTAGTTTGGAAAGTGTGCCGATGGTCATGTTGGAGGAGTTTTTAGCAGCTCCGTCTGAGCGTTTGTTAGTAGGGTTAACCAGGGAACAATTGTTGAAGGTGGCCGAGCATTACGCAATCGAGTTGCCCGCCGTGCTTAAATCTGCTAAGAAGAAAGAATTTGTGGGTTTTATTCGCGAGTTCCTAAAAGAGAAGCAGGTTTTGCCTGTTGTAACCCCAATCAGTCCTAGTCCAGAAATACAAACTGACGATACTGCTGATATTCCTGAGTCTAGCGTTAAGCCTAAAATGCAGCCTAAGTCCAGCGATTTAACCTTTGAACAACAAAAACAACTGTTGAGGATAGAAATGGACATAGAATTGGAGAAAAAGAAATTAGAGTTGGAGCAAAAGAAATTGGAATTTGAGCAATTTAAATTGGTGAAGGAACAAGAGATGCTGGAAAAGCGTTTAGAGCAGGAAAATGAGCAAAAACGTTTGGAAGTGCAAGAAAAAGAGAAAGACCGTTTGTTAGAACTAGAAAAACTTAGAAATGAAGAACAGGAACGAGATGTAGAAAGAACTAGACTGAGATTACTTTCTGAGGGGAAAATTGATCGTAATACATCTACCGGTAAGTCAGATCTAGCGGGTATGATAAGGTTCCTGCCAAAATTTAACGAACGGGAACCGGATATATTTTTCTCTTTATTTGAAAACATAGCCACTGATCGTGATTGGGATGATGAGGACAAAACAGTGCTTTTGCAAACTGTATTAGTGGGTCGCGCGCAGGAGGCGTTTGTGGCTTTGGCACCTGCAGAGAGAAAGAAATATAACACCGTAAAACAGGCAGTCTTAAAATGTTATGAACTCGTTCCAGAAGCTTATCGGCAACGTTTCAGAAACTGGCGAAAAGGCGAAAAACAAACACATACCGAAGTGGCAAGAGATTTAAGTAGTTTTTTCAATCGATGGCTTGCCGCTGAGGGTGTGGAAACATTTGATGCGCTGCGAGATTTGCTGATTTTGGAACAGTTTAAAAATATCTTGCCCGAGAGAATTGCTGTTTATGTGAATGAGCATGAAGTTAAGACTGTTGCGGAGGCTGCTGTTCTCGCCGACGGCTTTGTGTTGACGCACAAAGGTAAAGTACGTGAGTATTCTCCACGTTATGAATATGACCATAGGGAATATCGTTCAGGTTGTGTTAAATTTGATAATTTAATGAAGAATAAAACACGGGAGACTGAGGTTGCCGGTGAGAAGTGCAATTACTGTTTGGAAACAGGACATTGGAAGCGAGAGTGTCCAGTGTTGCGTGCGCGAAATAAGGTTAGAACTGTAAATGGGAAAGCTGTTGGTTGCGTGTCTTCTGTTGCGCATTTAGATAAGCCTGTTGTGTTTGATAAGGATCAGTTCTCTAGTTCGGAGGTTTTAAATGCTGTTCAGCCTGATGCTGGTGAGGAGAAAAATCTTGAAGCTGTGTTTAGGGGTGAGCGTGAAACTTCTGGGGTGTCTGATGTGTCGAACTATGCGCCATTCATTAGTGATGGTTTTGTCTCGCTGGTAGAGGGATGCGCACAGAGTCCCAGTGAAAATCTTGAGGGACACAGGAGCCTCAGAGAGCTTTATTTGTGCTTCAGTTCTGCCATTTTCTCCTGTATCAGATACTGGAAAGTTTGTTTTAATCCGTGGAATAGGCCTTCAGTCTTTCCCGGTGCCTTTGCACAGAGTTCAGTTATTTTCAGGGTTTGTAAATGGCGATATAACAATTGCTGTGAGACCTTCTTTACCTGTAGATGGCATTGATATCATTTTGGGCAATAATTTGGGTGGGTGTTTAGTGTCTCCACCGCCTGTGGTGACTGTCGTGCCTTTGCCATTAGAGGAGCCAGATAAGTGTCTGCAAGACTTTCCAGAGGTTTTTACTGCCTGCGCTGTGACGCGTGCAATGGCTCGTGCGAAGATAGATTCACCATCTGATGTGTCTAAGATGTCTGTGTCTGGTTTGTTTGTTCCAGAATTACCTGTGCCATTGTCTTATGAGGAGCTGGTTGAAGCTCAAGGAAAAGATCAGAGTCTGGAAAATTTTTTTGCTCTAGCTGCAGCTGATCCAGGTAAAGGTTATCTTGTGCAAAATGGTCTCTTGCTCCGAAAGTGGTCATCTTGTGTTGATCCTGATGCAGCAGATCAGGTGATGCAGGTTGTGGTACCTGAAAAGTATCGCGATTTAGTTTTAAAAACCGCACATGGTGTAGAGTCCGGACATTTTGGTGTTAAGAAGACCTATAATCATATATTACAACATTTTTATTGGCCACGGATCAAGCGGGATGTAATGAGGTTTGTGAGAACTTGTCATGTTTGTCAAGTGGCAGGGAAGCCAAATACTACGATCAAGCCTGCTCCCTTACAGCCCATTCAGTCCGTAGGCACGCCGTTTGAACACCTCATTATTGATTGTGTAGGTCCTTTAACTCCATCTAAAACTGGATGTACATATCTGTTTACAGTAATGTGCCAGGCGACACGGTATCCGGCTGCATATGCTCTAAGGGCAATAACCACAAAGTCCATTATGAAATGTTTGTCACAGTTTATTTCTGTTTTTGGTATCCCGAAGATAATTCAAAGCGACCGAGGTTCGAACTTCACCTCCAAGACGTTTGCGGCTGCTCTGAGACTATTACGGGTGAAGCACAATTTGAGCAGTGCTTATCATGCTCAAAGCCAGGGGGCGCTTGAACGTTTTCATGCGACCTTGAAATCTCTGTTACGCGCATATTGCATTGAAATGAAGAAGGATTGGGAAGAGGCTTTACCATGGCTTTTGTTGGCTGCCCGTGGGGTTGTTCAAGAAAGCACAGGCTTTTGTCCCAATGACTTAGTTTTTGGTCACAAAGTACGAACATCTTTGTCTGTCTTGAACACTGAATTAGACCAGTCAAAAACCCCTGCCAGTTTGGTGGATTATGTTAATGGTTTCCGCCGTAAATTATTTTTGTCTTGGAAGTTGGCTAGTGAACATCCGAGTGCGGCTCAGGATAAAATGAAACAACGGTATGATCGCAAGGCAGAGGCCAGGGTGTTTAATCCTGGTGATCAGGTGGTAGCGTTGCTGCCCATCCCAGGTTCGCCTTTAACAGCGAAATACTCGGGCCCTTTTACGATCATACGTAAAGTCTCTGAGACAAATTACTTGTTGTCTACTCCTGAACACAGAAGATCAACGCAGCTTTGCCATATTAATTTGTTGAAGCCGTACTACTCCTCATCTCCGGGGGTGGCGAGTGATCATGCAGACAGTCCTGTAGGATTGGCTGTTGTAGAGGGGCTGCCGAACGTCGCTCAGGTGGTAGCTGAGGATGGAGTGCAGTTTCCGGACGATGCAGTTTTACATGGGTGCTTGAACACGCAGAAGCTGGCTGAACTGGATAGTATGTTGGGGCATTTAAGTGGGAAACAGCGTGATGAGTTAAAGTCTTTAATTTCTGAATTTTCGTCTTTATTTTCCGACACTCCGACCTGTACAAGTTTAATCGAGCACGATATTGACACACAGGGTGCCCGCCCGGTTAAGCAGAGGTTTTATCGACTGCCTCTGGAGAAGCGTAAAAGTATGGAGGCCAGTGTACAATATCTTCTCGATAATGGTCTAGCCAAACCATCCTATTCCAGCTGGGCATCACCGTGTTTGTTGGTTAAAAAATCAGATCAAACATATAGGTTTTGTACAGATTATAGGAAGGTTAATGCATTGACAAAGCCCGATTCCTTTCCACTGCCTCGTATTGAGGATTGTGTGGACCAGGTCGGTAGTGCACGGTACGTTAGTAAATTTGATTTGTTAAAGGGGTATTACCAGGTACCGCTAACACCGAGAGCACAGGAGGTGTCTGCATTTGTTACGTCTTCTGGGTTGTACTCTTATTCTAGGATGAGTTTTGGCCTTCGGAACGCCCCCTCAACCTTTCAGCGTCTCATGAACAGGGTAGTTGCGGGGTTGGAGGGATGTGCCGTGTATTTAGACGACGTGGTCTGTTATGCCGATACTTGGGGTGACCATCTGGCACGTATTCGTGCACTGTTCCAGAGGTTGGTGGCAGCAACTCTTACTGTGAACCTTGCCAAATGTGAGTTTGCCCAGGCCACTGTCGTTTATTTAGGTAAGGTGGTTGGCCAAGGTAAGGTGCGGCCAGTAAATGCGAAGGTCGTGGCCATAGAGAACTTTCCCCCGCCGGCCACAAAGAAAGAATTGATGCGCTTTTTGGGTATGATCGGTTATTACCGTAATTTTTGTTGCAACTTTTCTACGGTTGTTTCCCCACTGACCAATTTATTGAGGAGTACAGTTAAGTTTGTTTGGTCGTCCGAGTGTCATCAGGCATTTCAAAATGGCAAGTTGTTATTGAGTTCGTCGCCGGTCTTGGCAGCACCCAAATTGGATCAGCCATTCCAGCTGCAGGTTGACGCGAGTCAGGTTGGGGCGGGTGCTGTTCTTTTACAGAGCGATGAAAATGGGGTTGATAAACCTGTTTGTTATTTTTCGCGCAAATTCAACAAACACCAGTTTAATTACTCTGTTATTGAGAAGGAGGCTTTGGCGCTAATTTGGGCACTTCAACACTTCGAGGTTTATGTGGGTGGGGGTTTACATCCAATCGTGGTTTATTCGGACCATAATCCCCTCACTTTCCTCCAGTCAGTAAAGAATTCCACCAACCAACGCCTCTTACGTTGGGCACTATTTTTACAACCTCTTCGTTTAGTTATTTGGCACATCCGCGGCGTGGAGAATGTGTTAGCTGATGCACTCTCTCGCGCCCCGGATGAGTCAGTTTAATGGTGTCTGTTTTTCCTGCTCAATCTGTGTCTGTTCTGCTTGCCTTAAATAGCTGTCCATGGTACCGGGATTTGCTGGTTGCAGGATGTGGTAAAGGTGGAGTGGGTGAGAATGGTCACTGTTGGTCCAGTTGCCCTGTTTTGAATGTGGTGCACTTGGGGATGGTGGTATGAATGAATTAGTCTTTCCTGTGTGTGAATGTTAGTTAAATTAGTTTATTTATTTTCTATATTTATTTTTGATTTTGTATAATTTTGTTACGGCTATTGTGGGAACTTGATGTTTTTTTTCAGAGTCCCATTAAGATGGGTCTCTGTCTTCAAAGGGGGGGTGATGTCACGACCGGTTTTGCCGTGCTGCTGGGCAGCCTGTCGTTTGTCTGTGTTTTATGGTTGCCATCTGTCTGTCTGTCTTAGTCCTACAGGTGGAGCTGTAACCTGGCCGTGAAGGTTAATGGAGGACCTGTTAAAAGAGGCTTTCCGGGGTCTCGCTGTCTCTCTCTTGTTCGGGCCGTCGGTCCGTGCGGCTGGTTGCTGCCTCGCTCCTCACACTTACCTCCGCTCACCACACGTTTCATTCTACTGATGAACACTACACTTTTGGTTAACCATTACATTTACTGATACATCTTTTATTTTGTTAAATAAACACGTTTGTTAAATGTAGCGATCGGTGTGGTCTCCCTTTAATGTTACGATCACTGTATGAGCCAAGTGGTCTTAACAGTTGGCATTCGATTTTAAATTTAGAGATTACTAAAGTACAGTCGGGCTCACTTGAATCGTGGAAGCAAAACTAGGGCTGTGCTGTCGCAATGACAACTGCGCCTCCGCGTTCAAATGCACGCAGTAGGCTAAAGCTGACCACAAAGCCCCAGCAAAAATAATTACCATGAATGTGTCGTGGGAAAAAGTAAGGAGATATTCGAATTATTTATTAATAAACAAGTATTTGACACAAAGATGTACGCTGGTACATGGTAGTAGCTACATGACGCCATCTGCTCACTGGACGCGCCTTTAATGCCTAAATGCATCTTTATGGTTTATAGCTAATGAAAGAGTTTTGTTTTCGATTTGAATTATTTAAATTATTTCTTTACAGTTCCGGATGATATATTAGTCTTACCTTTATGAGTAAAAATTAAGTTCCACATCGCACCAGCGCTTTCATGTCCTGCAAAGCGTGCTTCAGCTTTACTCTCCCCACAAACGATTGGATATGCGCCTAATAGCACACTTTTATCTAGGTTAAAAGATTAAACTAATATTGTGATATGCTTTAAGTTTTTAATATCTATGGATTTTAATTTAAATCGTGATGACTTGAGAAGCCTAAATTGGTCTGCCGCTGGCCGCTTCGTTACTTTAAAAAAACAAAAACTTGAATTTAACAAATAAAAAGTGTTCCAAATATATTTCTAAATTTACTTTATAACCTAAATAAACGAAAATAAATGTAATCACTTTGCTATTAAAAACAGCAGCTGTGTAATGGGGAAGAGAAAGAGAAACAAGACCGGTTTCAGTCGGACATGGGCAAGTAATTCTGATGAGCTGTCGAGGTTGTTAGGATTTTTTTGCAACGAATGTTTGTTTAACAGCCTATTTAACATTATTATTTAGGCTAGTTTCATATTTAAATGTATTATTTCTTTGATTTATTTTAGCATTTTGTAGGCTGCTTGTTCACATGCGGAAGTGCTCAAATAAACACACGTTTGTTAATAATGCTTGGGCCTAATTTATTTTGGGTTTCAAAATAATAGACATATGCATTTTCTATATAGGCCTATATACACAAACGTTATATATAATGTATATATATTTATTTACAAATAGGCCTAATTTAGATATAAATTTATTTATATATAAACACCGCACCAATTTTTTCGTTCTTCTTTTATTTAAATAGCCTACCCTTCATGGTGTCAATAATTACTGTGCTGCTATTTTCTGATTTGGGAGTGATTTGTTTGTTAAAAAATGTTAGGCTATCTTATAAAAAGTATTGCTCTTAACAGACCTGTGTGTTTTGTATCACTAGCGCAGTGTCTGTTCTCGAAGCAAGCTCTGCCTGCGTGAGGCGCGCCGCTTCCAACTTGCAATGTTCTATTACAATTTATTAATTCTGAACATGTTATGTGTCCATACTCCATATTGCACCAAAATGCAACACTGCACTCCCTTGGGTCCACAGCAAAAATCGATTGGATGAACTGTTCTCGACATAATAAAAATGCAAACAGAAAGACATTCCCAGGGGTTAAAGTAAATAAAAATCCTGAGCCTGAACTTTTTTTTTTTTTTTGGGGGGGGGGGGGGGACGTTCTTGAGTGCACTCATTCATTCCCACAACGCACCGCAAAAACGAGTGTACAACCGATGAACACTCAACAGCTAGAGATAACCTATAATGCACTGAGAGAGTCGCGCGCATATTGAATTCGCGATCCGCGTCTCACCTAGGGCTGGGCCCATATATATATATATATATATATGTATTCAGAACGGAAAACAACGCGTTCTGGTAAATTAACGGGAGTCACTAAGGGGAGATGATTAACTGCTTGCTAGCAAGTTAGCCTGTTATATTACAGTACATACAATTTCACTTACCACATAAACAGAGTAGAGAGATGATTGAAGACAATGGCGAATTATTTGCATATCAGCTAGAGTGCGACCTAATTTCTCAATGGTGCGACCCGTCGTTCAAGGGCAAAAAGAAACTACTACGTGCGACTATGAAAAAATATTTAGGAGCACCATGTGCGACTGACCCGACCAGCATATCTGTATTTGCGCTGAGTGGAGCTTCAAAGGTTTCTATGTGTTTTGCATGTTGACTAATGTATCTCAAGTGTAGAGAGAGTGTAAATAAGAGACTGAATGGGCAGTAGCTTTGTTTATTATAATAGAGCTTTGTGAGATTGCGAACTAAGATGAGTGACAGCTTTTAATCATTTTTAAGGGAGTTTGTAAACGAGATATTGATTTATTACAACAGTTAAATAAACAAGAAGTTATTATTAAGTGACTTACATTGTCTGACTATAACACTATTGCCTGATTTTGCTCTGTTTCGTCGTCAAAAGTGGTCTGAAACAAGTCACATTTGAGCCGCTGCGCATCTCCACTCAAACACAGCGATGTTTCATTTATGAATGAACGTGCGTTTTTAAACGAATCTAGTGAAATTATTCAATTTCCTATTCATAAAGAGTCACTTGCTTTATTCTTGAATGAACCATCCGTTCGAACAAATCAAATGAATATGATTCAGTAATTAAATCAGTGTCTTACCACCACCTGCTGGCAGATCGTTTCAGTTATTTAAATCATTTAATATTTCTGTGTTCAAAATTGTATATTTTTATATAGGATATAAGTGCAAGAGAAAAGCATGGCAATATATATTTTCCTCCCATCTCATATTTATTTGTCTTACAAACATTTACTGTGTCTGGTATGATAAGAATGGGGCCTGGTGGAAAGCACTGATGCAGTTGCTATGTATATTGCAAAATATATGGTGCCCATATATATATTGTGGAAAAGCTGGGGTTTCTTTACATGCTAAAAGAAGTAGGGGGGAAAAATCGATTTAAATCGTAAATAGGATTTTTTGTGAAAAAATTCGGGGATTTTATTTTTAGGCCATATCGCCCAGCCCTAGTCTCACCAGAAGATGGCGCCCACAGCTGAATCATCCATCCGTTCATTTTACAATGCGCTCGTCCACTGCGTAATACAGCGTACAACAGGTACAAGTTCGTTGTGAATTGATTCTTAAATTGTTTAACTAGGGTTTATACATAATTTCCGTGACAGAGTTCAAGATAAACCATTTAATCTTACTACTGGAGCTGCCCATTTGAAATGATTATTAAACAGTAAACACACTATGCAAAAGCGGCAGTCCTTCCGGTGCACTTAGTGTCCGAATTCACTCACTCGTTTTCATTCACTCCTTCAAGTGAACTGAATGAGTGGACTAATGTAGGGAATAGTGAATAGGGTATAGGGGGCGATTTCGGATACAGCCTAAATCATGACGAGCAAGCACTTTCTTACCGCTGCTGGCATACAGTAGCTTCCTTGAGCAAATCGTGCAGAAACAAGCCCCGGGCTCTCTCAGTTTCTTGCACCAACTGCCAAAAGGCTCGCCATCTCTACTTTCTTCAATCCACGCCCAGCGCCATTTATTTTTGAGTCCTTTAACTATTGCTAGGACATCATCCCCAGGCTTCATAAACTTGCGCTCCATTTTTTTTCTCTGACAACGCTAACGTGACATTGACGTATGGGTGTCAATCATACTGTGTTGCAAGGACCCGCCCTTCTCTGCTTCTGATAGGCTTGTAACGTTAGTTAAAGCTGCGATCCTCTCATATGATTGGTAGGTGAAATAAATTGGCTCGAAAATATTAAACCGCATACGCAGGCTCTAAAATATATTTTTTTCCCCTCACGACCGCACGCCGGAGATCCGGCACGGTGCCGGAATACTTTAAGCCCTGCATTCCTGCCTTTATTAGAGAGAAGAATATGTTCAGCCCCTCCCTCCGAAGCTTCGAAGCTCAAAAAATGGTATTCGGACTAGGGGTGGGAGAAAAAATCGATGCATCGATGCATCGCGATTCTCTCTTCAACGATTCTGAATCGATTCCTAATATTTCAGAATCGATTCTGAGCTTGTTTTTTTTTCTGCATATGGCACGTGTGCGCGCTAGAAACGCGGCTGGCTACAGCGCACAGAATTTGCACTGTGAGACACGTGCGCATAATGCTTGACAGTGTGCTTCCATCCGTCGTGTTTTACTTTAGATATGCGTTCATTTCTGCCGTCTGGAATGCAAGAAACTGTTGCACTGACAGACTCACGTGCGCTTTGTGTTTGTTCGTCCTAAAGCTCGATTGCGGATGCGGTTAAATGCACTTGCATTTTGGAATAGTTTCAAACGAAACTGTACATACAGTCAGTTATGTTTTCAGAGCAGGACAAAACATCTGATATATTGAAATAGATCTGTGCATCATTGGCGTTCCGTCCATATACAGTAAGCTGCTAATGCCCTGCATACTCAGGCTGTCAGAGAGAATGCGTTCACGTGTTAAATAATATAAACATGCTTATAAATGAATCCCTTATTTGAATCTTCTGGGCAAGCAGATTCTCCGCATCTTCCTTGACTCCTCAGAATTGATGCGCATTCTGTTTTGCTGTCATGCGCGTGATTTCATTCGCGGGGTAAGCTGTCCGAGAAGCGCTCGCCCAAGCGGAAAAACGCGCTGTTGCTGCCAGATCCTGATTGCCAAAAATGTATTGTATTTTTGTATATTATAATATGTATATTTTCATAATTTCTCAACAATTCAAAAGTTTAAAGTCCACAGAAAAAAATAGCCTATATAAAATGTATATATATTTTTAAAAATAATAATAAACAGGAAAAAGAGGAAATTTTTAAAATATGACTTCGTCTGATTTTATTGGTGACTAAATAATGTAAAGATATTATTATTTTTGGTATTACTGGTGGTTTTAGCACTCAGCATACCTGGTAAATAAAAGTGTCACCTCTCGCCACTGCTGTGCATTAGTTTGAATGCAGAATGTTAAAGCTCCCTGTCTATGATCTCATTAGTAATAATAAAATGGCAGTAATGCTGAGGAAAAAAGAAAAACTATTGTCTGTAAACTTTCGGATACCTGAAGAAAACTTATTTTAAATAAGTAATTGTTTTAAAAAGTACCTTGCTTACATAATTTAAAAAATAAAGTTGGCCCAAATTAAATTTGATATAAAACAAATATGAAAATGTAGCCATGTGCAGTACTATTGAAAACTGAGAATGTGTTCATCGTGATATTTAGTTGTTAATGAAAACATTAATCAACTTGAATCTTGAAACCGGTGAAGATTGACACACCTACTTTTACAGAGATTCCAACTATAAACAAAAAGCATAGAAACTGCAATTTTACATGTTTTTAAAATTGTAAAGTTGTATTTGCACAGCAGAAGAATTAATTGGGGAAAAAATGTAGATCAAGAATCGTTTTGGAATCGGATCGTGACTCCCAGAATCGGAATCGGATCGGATCGTGAAGTGCCTGAAGATTCCCACCCCTAATTCGGACCAGCCCTAATTTTAAGAAGTTTGATTACATTCTATTTTCGATTTGAATTCAGAATTGTTCTTTAAATAACAAATAAATAAGTATTCAATACATTGCATCTGTTTTGTCTTAGTTAGGAAAGTTTGGTGCCTGTAGTTTCTTCTACATGGTGGAAGGAAGGTATAAGGTGGAAGGTATGCAGTTTATTTTTAATTCAACAATGGTATCGGATCGGTATCAGGTATCGACAGATATACAAAGCCCAGGCATCGGTATCGGGACTGAAAAAGTCGGATCGGTGCGTCCCTAATTTTTACATACTGTAGATGTTACAGCAGCAACAAAAACATTCTTATAATTCTAAGCATCAGAGAGAGAGAGTGGAAATGAACATTTTGCACACAAATAATTCTTAACTGACCTTATAATTAGACGTTGGGAAAATAAACATTTTTGCAATATGACGAATCTAAATCCTGTGCTTGTAATCTACTGTCACAGAACGAATCAAAGTAAGGCCTTACCAGGCAACACTGTCCTGTAGAGAAATGCAAAGTGTTTGTGCAGCCAGGGATGATTGAAGTGGCCGATATCAAAGTGCCTCTGTACCAAATGCATGTACTGAAAGAGTGAACGAGTGGTATAAGTTCCATAGGCCACACCCTCATAAAGAGACCCATCAGTCACATCTTGGAGAAGCACCATGGACTTTTCCATGATGGCAAGAGCCTGTTTTGTCCAGAGGTATGCTTCCTGGAGGTATCCTGAAAAACAGAGCAAAGCAAGCAAAAAGTTCTCATGAATATGGGGAATTTTGATACACTTTGGACATTATCTTTTTTACATTTAATTCAATGTAGCCAAAATAAATAAATAAACTACTACATTACCATTTAAAAAGTGAATTCTTTACGATCTACTGACTTTACTATCTACTGTTTATTCCAGTTCAAGACAGTAAGGTTATGTCGAAAAAACTCTCATCTCATTTTCTCCTCCAACTTGAAAATCGAAGTACATCACGGTTTTAACTTTTTTCTAAAGGGCGTTTTATCTTCTTTGTACCTTCACTTTGTAAACATTGGGTTGGCGTTTCTGCAGCAATATAGGATGATTTTGAAATTGGAGGAGAAAATTAGATGGGTTTTTTAAATAGCCTAACTGTCTTAAACCTGGAATACACAGAGTACAAACAGAGCTAGACAAGATGAACATTTCAGGTCAAAAATTATATAAACTGTCAATTGTTTCAGATAAAAAAACGATTGTTCCGCTAGATAAGACACTTCTTCATCAGCTGGGATCGTTTAGAGCCCTTTGAAAGCTGCATTTACACTGCATTTTGGAAGTTCAAACTCATGGACACCATAGAAGTCCACTATATAGAGAGAAATCCTGACAAGTTTTCCTCAAAAAACAATTTCTTTATGACTGAAGAAAGAAAGACATGAACATCTTGGATGACAAGAGGGTGAGTAAATAATCTGTAAATTTTTGTTCTGGAAGTAAACTACTTCTTTAAGACTGCCTAAGGTGAAACATGAAGACATCCATAATATATTTGTTTACCCATAAAACAACATCAGTTATTACATGACTAATATGATTTAATTCCCAAATGGTGTAACTAAAATAAAGCTCATGTTTACACACTGTTTCAAAGTGCTGCTTTCTGCATGGGAATAATTTCTTATATGCATTTAAATGGGCTTGTGTCAGCAAAAATCAGCCATTATATCCAGCTCATTTCAGCATACAGAAACCACATCACTTTAACCTCATGAAGTTGCATTGGATGGTATAAATGATGAATTGTATAGTTATAATTATGACTCTGGGAATCAGAAGACACAGACACTAAGACTCTTTGCAAACCTCAGTAAACCTTTGTAAATTTTGTACTAATTTGAGCTTAGCATAACACGACCTTTCACATGCACAGCAAGGCTTAATTTCAGGAAAATGCTTCAAATGTAGTCCTACCCCCTCTGCTTGCATGCCTGGGTAAGTATGAGAAGAACCACATAAATATTTAGACCACAGCTCATCAGTTTATTGAGCAATCCTGTCACACAACAAATTTCCTGGAACACACTATGTCCACCCACAAACAGCTATCTAAGATTATTCATTAAACATACACACACCCAGTCAAACAGGAATTACCCTTAGTGTACAACAACATTTACACAAACATCATATCATCCTGCTCAGTGAATTCAGACTGCAGAAATCTAGCTCACAAACCGGAGTTATCAAAGCACAAATGATGTACTGTCTGACTGCACTATATTAAGGAAACATCCACAGTAGAAAACACCCTTAATTCCACAAAGCCCTTGATTGTTTTCCATCTAAACATTTTCCTCATTTTCATTACTTTTATACTTTCATATATTTCCATGAATAACAGTAGTTTTTTTTTTTCTACTAACAGTCTTTTTCTGTTATATTTCACAATAAAGGACATAGTATGTTCCAATATTAGTTTCCTAATTTTGAGCTCAATGAAGGCATGGTTGAGAACGTTATGTTTGGAGAATACCACCACACCACTTTTGCTATTTTTTGCTGTTTGTGTACTGCGGTTGTATACTACACATTTAGTCAAATGTACAGAGTACACAGCTGTGCCATACAGCTCAATCCCTGGTTCTAGAACAGAATTTAAAATACTATTTCAATAATAAGATATCTTTTCAAAACCATCTTTGCCCTTGTGACAAAAAGCTGACAATGTAATTTTTTATTGAAACTGATATATTCAATGTAATATTGAATAATACACTACAGTCTCAGTAGATCAGGTGGAGGTTGGAATCTCATTTCACCACAGAGGTTCTGGAAAGCAACTTTGTACCTTGTTTTGATGGAACCACCAGACGGTGGGAGGATACAGACGCTCAGAGAGGTGTGCTGAGGTAGGGGAGTGCTGTTCTAATGGTAGCTCTTATGGTCAAAATTAGAGCCTTAAGTTTGATATGGGCAGCTACAGATGAAATGTACTGAGACCAAAATGGTGTGATGTGGGCCATTTTTGGTTGACTGAAGATCAGGCGTGCCATGTAATAAAGTGTGAAACTACAAAACCAGGCAGTCATCATAAAGTGTCGTGTGAAGTTTAAATGGCTAAAACTACCCACAAGTTCCTGTCTGTCCCAACTGGCAAGATGTTGGATTACTAGGAGCTTCGTATACACACGGTTGAGATTAAAGGGTTAGTTTATTTACTCACCCTCATGTCATTCCAAAACCATAAGAATTTTGTTTGACTTTAAAACGCATATAAATAAATATTTCCTATTCCAACATAATCGTTGTCCATCCATTGATAGTCCATGCAACCAAAACTTTCTGATGCATTAGAAAGTACTAAAGAACATTGCTAAAACTAATTCATACTTTTTGAAGATGTCTATTTGTACTTTGTGGTGCACCAGAGTTTGGGTTTCATGCATTTTCAGTAAATAAAAGGAAGTCTTATGAGTTTGGAACAACATGAGGGTGAGTAAAAAATGATTGAATTTTCATTTTTGGGTGAATCAATCCTTTTAGGGGGCTTTCCTTCATCCAGGCCGATCTCCACAAACCCACATCATTTACTGTACATCAATGCTGTTATTTTATACAGAATCTTTTGCTATGAAACGGGAACGAGCTGAGAATGCTGGGAAGAGTGGGGTAAAAAGAACCTCCAGATATTTGGACAGATATGAGAGAAGCAGATTCAAAAAGGACGGCAGGACATATATTCAGGGCCAAAAACTACAGATTATGTTATGAATAGCTGCAGGGGAGGAATATAGACAGAGAGAAACACAAAAGAGCAAGAGAGAGAGAGGGGCAAATATCTGTTCTGAAATCATGGAGTCATGTGGAGAACTGCTTCACTGGAGAAATAATTAAGGAGGCTTAAGTTCAGCTCTGCAGAATGACCCTGAGCAGCCTTAAATTCCAGGCAGGAATGCTGAGCGAGGGGGCAGAGCCTTCATCCTTCAAAACGTCTGTGTGTGTGTGTATGGCAGAACACTGAACTTTCTCCAAAAACCATATGTCAGTTTAAGTGGGAGTAACAGATTGTCCACAGATTGAGAGAGGAACAGTCCTGATACTGAGAATTTCAGTTTCGCTTGGTATTAAAAGAAAAGATTCCGATTTAAGATGTGCTGTTACAGGAATTTTCATTGTTTAATAAAAGTTCATGCAGAGCATGTTGTCAATTATTTGCACTACAGAAAATATGTTTTACTTGCCCTGAGTTTATGAAAAAAACATGTGCTTTATAGTAATGCACATTAATAATAATAATAATAATAGAATAACAGGGTTGGGAAAGTCATTAGCCCCTTGATTTAATATTTCGTAGAGACAACTTTTGATTTAATTACAGCCAGTCTTTTTGGATACGTCTGTACTAGCTTTGCACACCTTAATTTGGGATATATTTGCCCATTCTTTCTTGTAGAATTGCTTAAGTTCAGTCAAATTCTATGGTCAACGGCAAACAGACTGCTCTCTTCAAACCCATCCAAAGATTTCCGATTGGATTTAAGTCAGGGCTCTGACTTGGCCACTCAATGACATTCACCTTCTTATCCTTAAGCCATTTCGTTGTTGTTTTAGCAGTATGTTTAGGGGTTGTTAAATAATTAATTCATAACGAATTAATTAATTGTAGCCTACCGATTTTTGCATTCCGGTATTGGTGTAGTTTATTCAATCGCGATGCCGGATCAGCATCGTGATGTCTATCGGCCATCGGCGATGGACGATGGCATCTTCTATCGACCCAACCCTACTTTAGACGAACAGCCTGGTCTTGGCAATGTGTCTTCCACTTCTTAATGATGCTCTGAACAGTACTCCAAGGGACAGCTAAGCCTTTAAAATGTTTTTGTAGCCTCTCCTAAATTGTGTCTTTCTTCAACTTTATCCTGGAGGTCTTTGGAAAACACTTTCCCAACCATAAGGAATTCTTTACCGTACCATGCACTACTAACAGTGGGATCTTTAAGAAACAGCTTGTTTTATTCTGAAGTAATCAACACCACTACTATTGATGTCAGGTTGGGCAATTAGCCTGGTGGTGAATCTGGAAGTTGATTGCTTGCACCTGAGCAAGTTTATAATGGTATACTCTAAGGGGCTGATCACTTTACCAAACCAGGCATTTCACTTATTCATTTTTAATAATCCTGCAGATTTTTTAAAATGATTTTTTTACTGTAATTATGAGGGTTATAATGTGTAAAATGCAGCAAAAAAGTTTGACTTAATTTATTTACAAAGATTACATTGATCTTAGTATGTCAGCAACAGAAAAAAATATAATGTAAATAATAAAGTATGTAAATGAGCTTTTTTTCTGCTCTCTCCATTTGCTTGAAGTCTTCAAGATAAACTGAATAATGTAATATTTTCTTAATGCGAGGACACACTTGAATATTTTGTTTATTGTTATTTAGAAACATGGGGTGGTTTCTTTTATTCACTGGTTCATCTAAACCAGGGATTCTCAACCGGTGGGCCTCAGTGATCCTCCAGGTGGGCCGCGAGATGGCTTAAAATTAATTTAAATGTTATCCTAAAATGTTCAAAGCACGCCGCTTTCGTGTTCTGTGACTGATTGCTTTGGACTCGGAGCAGCAAGCCTCATCGCACTGTTAAATACAGACTGAACGGCGGCTCAAAACTTCCAACTGCTACACGCAAGCGTCATCATAGACCTGCAAGGGACCACAGTATGTGAGCGGAGTGGAGCCTGCAGCGGCAACAATTTCCCCTCTGCGCTCCGTGCATTTAGGCTAATAATCACTCCGCTCCGGGTTCATTATTTCCCGCTCCACCCAAGTAGGGCTCGCTGCAGCCTGCGGTGGACATCCAACCCCGCCCACATCCATGTGTGACGTCAGACACCACGCTCACGTCAATGCGTCACTGTGTGACTCCCCTCCCCATCGGTAGCCTTAAAGCGGTGCATTTCAAAATACTTCACGAAATTTATCCATGTAAAGTAGCTCTTTCTAAATTCATGGACATTGATAATACCTGCAGTTTCTGTAACACACATGAGGAAGACTTGTGTCATTTGTTTTATAATTGTGAATTGTCTCTTAGTTTTTAGTCTGATGTTAGCACCTTTCTATTTCTGCAAAGAAATGTTAATTATATGCTTTCTTTAAAAGATGTTATCTGTACTTATTCTCATAAAAGTAAAATGATTGAGTACGTTGTTAACTTTTACATTTTGCAAGGCAAATATTATATTCATAAACAGAAATTTGCTAAATGCATACCAAAATGTAATTTATCTTTATCAGAAATAGAAGTTTTGAAAAGTCTTTAAAACAAATGAATACATTTTGTTACAACTTTTTTTCTGGTTATGCTTCCACAATATAATTTTTGTATATGTAAGGGAAAAGGAAGAAAATTTGAACTATTGTTTAGTTGTTTCTAGGTTTTAATTTAATTTTTGTTTATTTATTTACTTTTTATTTATACGTTTATTTATTTATTTATTTCTCTCCATGGTATTAGTTTATTTTTTATTTTTTTATTATTATTATTTTAATTTGATCTTAATACATATTGTATTACTGTAAACAGATTAGGCTTGTATTTTGTGTATCTGGATTTCTATTTCAATATTTTTGTAATGTCCAATTATTCTTTAAAAAAAAAAAAAGAATCCCGATGTTGTACGCATGTGCAAGAATGGCGGAAGTATGTTGTATCGGGGATGTAAACAAAACAGTTTGTATTAAATAATACAAATTAAACCTAGGTCACCTTTCATATGGAACTAATTACATTCGAACAGCCGGTAAAACGCTTGCTTTGGTTGATTAAAGTTAGGAAAATGGTAATTGGTAATAAAACATTTAAACCCTACCCTATTTGTTTGTGTAATGACATAAATTCACGTTTATTATAATCGATTTTGACATAGCTTAGACAAGATCAGATTTAGACGGACAAGTAAGTTTTGTTATTGTAAAAGTAACACTTAGCATATTTTCATTTTCATCTAATTCTCTAAAGATATGTCCACAAATGTGAACATTGCTAATCATATTATCACTATTTTAATATGTGTTAATACTATTTAATATGTTGGATGTGTGACGTGTTTGAACATGGAGCGCGGCGTCTGGCGTCACACTTGGATGTGGGCGGGGTTGGATGTCCACCGCAGGCTGCAGCGAGACGCTCCTCGCTCCACTCCTCGTTCACTGATATCAGAAACACCGCTCCGCGTCAAAAAAAAAAAAAAACAGTATGTTTGAAATATAGCAGTCCTGTTCATAACATATATTAAAATAAAAAAAATTATAAAATAGAATAACAGGAGAGTTTGGAACACTACTGTGCAAACTTTATTCCTACCACATGCCAAACTAATAACATTGTCAGCATTAAAAGAGTATAATTTCTGCTTTTTGCAGTGCAAAGTTTGTAATGAAAATAACAATACGTTTGCATCGTAGTTATTTCTGCTCATTCGAAATCGGATACCATTACATTTGTTTTAATGCATTATTGACAGAGCGATTGTGTGTGAATAAATGTTGTTCACCTTAAAATACTCAGTATCTAGAAGGAACAAACTAATTCCTTGTGAACTATAATTTACCGCTCATGTCTATTGCCGTCATCATAGCCTTCACATTCTTTCTGATTTGAGTGATCCATCTCTATCAAGCTAGCTGAATATGTTTAACACGTGAATTCTTGCTTAATATGCAGTTATATTACGGACCGTTGGCGTGAATTGTTCTCATGATGGAGCGGTGGTGGAGCGCTCTTGGAGCGAGTGAAAACCACGACGCTCCGACTTTTCAAAAATCCGCTCCTCCCTCCTTTCAAAATCACACCGCTCCAGTCTGGGCCACGCTCCGTTCACATACTCTGCAAGGGACAGATTTTTTTAGTCCCGCGCCTACCGGTTCCCGCAGAAATGTATGTTATTTCGTCCCGCTCCGCCCGCAACATTCGTGTCTTGTCCCACTCCCGCACGCAAAAGCCCGCATAAAAGTAGCATATACCCCCGCTGGAAAACAGGTCTCTACTTCATCTCTTGGCTGCATGAAACAAACCCTCGCGCTAATTAGGTAAAGACGATCAGAGTAATAGTAACGAACTTGCGCTTAATGTATGACATTCTTGTATAGTCTATGCACGCACAAGTCCACTGTTGATCCACAAACTATTCATGCTTTTGGAGCTCTGATCCATAGTATTTTTGCGTGAAATTTCAAAATATTTGCATAGATGTCAAAATGAATTCCTGTGAGTGTTTTATAATGAATGCTCACCCATAGAGGAGGATCTTGTGAGGGTCAGTGGTGTTTATGCACATATGAGCACCAGCATTAACAGATTTAGAATGCATTTGCTGTATTTTTCATTTGTATGTTTGTTTGTTTTATAATGGATACAAACTGTAGATATTCAGTCAGTCCAGTTCAAATGGACAGGTTTAGTGAGTGGTATTTTGGTATCTCCCTGTTGTTCTGTTTGGCAGGTTCACTTACTTAAGAAAAAAAAAGTACTCTGAAGTTGTAAAGAATGTCTGAATTAAAGAATTCAGGAGCTTTAAATCTGTATATGTATATACATGTTAAAAAGTTAGAACTCAGCAGAGGGTTTTCTTTTAAATTCAGCTTTAATTTAAAGTTTGTTTGTTTGAGGTTTTTTATAACATGCAGTAGAAGAATAAAAAGGCAAAACAAATGTTTTGGTTAATAAAAAAGGTTTAAAAAAATAAACACTTTTAGAGGAAATGTCAGGCATAGGAGGGCCTTGCAAAATTGACCCGAGAAGGAGGTGGGTCCCGGCATAAAAAAGGTTGAGAACCCCTGATCTAAACCCTTTCTTCCCCTACCTACACAGAAAATAAATGCTCGGGGTGATTGCTGCGACTGATCTGACTTGCCTTAAAAGCACCTTGATGGAGCTTCACACTTACAGGTATGCACATGCTTTCACAGTGTCTGGATATACAATAGAGTTAGACTCACCTTGGTTCATGACCACAAGGCTGCCAGTCAGAAGAGCAACACAATTGGTGGGTTGGTGGTTGTGGAGGTACTGAAATCCCCAGCCGCGGTGGTAAGATTTCTCATACATGTAGCGTGAAGCATTCCCAATCACCTGCAGGAAATGCTCCTGCTGAACTTTACTGAGGTATTCGTACAGGAAGTCATATGCTGTAGCAAAGCCAACCAGAGAGTGAGCTATTGGAACCTCATCCCACGGAGCATCTTTCACCATCCTGAAACAGGAGCAAACAAACAGTATTTACCCAGTCAGATAAATAAATTTTTAATCTTCCAGTCTGCTAACTAATTCTTGTCATGTGAAGTGATAAAAAAAAAAAAAAAAAAACCTGGTATCGATTATTAAAGCTTTGATCAGAAGCCCGGCTATATATTGAAACGCTCTGTTGACTGGTAACTGAATTTAAGTTGGTTAAACTGGCAATCAAAATATTAGTATTATAATGGTTAATTATTCAGTACTTTAGCAAGTTTAACATGCTCAGAGAGATGAATGAATTCAATATACACAATTTACATACACTACAGGAACTAGATTGATTATATTTATCATCACATTATTTTTAAGAATTAAATGCAATACATTAGTGACAAACCAATGCATCAATGCATTACTGGCATCTAAAGTATACAAAATATTAAATGCATTATGAAACATACCACTAACATAATAGAAATAGAACATTAGGTCAGAATAATTAAATATTCAAATTAATTAATATAAGAATTTGTGTGTGTGTGTGTGTGTGTGTGTGTGTTTTATCAAGCATGACAGACATTAAATACGGCTTGAGATGCAAATGTCACTGTATTGTCACTGTAATGTCTTTGATCCAAAAGCACTAATGATTTTGAAGAGAGTTGATTTAGTTTAATATATAGATAAACAATGTCCATATACACTACAATATATTTCTCCATTCAACTGAGGATTTAGGAGACAATTAAGGTGTAAATCATTGAACAGCATCACCATCTGCTAGAGCATTGGTTCCCAACCACATTCATGGAGGTTCCCCAACACTGCATGTTTTCCATGTTTCCTTATTCAAACACACCTAATTTAGATTATCAGCTCATTAGAACAGACTCCAAGACCTAAAATGGATGTGTCAGACAAAGTAGAGATGTAAAATGTGCAGTGGTGGGGGGCCTCCAGGAACGTGGTTGGGAACCAATGTGCTACAGAAATGAGAAAAAGTATATAATTACAAGCTTGCACAGTCTGCAATTTTCACGTGTTTACATCCAAGCAATTTGTGAACCACTGTCACATTGGTAAGAAAGTGTCTGCTAGTCAAATTTGTGTAATGTAAATGTTTATATTTAAGCTTGTAAGCAGCGAATGCTGTAGATCTGAATCAGTGGTACAGCTACACCTACAATCTGGAGAGTAAGGAATAATAACGACAATGTTATGAGCTCCAGAAGTTGGAGGTTTGCGTTAGGCTGGTCCTGGTTGGCCACTACATGCTGGCGGCAGTGTAAATGAGAGTGCAGAACCGCAGCAGTTAACCCAACCATCCACACAGCTTGAACAGAAACTTCAGCACTCATTCTGAGGCACAACAGGAGGGCCACATCTAAACTCACTGGAGTAGGTAAGAAAAAACTCGCACTATGAATATTTAACACTTGAAAATTGTTTTAAGAGCTGTGTACACATTTGAGAATTGAAAACCACTCTCCCAAACTTCAACAGAGAACTTAACAGTCTGGGTTATGCGTGTAACCCGGGTTCCCTGAATGAAAGAATGTGACGCTGCTTCAATACCCAGTATAGGAGCTCTGTCCAAAAGTGAATCATTCCACAGAATCATCCCAATTTATTGACATAAAGACTGTCATGTTTCTGAACAAATCAGACGAATTAAAGATTTAATGACTCATTGGCATGACTCAAGACAGTCACTTGCCCCCACCTATTCAAGGACACAAACTAACTTGTCTAACTAAGAATAAAGGCCATCCATAACTGTTCACAAGTGCTTAAGACAACTGAAGATGCATCCTAACCTAGTTAGAGTCATCTTGCAATTCCTGTTATGCAAGAGATGGAGGTCACACACTTTCCGAATTGAAATGAATGTGTCGGAATTAAATGATGACAGTGGAATCTGGGTCAATGTGATTCGCAGTTCAGTGAACAAGTTAAATCCATTGACTAATTTGTTTTGGTTATTTAAGACATGGAAACCAGATATTGTGGAGACAGCAATTAAGCTTTTAATAAATTTGACGGGCTACATGTCTAAGCTTTCAGAGGTTTATCACAACGGCTTCAAACTTCTAAAAAGAAGACCCTGCATTTTAATTTTTAATTTGTGACTTTTAAGTCAAAACCTAACCGTTTTTAAAAGGACATTTCACCCAAAAATGAAAAATGTGTCATCATTTACTCACCCTCAAGCTGTTTTAAATCTGAATGAATTTCTACTGAACACAAAAAAATATAGTTTAAACAATGTGGGCAAACAAACAGTACTTGGACGTCAATGGGTACCAACGGTTTGATTACCTACATTCTTCAAAATGTTTCCACCAAAAGACAATAACTAATACAGGTTTGAAACAACATGAAGGTGTGCAAATCATGACAGCATTTCTGTGATTTTTCTTTTACACGTATTAGTCCAGATCAAAATCTGCAGTTAATTTGTGGCAGTCATATAGGAACATATTTATCTTCATAAACTTTAGCAGGGATATCAGAGGCAATGTAAGCGCATAAGAAGCATCAGATACAAGTTGAGGCATATCAGAGGCAAGTCTAACTGTCACTCACTGCATTCAAAGCTTTTGTGGTTGTAGTGTTACAGGCAGGTTTGGCTGTGTCAACATTTTAGAGATATACTACAGGAAGCAATACGGTTTCTGCTAAATGTATTATCATAACGATCAAGCTCTAGAATGTTACTAGAATGTTAAAGGTACAGTGACAGTGAAAACAGAGTAGGCTGTGCATAAAACCTGTGCAAATGTTTTCATGGAGAAATCCTGATTCATCAAGAAGTTCTCATAATAAATTTTTTTTTCTACATGTAAACTCAAACCACATGTTTAAAAAAAGAGAATCATTGTGGAGTTAGAAACATAAAATGTGTTAAAATGACATATTACAATAATAATGGTAATAATAATGGTTTGTGGTTTTATATATTATAATTTGTGGCCTTATAACCCTACTATTTCTTAACTATTATAGGGTATCAAACATGATTTGTGTTAAATCTAGGACAGTTTCTGTACAAAAACCCACCTAAACAAGTGTAGTCTAGGCCTGTATAAAAGGTGTTTATTGTGTTTCATCTGGGTTTGTGAATAGCACATTTGGCTTTACTTGAAGATCTTGCCACACAGAACGCATCTTTAAAGGGCATAAGGGAAAATGTGTACCTTGTTTATACATTGCTTGGTTCGCTTTGGATAAAAGCATTTGCCAAATGGAGAAATACATTTGCAGAAAGTAACAAATGGCTGTATTGCAGAGGTTTAGCAGAATGGAAATGTTTAATACAATGTTTAATGTTTGGGTGTGTGTTATACTAGTTCATAACCAGAAACACACTCTCAGAACAATCTGGATTTACAACTTAAGTTGTTATATTTGAGTTATTTCAAGCTAATTTCAGGAAATTTTAAGGTGTGATAAATAATATGAACCACATGGTTACAAACTGTAAACTCTGTGTGTGTTAGGGGTTGCTTAGTGGATGCAAATGAGGAAACAAGGCTGTACTAAGCTCTTTGTTTTCACAATTCTGTGAATAAATACCTCACAAATCCATCAGCTGTTGCCTAGGACCATTTTAGTACTTAGCCTTTACTGCAAAGGTCTAATGAATGTTTTAACTCAAAAACAGGACACATTTCTATCAAATCACCTTGCTAGTGTAAATGGTTTACTTGCACCACTCCGAGCAAGATTCAATTCAGCGTCAAGTGACATTAAAGATGGCAACATTAATGAGGATGCTAAATACCACAACTATTAAGTGTTAATTTCTAGTGTGCCTCTTGAGGACAGGACAGAGATGTTATTATAATCATAAGGAGATGTATGTGTCGCATTCTTTAACATTCCGCCTGAAAACAAAGATGCCATGATGCTAAACCCCCTCGCGAAAGAAGAAAGCTGTTGTGTTTACAGCTGTGATGAGGAGCGCTTATCAGGATCAACAAAACGCTGGACCTTTAAAGTTATTTAATTTTAAAGTATTTAAATTTAAAGTTATGGATATTTAAAGTTTGCAGCACAAAATCTTTAAAATACGCTCAACAGTTTTACACACCGGTCTGTTATTGTGGGGACATTTCCACACCCCTAAACATGACGTGATACATAACGAAATGTTATTGGTTGCTTTACGTGTCAGTCATATGGCCACTTGTGCAGGCCTTGGCCGTTTAAAGAGGACCTTCTCCTGTCAGTCTGAAGGTCTGGCTATGCAAGACTTAAGCTCTTACTAGCCAGCCTCCATAATAGTCACCCGCCTAAACCACACTCTAAGTCATGTCAGGTGAGATTCGAACTAGTGTCAGTCTGATTAGGAGGCGGACATGTTAACGTAGAATGCTAAAGTCTGGCATACTAAATGACTAGAAGACCTTCATTACATTGACACAGCTTCTTTTTAAGGCTAAACACATTAAATACATAAAGCTCAGACACACACACACTACTTTACCAGTTGGGCTGCGCAGCCATGCGCTCCATATATTCCTTGGCTACGTCCAGTGCACCGGCGCGGTGCGGGTACAACAGACAGAACATAGAGAGCAGGCCTAAGTTGTTCCCATAGACTTCATTCCAGCGAGCACTAAACTCTGCAGGGTTCCACGGAGGCAGATACTCCTCCGGTCGCTCCAGTATGGCCTCCCCAGCCTCTCGGATCTGTCGGGCCAAAGCTTTGTGCGTCCCCACTGCCACCCGCTGCAGTTCCTCAACCTCTGTCTGGCTGAAGTACAGCATAGGGTGAGTTCCCTCGTAGTTCCCTCCAAGGAACGGAATGCCTCCACTGGGGTCCACTTCAGCCAGAGCCGAGGATACTAGAATCCACAGTGCACTTATAAAGAACACAGTTGGTGACCCACGGGTGTAAGTTCTCATTCTGGCATCAGAAAGGGAGAGACCACATCACCTTGCTCCCTCTCAGCTGAGGAGACAGAAAGAGAAAGACGTTATTTTCCTTGCGTTACACTACGGACTCTGAATGCCTGCGGTAATTAGAGCCAGCTGTGGGGTTGATCTCTCTGGGTTTCTACGCATTTATGAAACGGAGACGAAAGTTCACCCTGCCGCTTTTCTTCATCAGGCTCACAGGAAACACCTCATGCCTGAAAGCTCCCTCATATAGCACTCAAAAACATGATTAGTCAAAACTTTAAAGGTTAACATGTCTGTATGATAATCAAGGAGTGTTTAAGTAGAGTCTGAGCAAATCTTAACCATTACTGTTCCTGAAGACAAATGTAAATCATTGCCTTTCCAGAACACTCCACAACCTGCAATGCACTGGTCCGATTAAACTCACTAACTGCAATGACTCAATGATGTCTATTTGGCTGTTATCATGGAGCAGTATGAGCCTCTGCTATTAGAATCTGCACCATCTAGTTCTAAGAATCATCCTTCTCCAGAGAGTGCTGCACAAATTAGTCTAAAATTCCGGAAACGAGTTAGCATTTTTGAACGATTTCACTGTCAAAAGTTTTTTACGTTTTATTCTACGACATAAAATACAGCAGTAATACCCAATTTGTAATTTTTTTAATCTTTAATGTATCTTGGAAAAGGCGGGTGAAGAGGTTGCCTGGGATATTAAATGTCTTTAAATGTCAAACAGCTTTGTTGTTTATCCTCATACTCTTTCAAACTATTCTAACTAAAACATTCTAACTTGTATATTTTAATTGATTAAAATTGGTGACACTGAAGTCATGCGACCATTGCATAGCTTTAGCTTTTTACTTGTATTTCAACTTCAAAATGAAAGTTGTGTTAGTTTGTGTAGAGTAACTTGATGATGAAATAAAATGTAAGAATAATACACTTTTGTTGGCCACAAAAAAAATATTTTTGCAATAATCCAAAAGCCAATGGAAAAATCCTATTCTCTTTTTGTCAAGACAACTGGGTAATGCTAACTTCTGGTTTGGCCTACAAAATTATATAATCTTTGCAGCACTCTATCAATGTCATTCATATTCTGATCAAAAATGTTTACAAGCAACACATATACATATAACTTGGAACCGTGTACATTTTGTTGTTTAGCATTATCATGACGCAAAATTTCTAAAGCAATAATTGGTTCAAAATAAAATATCCAAGGAGGTCATTCATTAACCTAGCAATTGCCATTGAGATGTATGGAAATGCTAATGTATAGCTTTCTCCAGAAATAACAGACCTCCTTGGTTTGAACAAACAAAGCCTCAGTGTTTACACTTTTGAGGAAGTCAACCTGCTTATAGCTGAGTGGGCAACCAAGCTGAGAAAGGTGAAAGTAAATTAACGTTCATCTTAACATTTAATGAGATCAGCAAGATCTTCAACCAACAGCTGTCCAGACACAGAGACTGCTTACTATTTATTTGTTTTGATTAGTGCCGTTTAGGCTTGTTGTGTCTAAGAACAGTCAGAACTTGCTAATATTCAGCCAACCACAACCATGTCTTTCCAAGAGCAGGAATGTGAGCTCTCTGCTCCTCCTGCAGACTGACTAACACACTGTAGGTCAAATGGAAAATTAGCTGGTCCAGTTTTATGGGGTGTCTAGACGTGTCCAGTGCAGCCGGTATCTATTACCCTTGTCTTGATACACACACACACACACACTTAGACAAACCCAGCCTTTACTTTAAATACGATCCTTCAATTCTGTTGCTCAATATATGAGTGATCTAATCACAATTTAAGCTGCATCATTTCCTTTCAGTTGGTACTGCACTCATTGGATTCCAGATAACTTTTTACGAAAGGTGAAACCAAATAGGGCAAGTCACAGCAGTGGCCCTTGACCCTTCAACCTCTGCATTCCAGCTAGGAAACACATGGTCAAACAACTAATGCTTGCATTAGCTGTGTGTGAAGGATCTGAGCACACACACTTAAGATATAAAGATCAGGCTTGTTTGAATCCAGCTTGTCTCTTAAAGAAGTAGAAGGAAAATTTAAAATGCCATTTATAATGTCGTTCTATAAATCTGATATAAAAAAGCTGAAAGATAGAGATATTTATTTTTGAATGGACTTTAACCGATTTTTTACGTTAGAACTATATAGTTAAACCTCCAGTTGTTGTTTTTTGTTTATAAAAAAATAATGAAATTTTCAATGCAAGTCACTGACTGATCGCAAGTAAACAAAATTAGAGATCTACGAAAACATTAAGGCATTAAAAAAAACTAAACAACATTTAAACTAAGCAATTTATCATAATAGCTAACAAGGAAAACAATATCTTTAACTTGTTTAACTTCGTGTGAGGATTTACTGTTACACTCTCAGAATCTTGACTTCAAAACGCTCTTTAACATTAAGAACATCACAACTTATATCTAATCGTAAGAAAAGTTATGAGTTACGTTACCTTTCAGATCCACTGGAGTTAACTTAACCTTCCCAAAAAACGCCGAAATCATGAGTCTCATGCCTGATGGAAAGCATCCGTGGGCCTGAAAGCGTCTGTCGTCGGTAGATGCGCAGAACCGCAATCAGCTGCGCAGAAAGAAAGTCACTAAACCAACGTCACATCTGCTGGAGGAGGGAGGTGCAGTTTGGAGGAGAGGGAGGGGAAATATTCATTTTCCCCCGTGGGTCTTTTTTCTCCCTTTTCAGTAACACTGTACATGTAGCAACACACACACACACACACACACACACACACACACACACACACACACACACACACACACACACACACACACACACACACACACACACACACACACACAAAGTTTCCCGTTTATTTTTAACCATATTTTACATATTGCTTTGATATAGTTCTTATTTATGTCAAATGACTATTTAAGAAGCGTAGGCAAAAACACATAATATTCAAGAAATGATAACAGGACCTATGCGCTTTCTGTACTGTATATTCTTCTCTTACAGTATATATTCTTGGACATTTAAGCCCAAAATTCTAAATGTAAAAAAGCCCTAAGTGTCAACTTTCCAAATAGAATATTACTGGATTTGTATTAAAAATCTGAAATAATAAAATGCCTTTATTTGCATCTACCATCTTCTATTTTCTCAGCATTTAACACGCTGTTGAATGTGAGCATTAGCACTAAGCAAATATTGCATAATTTGCAAATACAGTGTGGCACTTCGGAGCAACAACACATGAAATCTCTTCAACACTGATTACATTTTTTCTTGTTTATTTTATCTGCACATATGAACACTTTCCCTGCACTTCAATAAACAAGCACTAGTGCTACTCACGGCATACAGAAGAAGAGACAATTTTCTTTTTTTATTTCAGAAAAATAGGTCATGCTTATGATGAGGATTTCCACATTTCTGTACCCATGACGAAGCTGCCTAGTGTCACCTAATACTCAGTTTTGGGCACCTCTGTAAAACCTTTATCTAGGAGTATTATTTAACACTGTACCATTTTTATGTAAAATCGATTACAGCCTACCACTGCAGAAACCTCATCAGAGCACTCAACATAAAAACATCAATTCCACTTACATTGCTTTAAACAAATTATTATTAAAGCTCAGGGCCAGCACACACATGAAACAAATAACATGTTTTAGGTGAGAGATGTGCCCGGACACATAAAATCACTAAATGGGTGGGTAAAGCTTGGCACCATTCAACACTGGTCCTGTGCATGACAGAAACTGACTGTTTACATTAACTATCACCCAACAGCACAATATTTTTTACACAATATGTTACGATAACATTACATACACAGAAAAAAATCACCCCTCTTCATTCAGTGACAATGAAGACCTGAAACCAAAGGCATTTACATAGAATAAGTTCACCACTAAATGAAAATCCATTCTTTACTCACCTTGTGTTGTTCCAAACTTCTGTTTTCCTTCAAACTAAAAAAATCAGATCTAAAAAATATACATAGGACTTGTTTGCTGTATTTCAAGACTTTTGATAGTTTTGTGTAAGGAACAAACTAAAATGTCAGTCTTTTTTTTAATGATAAACTTTCCTGTCAGTGTGATGTTAACCTGAGAACTGCTGTAACTGGATTGAGTCTGCAATTTAAAAAAATTGTGTGAAAAATTGTCTGATTGTGAACACGTACTTAGACCATTTCCACCACTTCAATGATCCAGTTCTTGAGTTCATCTCACTAAATCGGTTAGGTTAACTGATGCAATGGTTAACAACTCACTGGAGGGAAAAATGGTCAGTAAACAACATCAAATGTCTTTTTTTGGCATCAGAAAACTTGAAACATAGCATGAGTCAAATAGACTAGTTTGTGCTTTTATCTGTCTTTTTTAGAGTTTAACATATGTAGTCACTACAAAAATAAATCTTCTTCAGCAATGCTTTTATGTTTCATCAACAGCTCAGTAGTTTGGAACAACATGACAGTGAATAAATACCAACAACTTTTTAGTTTTGGGTAAACTACTCCTTTTAGTACTGGCGCTTGGAAGTATGACGTCTATTTCTCCATTTGTCACAGAAACGTCTGCAGAATACAGTAAATTACAGTAAACTGAAGTACTTGAAACCATAATCAAATGATGGAAAGTACAAACTACATTATTCTATAAAACCGGCCTAGAACTGAACCAGTTACAAAACGTGTAGGTTACAACACTTTCAAAACATCAACCAATCACAAAAGGAGCAAAGAACTCATGGCTGTTTCTTGATTGCATGAATATTCAATATCATTTGTGCCTGCTTTCCTCAGAAAGCATTTAACAACAGCTGCAAGAACAAATCCTCTGAGGTCATGTAACATTCCTTTCATAAAAACAGAACAAAACAAAACAAAACAAAACAAAACAAAAAACACACACAGCTGATAGGAAAGCCATGTTATTTGTTTCCCTCTGTACACCATTAAAAGTACTTCAATGGTTGTGAGTGCACAACGCTGGGTGAGACACAATACTGTGACTTTCTTCTACATCCAATGATTAATGTACGGTTATTCAGCATGTGTACAGATACAACTGTATACTGTAGTGATTCAGGAAGAGGTAAGAAAAAAAATACACAGACAGTGCTCTGGGTTTTACATTCACACAGCTTTATCACTGATTGGACGAATGGATGGTCTAGCTCTGTGGTGAAGCTTGAGAACGTAAAGGTGAAACAATCTCCTGGTCTATGCTGACAGGGTTCAGGGCTAGTTATCTTCCCATTTCAGCAGTGAGTCTGGAGGTCTGGGGTAAAAACCTGTTGTGGTGGGCTTATCTGAAGAGAATCTCTGGAACTTAAAGTCTAGAGGAAGATCTAGAAAAGAGATGAAACAGGTGGTAACTATAAAACAAACTATATGTACAGTCATAGTACCATTAAATATTTACACTGAAAATTTTATTATATATATATATAAAAGTGAGATGGCTACAAATGCCCCAGATGGTCGTGGACAACTGTACCAACTGAAAAGACATCAGTTTATGCCAAATAAGAGTATACATCAAAGTAATAAAATAATTAATTACTATTGACGTTACTAAATAATAATTTCTTCTTTCAGAAACCCTATGCTATTCTATTCTATAAATAGAATACTGACAATATAATAAGTCAAAATAGTCTTTAAAATGTAAGGGATTTACAAATAGAAACAAATAAACATTTTGTACAAGGGTCAGTATTGCAAAACCGAATAACGTCAGTAAACTAGAGCAAACGCTGAAATGAAGAGCAGAGACACATAAAATAATTTTTATAGGAAATGTAGGGTTACTGTTTCAATCTAGATATTTGTTCATTAAATATATACAGATTCTTTCAATTCAGTGCAAACTGTGTTCTATTCAATTTAATTTGATGTTACATGGTCTTGTGTTTTAATGCCTTCAAACCCACAGTCTAGAAAAATTGAACAGCAGCTAACCATTACATTCACACAACATCAAAATCAAGTGATAACCCTGTTATGCTGAAAGACATCAATGGAAACATTTAGATAATTAAAGGGTTAGATCACCCAAAAATGAAAATTAGCCTATGATTTACTCACCCTTCTGGCATCCTAGGTGTATATGACCTTGTTCTTTCAGACAAATCCGTTCAGTTATATAAAAAATTATCCTGCCACTTTCAAGCTTTACAATGGCATAGGCAGGTGTTCCTCTTGTGCATCCATCCATAATAAATTAATGCGTTTTGTAAGAAAAACATTAATATTTAAAACATAAGAATCACTTTAATCTAGCTTCCACCAACTGGTCATACCTAAAAAGCAGATTGGATTCGTCTAAAAGAAGGAAGTCATAAACACCTAGGATGCCTGAAGGATGAGTGAATCGTGGGCTAATTTTTATTGTTTTTATAGTGATGATTCAACTAAAATGTAAAATCCAGATAAACTCTTGCTAAATTTAAATGACCCTATTATCTTTGTTCACAAATTGTCTACTAAAATATGATTTATGTTAAAATAAATGTAAAAAAAACATATGACACAGTGACCAGCATTAGACTGCCTGAAACTTTTTTTTATTTTTTTTTTTATGTTTTTCATCTTAGCCTTTTGGCTCCCACTGTATATACTGAGCATGACACTGAAAAAACTGTTACCAGGGGCGCAATCGAAAAATCATGCAAAGTTACAGCACAAACTGCAGATCAATTACATGCACAAATACCTACATTACACACTAAAAGAAAGGTAAAGTTAAAAAAATCCTAATAGGTCCCCTGTAAGTTTCAGGTTTTTTCTTAGTCAATTTAGAAATGTATATTCACCAAACTTTGCAAAAGATCATACTCATTTTCATTAGATCCCTATCTTCAGTGACGTGTTCAGTATATATAAAATGGAGCCAAAAGTGAATTAAATCCTTAAATAAAACTATAGGAATTATAGAAATATTTAAGATTCTGCACTGCATTTATAGTTTTATCCAACTTTAAACTTATCCATATTCACGTACATTGTATTCAAGATACTCATTATTTTTAGTTCATGCATTTCCTGGAAATCAGATCCATGACACTGGTGTTGCCAGGCCTCTACTCTACTTTCTAAGCTACTGAAAATTTGTCATTAAATGAAAGGGGTGAAATTATATATTAAGAAATTGGTGCGTACTAAATTCTAAGAAATCTTGTTTTTTTGAAAAATGTGAAATGGAAACATGTTTAGTACCAGTCTTAGGTTTAATACACTTACCTGCAATAGCCTCAATGCTGGGTATAGCCATGGTGCTGTATGTGTGTATACTGTGGGAACACCAGGTGAGCTTCCGTGTCTCCTCTCCTTCATTCTTTTGCATGTCAACAAAATATGAACCCCATTGGTTTGATACAGCTGAAGGAGATTTCATTCCTTGATCCTAAGAAAAAGATTAAAAGAAAGACAAACAGAAAGAAAGAGAGAGAGAGATGGAGAGAGGCAGAGAGAGAGAAAAACCACAGGGTCAGTCAATTCTGAAAAACCAATGTGTGCTGCATCAGACAAAATGCTACATAGTTCAGCACTCTCAATGCTGAATTCTGGAGAGACTTGAGACTTATGTGATACAGCATTTAGCCTAAAACTGGGGTCTTCAACGTTTTTCCAGTCAAGGACCCCTTTGGTGATAGAGACATGGGGCAGGGACCCCCTGATATAAAATGTGTGAAACATAGCCTCTGATATTAATCATATCAGTTATATTATTTTAAGACAGAACATTGTTGTTGTTGTTGTACATGACTCACTGACAGTTTATTAAGTTGTTCACATTTGTCTTAATTATTTATAGTTTCATGCATTTTCCCTATACAGTCAGGTGGACTATTACACAATTACATGAATTTCAGCTTTAATTAATAGAACTTTACATTTAATTTTAGTCAGGAGGACAATTATACATTTACATGAACTTCAGCCTTAATTTTAATCGAACTTTACATTTAATATTACTGTGATGTAGAGCTGCATGATTCTGAATAAAATGAGAATCTCAATTTTTTTGCTTAGAATAAAGATCACGATTCTCTCATGATTCTGCAGAACTTTTTTATTTGAAAGATTTACCCCTGAACATTAGGTTATCAAACAGCAGTAAAATAAGACATAATGCACTTTGCTTTAAATTTAAGTAAATGTACACTGCAAAAAATGCTTTTCTTATTTTTTTTTTTAACAAGTCAAAATTAAGTGTGTTTTTGCTTGAAACAAGCAAAATAATCTGCCAATGGGTAAGAAAAATAATCTTGTTTTCTGTTTGAAATAAGACTTTTTTTCTTACCCCATTGGCAGATTATTAAATTTGTTCTAATCAAAAATAACTTAATTTTGGCCTGTTTTTTCTGAAAACAAGAAAATAATTTTTACTCGTCTAGAAAATCCTTCTAGATTTAAGAATTTTACATATTTTGGCTGGAAACAAGACAAAAACATTTTTGCAGTGTAATGAAAATAATGAAATAATGTAATATGTTTGCATGAGTTTTTTTTAAACCCGTCTTTTTCAACAGTGGTCACAGGAAACACGATTGCGTCCGTTATTTCTTTGTGTCTCGGGGAGGTTGTTGAGAACGGTGTTGCATTGAAAAATGTTGCTCAAACTGACGTTTGCTTTGTCTGGCTGCAAGTACTTTCTACAGAATTAATAACAAAAAATAAATGACACAGTTCTTTCTTAGTCGTGTAGATAAAAAATGCAGGCATGATCAAAGTAGGCTACTCTTTCAAAATTCAAAGTGCAAATAGAGACCGAATTTTTCAAGCATGATACAGAGCTATAGACATCTGCACAACTTATCATAGCCCACATAATAATAACAGCCTAGATATTTTATGTAGCCTAATTTGCGCACATTGGGGAGTCGTGGGGTATTAAAATTGCTTTTGAATGCGCGTGCGCGTTTTACTTTTGGTTTCATTTTAACAATCGCGGGAAACTCTCGGCGGCGCTGAGCGTGCATTCTACAATACAAGAGATTACTTCAACAAAACCAATTGAAAGTGGGAGGGCACAAACGGGATTTTGAAAAGCGTGTCCCCAGTGGAAATTACGCCCCTGTGTGAGTGGAACTCTGCCGCTGAGTTATCATCTAATGTGAATGTATGCCGCGTTGTACAGTACAGGAGGCGCCAGAATTGTATCTGACAGAATGTAGAATGAACGTTGATGTATTTTAAATCCACGTGAATGCACATGGATGCAAGGGTTTTATTAAAACTGTTAATGTAATAATTATAATAATTTTAAATTTTAATATTTTATCTTTGATGTTTTGACTATTTTTTTAACAAACAATTATTTTTAGTAAAAATTATTAATGATCCAACATTAATTAGCGGACCCCCTGCAGTACCGCCGCGGACCCCCGGTTGAAGACCCATGGCCTATAACATCTGTCCTGTTACCACGTCTATATATTTATGGGGAGAAACAAGTGATAAACAGTAAAAGTGAATACATAACTAAACTAAATATTAAAAAAAATAAGAAAAAAAAGTTTTTAAAACTTTTAAAAAAGCAAATTTTAAAACTACATCTCACTTCATAAAAAACCTTCCCATAAGAATCAACTAAACAGTAAAGAATCCTAGAGGAGATCAAGCCATCAAAGTCCATCAAAATATGCTTCAGAGAAAATAGACTCTGGCAAGAGGGGCAATTTCACCTATTAACTAAAACTTGTAGGTTAGTCTAGAATGGCATATTTGACAGCGATTTGGTCCTGATCCAAAATGGACATAATGTTTTTCACCAACCACAAGATTGATCTGGTAACTTTATTGCTTTACTGATTCCATTCTGCTTGGCATTTTTGAGGATAATCACCCTGTGGCAATTTATTTTGTAAAAACTGCCACTGACTATACATCATTTATTACTGTTAAGACAGGACAAACTGACCTATGTCAAAGCGCTGTCCACAAGGCTATAACTCTAACTACTAAACAACATTTAAAGTAGGTAGGAAATGTATATCTTTTCTGTTACAGCATCCAATTTAACTCTTCACTATTCTGGTGCAGATTCAACACAACGTAGGCAGATGGACAAGTTTCATGTTTCATGAAATGCATTCATCTTTTAAAACCCACACAACACAAATCTACACAAGGCAAAAAAAAAAAAAAAAGAAAAGAAAATGTCAACCAGAAAAAAAGCGTTTTGTGCCATAAATTATTGACTTAATAAAAATAATAAATAGAAATGAAATAAAAAGTTTAAGGATGTGCTTTTGACTTGGGTCACGATTTGATGTCTAGTATAAAAGATCTGAAGCAAACAATTTCTCTCAGCATGTTGTAAAGATGTAACTATACAGAAGGACTTCAATAGAACGAAACTCTCTGATCTGAGAAAAAAGGAAGCATTTGGTCAGAAATTCCCATAGTTTGACAGAAAAAAAACTTGCGTAATACTGACCGTGTGACTTTTTGAAGAAAAGGGAAAAGTGAATCAAAAAATACAAAGGAATCCAAGTCTGAGATGTAAATAAGTTAATTTCCCAACACAAATTAACTTCTTTTAACCTTTTAAACAATGATTTTCAGAATATTAGTATAATGAAATTAAGCATAGTCCATAAACTGAAATACGATTATTGCATAAGCAGTGACTATCATTGGGGTCACTAAAACTGAAATAAAAATTTAGAAATAAAGTAAAAAGTGAGTAAAATGTGTCACTAAGACATTGTGCATGATTTAAATGATTCTTACATTTAAACAGAAAATATTAATTTGGTCTTGTAAAAATGTAAAGTGTAAAGAGTCTTTTTTCCTGAAAATCCATAATTCTACTAATGTATACTTTTTTAACTTCAGTTTTTACACATACTGAAAATTAATTAGGTGCATGTGTTTTACATTATTTTTAATTTCTCCTAATTAAAGGACAACTTCAGCAGAATAGCTTTAGTCACTCTTAAATATATATATATATATATATATATATATATATATATATATATATATATATATATATATATATATATATATAAACATTTTAGACAAAGTTACCTTTTTAAAGACCAGTCAAATTATTAAACAGTTTGAGTTAAAATGTAAAAAGAAAATGTAAAATACGTTCATCACAAAAACTGAATTATAAACCCTAAATGACACACTAAGGGGTTAAGTGATTTAACAGCTTTCTAAAAAATGATTTCCTCAAAAATGATATTTCTGCTGTATAAACACATTTTTACAAAAACATCCACTATCTTTCCTGTAATTCTCCATTTCCTCCTTTCTGCTAACTGCATTTCCTCTCAGTGGTGTCTCAATAACAGAACATGTGATTGTAAGCAGATTCATGCAGCTGTTTTTTCAGATTTCTGATTAAACATTGAAGATCACAAAATATATAGTATATGTATTATTCTTAAAAATTATTTTTTGATGCATAAAAGTGCATAAAAGAAAAACTCAGTTTGTCCCACAAATAGGCAAGCACATACATAATGCCAACTCACAGTGCCCCTGAAATGGATTATGGAAAAGATCCTGAGCTTGACTAAACAGAAACAGCCTTTCACTCTCACCTCAAACTTGCCCTTTTTCTCTGCTGGGCCTTCACTTGGGGTGGGGCTGTTACTGGGGGTTGCGTTAGCACGTGGAACACCCTCCCCCTCCATCTCTTCCACAATCATCACAGTCTCCCACTTTCCAAAGCTGCAGGCCGGAAACATGTCCGAGCGCATGCTGTCTCCAAAATACACCACCTGCATCAGATAAGACACACACGTGGACAAAAATCAGTGCACAGACACAGACATACACATTTATTCATTACAACCAATATGCATCATAATTTCATTTCTAGCTACAAAAATGTTTTATAATAACTTCAATTATAAACATTACTACAGTACGTAATGCTTAAAATGAAATTAACATTTAAACAGCCAACTTTTTTTAGGTTTTCATACATAGTAATGGCTTTGCTACAAATATACAGTGCCTTGCGAAAGTATTCATACCTCTTCATTTTTTTTTTCACATTTTGTTATGTTGCTGCCTTATGTTTTAAATTACTTTTTTCCCCACATCATTCTACACTCCATACACCATCATGGCAAAGCAAAAACAGGTTTTTAACATCTTTGTAAATTTATATATAAAAAACAAACTGAAATGATTCCATTGCATAACGGTGTGTTCACACGGGGCGGCAGCGTCAACGCTTCCCATTGACTTTGAATGGGTGACGTCAAGCGTTGCCGAAAAGAATTGTGGATCCGTCGGCGACGCTTCACTTGCGTTGCTCACGGCAGAAGTTGAGAATCATGTTCGTCCTGTTCAAGAGCAGCAAAACGGTCTATTTTCATTGGCTGACGCTGCTATGACCATGGCGTCAGTGCCAAACTTCAGCCACGCCTTCCATCAAGCGTTGACGCTGACGCCCCGTGTGAACGTACGGTAAGTATTCATAGCCTTATCTGGGACAGTTGAAATTTAGCTCAGGAGCATTCATATTGCTTGTAGATGTTAACCTGTTTACATCTAAAGGACCCTTAGACTGTGAGAAACAAGATTTTCTGGTCTGATGAACCTCAATTCCAAGCATCATGTATGGAGGAAACCAGGCACTGCTCATCACCTGGAGAGTACCATCCCAAAAGTAAAGTGTGCTGGTAGCAGCTTCATGCTGTGGGACTTTTTTTCAGTGGAGGGTCTGAGGGACTCGTCAGAGTAGAAGAAAAGCTCAACACAGTAGAATATAGAGATAAGCCTTAATAAAAATCCAGTCCAGAGCATTCAAAACCTCAGATTGGGCAGAAGTTTCACGTTCCAACAGGACAACGACCCTAGGCACACAGCAAGAGTGGCTTATAGACAGCTCTGTGAATGTCCTTGAGTCGTCCAGCCAGAGCCTGGGCTTGAACACAATCAAACATTTCTGAAAAAACTTGAAAATGTGCATCTGTCCCCATCCAACCTGACAGAGCTCGAGAGGTAAAGAGATGAGTAGAAGAATGGAAGATAATTGCCAAATGCTGATGTGCAAAGCTTGTCGCATCATACACAAATAGACTTGAGGTTGTAAATGTGCTTCAGCTAAGGGTTAAGTGTAAGAATACTTATGCAATGTACTTATTTAATTTTTTTTATGAATTTACAAAGTTGTGACAATTCTGTTTTTGCTTTGTCATAATAGTGTATGGACTGTACATTGATGTGGAAAAAAGAAGTCATTTAAAGCAGTTTAATATAAGGCTGCAACATAAGTGCATGAATTGGTATTGCAACAAGTGGTATGAATTAGGGGTTGCACCAACTACCCGACAAGACGACTAGTCAACTTTAATGCTCTGCCATGGCGCTTTAAGCTTGACGTCGACTAGTCGCTGGTCCTATTGAATGCAGATAAGAAATCTTTGAAGTCCACATTCACAATCGGTTTCAAAACAGCTAAAAAAAAATAATTAAATGCATACTCCGAAAGCACTCCATAAAACGTGTGATTATACCATCTATACCATAAAAGTTCTAGCATATATTTCTTAGTAATTAAAATCCACGGCTTTATTATTAGGCTAGAGAGATGCTGCCAGGTGGAATTAACTCACACACACAATCGCTCTCTCACTGATGACTTTATATAAATGTAATCTTTACAGTGCTACTTTATCTGTATCTGATTTAGAATGAGCTGAATTTTGTGAGAAATACCCAAAAGACCCAAAGACAAAATAACTGATAAAAGCGAGCTATTATAGAAGCTATAGCCATGTAGTCATATGCCATAGCTGTGCACAAGGTGTTTGAGTCTCAGTTCAAGGTTTAGGCATATTTGTTCCTTAATGATGTCATAAGCGACTAATCAACGTCGACTCGACTTTTATCACATAAATGTCGACATAAAAAAATCTGAAAACGTTTGTAGGCACCGTATGTATATAATATTTTTGATCAGTCATTACGGAACTGCTTAATGTAAATGCAGATATGACTAACTAACTTGAATATATATTTATATATAATATATGAGAAACTCAATGACATACTTATTTAATATTTGGGTCATTATAGACAAGGGGTGGGAATCTAGGCACCTCACGATCTGATCCAATTTTAAAATGATTCTTGGTCAGCATCTTTTCTTTTTATTAAAATGTAATTAATAAGTTTGAATATCAAATTTATTTGTGCAGTTTTCATGACTTACAAATAATTACACATTAAATATAAATCAAAACAACTGTATGTTAAGAATTACTGACCAATTTGATTTTAATTATTGATAAAATATAGCTCCAAAAATACAAGCAAATATAAAATAAAGCAGCGGCTATTTGCAATTAGATGCAATAAGAAAATAGCATATGTATTTTCTCAGATAATAAATTCAGAATTATTAAAGAAAGAATAATATTATTAAAGAAATGCAATGTTTTTCTCCAACCCCTATTTATAGAACTTATGTTCGTATTGTGAATTGATCTTGCACAGTTATTTCGCTCCTCAAAATTAACTGTGCAAGGAGCTCTCTTGTGTGTTCCTTTCTGTACGGGTGAATCTGTACACCATGTCTGTTGGGAAAAAGTCTTATCTGACACACCTGTGAGCAAAATCCTCTCAAAATACCTATGGGAAGATCACCCTGAAGGATTTCAAGTAGGTTTCAAAATGCTACAGCAGCCAAAAAGCCTCCTTGACTCCTTATATTACACAACATGAGTTTTTGCTGTCAGACTCGAAGACTAGAAATCAGTCTTGTCCTACCTTAGGCTCTGATTTGTTGGTCATGCTCTTCAGTAGTTCATGCAGATGAGGCCAGTTGCCCTGAGAATACCAACCAGGCTTTTCCAGAGAAGGCAGTCCTTCACTATCTTCAACATCATCCACTATTGAGACAGAGATAAGAAAGTAGGCTATACTTTAAGACTGATGAAATAAATTGCATCTATACATAATGACTATAATAAAAAATACTTATATACAGTAATAGTTAATACATTTGGTTTTTCTACAGTATAGTTTTTACAAATTCCGGACATTTGTGCAGACATTTTTTAAACTAAACTCACACAAAGTCTCAGGTTAAACTTCTTGTCTTGTTACTATAAAAATTACCAACTGCAAAAACTGTTACAGCGTATCTGTTTCCCATTAGTGTGTTATACTTAACCCTGAAAATCAAACAGTGTAAAAGAAATGCTACAATGCTACACAAAAGTCATAATACTGTATGAAAAGCATGTTATGACTTGGGTTGGGAATCAAGGACTGCTTCTAATTTAGAACTGGCTCCATAAAAAATCTCGGAACAAAATGTATTTAAATTTTCAGTTCAAAAAAGTTAAAAAAAGTTCAGTTTGTGCTTCTTGAACAGAGGGAACTGCTTTAGCAGAAGTGTGAATTTGGAGTTTGAACTGACTGAATAATAATACAAAGACAATAAATAGAGAACATCTCTCTGCAGTGTACTCACAACATACAGCCTAACCACTGTAGTCGATTTTACAGTCAAAGAAAATATCTGTTAGCTCCTCACCCAGTGTTCTAAAAGGTCTCTGTTGTGGAACCAAAGAGAAGAATCCAGGCTTCAGAGCATTAGTGATAATGATGTCAAACAGCTCCTCAAAATCCGTTCTGTAAAAATCAGAAGTTATTTGCAGGGAGATATCTGAATGCCAAAATTCTCTGTATTGCTGTATTGTTTCATGCATTTCTTTTGCATATGGTGTATTTGTGGTGTATATAAAACTAACCCAAGTATGTGCTCACACACAAGCCGGCAGTAGTCAGAGTGTGAGCTGGTAATAAGCAGTAGGATTTTACCGCTGTTCTTAATGCTCCTCAACCATCTCTTCACCGCATCTGAGCAGGGCTGCAGGTAACGGCCAGGACAGCGCTTCACACTGGGGAAATATGTCCCTGTGTCCTCTAAACATGAAATATTTAAGAACACAACAGAAAAAAAACATTAATCATTTGACTTTTCCTAATAGGGTAAATATTCTATATTGAAACTTTCAAGTTTCAAACATTTTAAAGAATTATTTTATTGTCAGAATATCATGGATAATAATATGTAAATTTAATAACACATATAGTGTAGATACCTTAATAAAACAAATCAAAATATCTTTTGGTATGACACTGTATTATTTAAAAAATAATACTTTTTAATAATTTGTTGAAATAAACACAAACAATACATTTTTTTTAAAGAACTGACACATTTTAACTGTTTTCTATTTGAGTTTTAAAATATTGTATACAGTGGCATGCAAAAGTTTGGGAACCCCTTGCAGAATCTGTGAACACTGCAAAAAATGCTTTTCTTACTTTGATTGTTTGTCTCGTTTCCAGCCAAAATATCTAAAAATTCTTAAATCAAGAAGAATTTTCTAGACGAGTAAAAAATATTTTCTTGTTTTCAGAAAAAACAAGTCAAAATTAAGTGCGTTTTTGCTTAGAACAAGCAAAATAAAAAAATTACCCCATTGGCAGATTATTTTGCTGGTTTCAAGCAAAAACATACTTAATTTTGACTTGTTTTTTAAATTATTACTCATCTAGAAAATCCTTCTTGATTTAGGAATTTTTAGATATTTTGGCTGGAAACAAGACAAAAAATCTAAGAAAAAAAAAGTTGCAGTGAAAATGTGAATAGTTTTAAAAAAATAAGAGAGATGTTTTAACAAAATGCATGCAATTTTTTATTTAGTGTCCTGACTGAGTAAGATATTTTACATTAAAAATGTTTACATATAATATAATATAATAATTTTGACTTGACTTGACATATATTCCACAAGACCAAAGTAAAATATTATAAACCCCTACAAAAGTTTGGGAGCCTTTTTCTTTTTTTGAGCCTTTTTTTTGTTTTGTGATGGTTGTTCATGAGTGCCTTGTTTGTTCTGAACAGTTAAACTGAGCACTGTTCTTCAGAAAAATCCTTCGGGTCCTGAAGATTCTTCAGTTTTCCAGCATCTTTTGCATAACTGAACCCTTTCCAGCAGTGATTGTATGATTTTGAGATCCATATTTTCACACTGAGGACAATTGAGGGACTCAAACAAAACTATTAAAGAAGGTTTCATTCAAAGAAACATTCACTGATGCTCCAGAAGGAAACACAATCCATTTAACACTGCCCTTTGGAAGCAACAGAAGATCCCAGAAGACAAATGAACTACAATTTACCTTGATTTTCAAATTCAAAAACTTTTCAACCCCCGGCTCTTAATGCATCGTGTTTCCTTCTGGAGCATCAATGAATGTTTGAACCTTTTTTAATAGTTGTGTTTGAAACCCTCAATTGTCCTCAGTGTGAAAATATGGATCTCAAAATCACACAGTCACTGCTGGAAAGGGTTCAAATATGCAAAAGTTCAAAAAAGCTGAAGAATCTGCAGGACCTGGAGTATTTTTCTGAAGAACAGTGCTCAGTTTAACTGTTCAGAACAAACAAGGGACTCATGAACAACCACCACAAAACAAACAAACAAATAAAACAAAAAATCATAGATCATCCAGGTAACCACACAGACTATTAAGAACCAAGGGTTCCCAAACTTTTGAAGAGGTTTATTTTAATATTTTCAGCTATTTTTTTATCTTGTGGACTGTATGTAAACATTTTTTTATGTAAAAAATATCTTACTCAGGACAGTACTACATAAAAAATAACATGCATTTTGTATGATCTCTCTTATTTTGTTAAAATTATTTACATTTACACAGATTCTGCAAGGGGTTCCCAAACGTTTGCATGCCACTGTATTCCTGTGATTCAAAGCTGAATTTTAAGCAGCCATTCAATCATTCTAACATGCTGATTTGTTTCTCAAGAAGCATTTATTATTATTATTGTCAGTTTTGAAAACAGTTGTTTTGCGTACTAAATTTTTTAAAGATTCTTTGATGAATAATAATAATATAAAAAAAACAGTCTTAATCTATTATATAATTAACAAGTTGTTAGAGTCTATACGGTCAAGCATCATTGCTGCATAAAAGTATTTTTCCTTTTATCAATGATTCATCTTCCTATTATTCCTCTTCTTACTCCCCTAAACTTTGGAATGGCAGTGTATATTTTGTTTAGTATCCAAGAGCATCACATTATCATTAGCAATTCTATTTAAATTAAGCAATTTTCTTGTCAGTCTAACATTCACTCACAGTTGCCACTTACTGTGTTAAATTTGGAACCTGCCTACAACACTGCCAGCATCCTTTGTATTATTTCTCTCTCACCATTATTTTTATCTTAGCATTCTATCTGACCTAACCCAGCCCATATGGTTTACATCAATCAGACACACAAGAGCTCATGATTCCAAAACTTTTTCCACAGCCCTCATCTCTCAAACAAAAACATACCCACACAGTATGCCAGATTGTAGACTTAAGCATCACACTGAACTAAGTTCCGCATTCAGCATTAGCCATACACACATCTAACCCTGAAAATAAAAATATACGTCCAGACTTAAACAAATCAGAACCTTTCAAATGCTTCACTTTGACACTGAAAGGCTGTACAAGGCAGTCTGATCCTATCAGAAGTAACAAACCATACAAAACCAAGTTACTTAAGAAACAAAACCAGGACAAACAGAAAATAGAGCCACTGGAGTGTGTAGATTGGCGGGTTGTTAGTGAAAGAGTAAAAGTATCAGTATACACAGGGTGGCCGGCTTACTAAAACAGGAAGTGGACTGTGTTTGCCTGGAGTGAAGGAATGCGCTCCATATGTGAGAAGTACCGGGTCTTCATTTCATGAACAGGAGAAAAGGAGACTTAGGAAAACAGGCATATTCACTAGTCTTCAGTTTATGTTGGCAAAAACTGCTGCACCACGTACACACAGCCACGTCTCCGAGCCTTCAACTCATCTCACACACAGCAACGGCTGTCAACCTACAACACATACAAAAACTGAAGGCTCCTGAAAAATCTGTGTGTATAACAAAAGGTATAAAAGGTATAATTAATTACATTAACAAGCCAAACGGAAACATTTACAGCACTGGTCTCTTCCAGAAACACTACACAAGTTACTTATATTTAGATGTATAAATGTTTGTTTGCTGGTTTGTGCAGGTCTGTAAAATTACATAATTTATAATTTAAAATATTTTTACACAATAAGAGGTTCACACATTAAATTGTAGAAAAATTACTGTTACCCTGCTGCCCCCATGTGGTAAACATCCTGTATTACTCCCACAATGCTTTAGCTTAAACAATTCAATACATTTTTAGTGCAATTATGTGAAATTCTATCTTCAGACTCGACTGAAATTTTATTTTCTTATTATTAATGTTTAGTTATATTAGCTTTCGTCTGTGATTGCAGGAGTTTTGACACATATTCTGATACTAAGGACCTCAAATAAGCTAGATACTGACTACAAAGTTTTTCAAGATTGGTGTGGTAATTTTTGTTTATGCTTTAAAGGTTTTATTGGGCACATAATCAGTGAGACTGTCAATTCTGGGCATTATATCCCCATCACATTTTTAAGCACACAACATTACTAAAATCAAGTTTAAATAGCAGAACTTTATCAAGCAAACACAAAGCGAGGTATCCCAATATATTTTCATGTTTAAGGACATGTTTAGGTTTTATGTTTAATATTTTGTGAGAAAAAGTACAGAATGCTAAGTATGCATAATATTATAAAGACAACATGTGTTTGCACATTTAAATAATTGTCTTTTATATTGGCATCATAATAACAAAACAACTTATTAAAACATTATCTGAAAACAATAATCGTTTTATTAAACTGACAGTCAAATCACATTTTCGCAATAATCTCTTACATACGGTGGCCGACAGAGGCCAACGCGCTGCAAACAAGAAAACACATGCAAACAGAAAAAAACGACAACAAATTAAGAAAACATCTTCATCAGTTTGACAACACAGGTGCTGCAAATCCTCGCAACGCAAACACAAATACGGAAACGCGCTGCAAATTCTCACAACACAACCAAACTCAGAAACGCGCTGCGAACACACGAGGGCGCTTTTGATCATACCCGTGCCCTAAAGAGAAAAGCACGAAAAATGGAACGCAGCTGGAGGAAAACAAAACTAGAGGTTTTTCGTACTGCTTGGCGTGAATGTAATTTATCTTATAGGAAAGCATTAAAAACTGCCAGATCGGATTACTTTTCATCTCTCTTAGAAGAAAACAAACATAACCCTAGGTATTTGTTCAATACTGTGGTTAAATTAACTAAAAATATTGCAGCAACAGGTTTAGACATTTCCCAAAAGCACAGCAGTAATGACTTTATGACGTACTTTACCTCCAAGATAGACACTATTAGAGATAAAATTGTAACCATACAGCCGCCCGCTACAGTATCGCATCAGATAGTGCGTTGTAGATCTCCTGAGGAACAATTCCATTCATTCTCTATTATAGGAGAGGAGGAATTGTATAAACTTGTTAAATCATCTAAACCCACAACATGTATGTTAGACCCTATTCCATCTAAGCTACTAAAGGAGGTACTTCCAGAAGTCATAGATCCTCTTCTGAATATTATTAATTCGTCACTATCATTAGGATATGTCCCCAAAACCTTCAAAATAGCTGTTATTAAGCCACTCATTAAAAAACCACAACTTGACCCCTATGAATTAATTAACTACAGACCAATTTCGAATCTCCCTTTTCTGTCAAAGATACTAGAAAAGGTAGTATCCTCACAATTATGCTCCTTCTTAGAGAAAAATGGTATCTGCGAGGATTTCCAGTCAGGTTTTAGACCATATCATAGTACTGAGACTGCTCTAATTAGAGTAACAAATGACCTGCTATTGTCAAGCGATCGTGGTTGCATCTCTCTATTAGTGCTACTGGATCTTAGTGCCGCATTTGATACTATTGACCACAACATTCTTTTAAATAGACTTGAAAATTATGTAGGCATTAGTGGTAGTGCACTGGCATGGTTCAAATCGTACTTGTCTGACCGTCATCAGTTTGTGGCAATAAATGAAGAGGTATCATTTAGATCGCAAGTGCAGTATGGAGTACCTCAAGGCTCAGTGCTAGGACCATTACTTTTTACGCTTTACATGTTACCCTTGGGAGATATCATCAGGAAACATGGTGTTAGCTTTCATTGTTACGCTGATGATACTCAGCTCTATATTTCTTCGCAGCCCGGCAAAACATATCAATTCGAAAAACTAACAGAATGCATAGCTGATATTAAAAACTGGATGGCGAATAACTTCTTACTGTTAAATTCTGAAAAAACAGAGGTATTAATTATTGGACCTAAAACCTCCACAAGTAATGACCTAAAACACAGTCTAATACTAGATGGCTGCTCTGTAAATTCGTCATCATCAGTTAGGAACCTAGGCGTCCTATTCGATAGCAATCTCTCCTTTGAGAGCCACATTTCTAGCATCTGCAAAACCGCATTTTTCCATCTTAAAAATATATCGAAATTACGACCTATGCTATCAATGTCAAATGCTGAAACATTAATTCATGCGTTCATGACCTCAAGGATAGATTATTGTAATGCTTTATTGGGTGGTTGTTCTGCACGCTTAATAAACAAACTCCAGCTGGTCCAAAATGCAGCAGCTAGAGTTCTTACTAGAACCAGAAAGTATGACCATATTAGCCCGGTTCTGTCAGCACTGCATTGGCTCCCTATTAAACATCGTATAGATTTTAAAATCTTGCTAATTACTTATAAAGCCCTCAATGGTTTAGCTCCTCAGTACTTGAACGAGCTCCTATCGTATTATAGTCCTTCACGTCTGCTGCGTTCTCAAAATTCTGGCAATTTGATAATACCTAGAATATCAAAATCAACTGCCGGCGGCAGATCATTTTCTTATCTAGCGCCTAAACTCTGGAACAATCTACCTAACACTGTTCGGGAGGCAGACACACTCTGTCAGTTTAAATCTAGATTAAAGACACATCTCTTTAACCTGGCTTACACATAAAATCATTAACACATTTCTATAATTCAAATCCGTTAAAGGATTGTTAGGCTGCATTAATTAGGTCAACCGGAACCCAAAACACCTCCCATAACACCTGATGCACTCGTTGCATCGTAAAAAGAATGGCATCTACGCTAATATTAGTCTGTTTCATTCTTATTCCGAGGTCACCGTAGCCACCAGATCCAGCCTGTATCCGGATCAGATGGTCACTGCAGTCCCCCGGATCCAGTCCGTACCCAGCTTAGATCGTGGATCACCACCTAGAGATGACTTCAATAGCTGTGGATGTCAACCAGATGAGCTCCAAGGCGGATCATCAATAAAGACCTCGCCAACCTTGACGGCCATCGGCACTACACCACAGGATCCTGATGAGTTCTCTACAATCAGACATTGGTACAAACTGTTGTTTGGTCTGGCCAGAGGAGAACTGGTCCCCCGACTGAGCCTGGTTTCTCCCAAGGTTTTTTTCTCCATTTCTGTCACCTGTGGAGTTTTGGTTTCTTGCCGCTGTCGCCTCTGGCTTGCTTAGTTGGGGACATTTTCCAGCGATATCGTATACTATTTGAACTGAACTGACGATGATATCACTGAATTCATTGATGAACTGCCTTTAACTGAAAATTGATTGTTACAATAATGCGTTACTTACACACTATTGTGCTGTTTAAATACTGTGCAGTTGTTTTGACACAATCTGTATTGTAAAAGGCGCTATATAAATAAAGGTGACTTGACACAGCATCTCTGAGCAAGAAATTTGAATCCAGGGGACTGTCCTTTGGAGCACACTAAGGAAACTCAGCAAACTTCAAAGGAAGCTACAGGGTGACTTAAAAGTATTAGATTGTTATTAATATATTTAAATAATCAAACGCGAATCAAAATTGAATTATATTAAAATTATATATATAATATATAATATATATTATAATATCAAGATTAACTGTTTCTCCCTCAATAACTCCCATTTTTTAATTGCATGTGGACATTTATGGAATTGCAAATGATTCCATGGGAGCCTTTGAGACAAAAAGGCTGAGAATCTGTTTTAGGCAATGATCAGTAGAGAGCGCTATTGTTTGATTAGAAGCACACTTACTCCTGTTTGCTAGCAGCTGATACACACCACTGTATTCACCGCACTGATGCACAAACACAAGGACTATTAACTCAAGATTCACATTTGAATGCACAAATAGTGCACACATGACTCTGATATTGCTAATGCAACCAAATACATCAAACAAATATTCAGACTCCTATTACCCGAAGCACTTCTACACAATAATAACAGATATGTCTATAATCAAAAAGAGAACAGGGAAAACTTTACCACAGAGGGGGATGAATATGAAAAAATGTGAGGATATGCTTGTTTATTTCTGCTTTTGTAACTGCATTTCCTCCATACAGATCAACGCAAAGGTCCAGCGTGACAGTAGAAACGTGACGCGCTCTGGGTGGACCAGTGATCTTATCCAGCATTCTGATGGAAGCAGCAAGCGAAACTTGGAATGTCTAACAAACAAAAACAGCAACGCTTTGTAGTTTTGACGTCTGACTGTAGTCAGCGACCACCCGCATACACAATGATTACGATCAGAGCTCACATTCAGTGCTTTAAAGGGGCATGTAACATTTTCTGAGATTTTTGCATTGAGGACAGTGTTAGCATCTGTTAACCTTAACTGTAGTAGGTTTCTTTCTGAGTTTCTATGTACTATTTTTTTTTAACTCAAAAACGTTTAGATGCCATGTTCACTTTATCTGATAAAGTAGCGTTCATGAGTGCAGCTTTGCTTTGTGTACAACCGTTACCAGGAAAATTGCCGTATTTACCGCTCAAAAAGCGACTCCTGCTGGCAGAGAATGCATTTGCATTTTCAATAAGCCGGTCTCCAACAACATTTTGCTCACTCTTTTTTTCTGTTTTCTGCAGAAACTCTGAGCACTTTCGATATTCTTTGTCCTGGTTGTAGCACTTGTGTTTCAATCTATAAGAATGATCTGTTTATGTTATTGTTTAAAGTTAAAGATATTAATATTAATCTGAGTCTGAGAGTCTTAAGTTCATTTGACAGTGATTTTACATTCCTTGTTTGTATGAAGGATAAATACAAATAAAAGGTGAATGTTAATTTATTTGTGTTTTTTTTAAACATATTTTTACAGTAGGAGGTTTCATAGACTTGGCAAATTCATTTTTTCAGAAGTTTGTTGGTACAGACATCTGTTGTGGGCACTCTTGGCAGTTTTTCTGAGGATTTTTTAAAATAATGTTCATATCAATATCAGAATTATATTGCATCGACTGAAATTGAGAAATATATTGTGATATACATTTTGGCTATATCATCCAGCCCTATGGCAGTGAATCTAGTCTCTTTTACGTCACTGTTTGCACTTATGCTTACATCTCTGTGGAAAGTGCATGTATGAGCAACTGGTAGCTGGTTGCAGTTCACTTCACAGTCAACGGTATCATAAATATGCTGTCAATGTCAAATGCCGAAACGTTAATTAATGCGTTCATGACCTCAAGGGTAGATTATTGTAATGCTTTACTGGGTGGTTGTTCTGCACGCTTAATAAACAAACTCCAGCTGGTCCAAAATGCAGCAGCAAGAGTTCTTACTAGAACCAGAAAGTATGACCATATTAGCCCGGTTCTGTCAACACTGCATTGGCTCCCTATAAAACATCGAATAGATTTTAAAATCTTACTAATTACTTATAAAGCCCTCAACGGTTTAGCTCTTCAGTACTTGAGCGAGCTCCTATCGCATTATAGTCCCTCACCTCCGCTGCGTTCTCAAAATTCTGCCAATTTGATAATACCTAGAATATCAAAATCAATTGCCGGTGGCAGATCATTTTCTTATCTAGCGCCTAAACTCTGGAACAATCTACCTAACACTGTTCGGGAGGCAGACACAATCTGTCAGTTTAAATCTAGATTAAAGACACATCCCTTTAACCTGGCCTACACATAAAACATTAACACATTCCTATAATTCAAATCCGTTAAAGGATTGTTAGGCTGTATTAATTAGGTCAACCGAAAACACTTCCCATAACACCTGATGTACTCGTTGCATCGTAAGAAGAATGGCATCTACGCTAACATTAGTCTGTTTCATTCTTATTCCGAGGTCACCGTAGCCACCAGACCCAGCCTGTATCCAGATCAGATGGTCACTGCAGTCCCCCGGATCCAGTCCGTACCCAGCTCAGATCATGGATCACCACCTGGAGATGACTTCTATAGCCCTAAATGTCAACCAGATGAGCTCCAGAGACGGATCATCAATGAAGACCTCGCCACCTAGACGGCCATCGGCGCTACACCACGGGAACCTGATGAGTTCTTTGCAATCTGACATTGGTACAAACTGCTGGTTTCGTCTGGCCAGAGGAGAACTGCTCCCCCGACTGAGCCTGGTTTCTCCCAAGTTTTTTTTTCTCCATTTCTATTATCTGTGGAGTTTTGGTTCCTTGCCGCTGTCGCCTCTGGCTTGCTTATTTGGGGACATTTTCCAGCGATATCGTATAATATTTGAACTGAACTGGATGATGATATCACTGAATTTATTGATGAACTGCCTTTAACTGAAAATTGATTGTTTACAATAATGCGTTACTTACACACTATTGTCCTGTTTAAATACTGTGCAGTTGCTTTGACACAATCTGTATTGTTAAAATCGCTATATAGACAAAGGTGACTTGACTTGACTGTTTTGATTCTCACATAGAGTCTGTGTCTTACATAGATTCTTACACATTCTAACATACCTATAAAATATGTATCACAGGATATTTGTGTATTTTTGTCCTGTACTGTGAGCTTACAAAACCACATATAATTTACCACATATAATGTATCCGCTCATTTTGATGCATGCAATGGCGTATTTCAGGGTGTGCAACCTTGTATGGTTCAAGCATTCTGACCGAGTCAGAATTTGTTGTTTTGTTTGTCTGTTTCCACTCTTTCCCTCCACAGCTTACCACATCCACTTTTTTAACATTTTTCAAGACCGCAGTGAGAACTAACCAGTGCTAAAATAGAGGGTTTCATGAACCTTTAAGGTACTGCATTGTGCTTTACAGGTATGTGCTTAACATACAATTTGCAGTATTTTCGAATTATTTCCTGCTCTTATTCTATTTTAAAAACACTTAAGAATTTCTTAAAGGTGCAATAAGTGATTTCAGATGTTTTGCTTTAACTTCATCTACAAAGCATTCAACATCCAGTTCACAGGATCCAACAGTTTATTGCATTCTTTGTATACTGCAACAAATTACTGAAAAAGTTATTTATTAAATTAGTCATCTGTCTGACTGACACTTGTGAGTAACATGCCATAGAAGTCACATCTGGTTATATACAGTATCTCACAAAGTTGAGTACACCACTCACATTTCAGCAGCAATTTTAGTATATTTTCTCAAGGGACAATACTATAGAAATTAAACTTGGATATATTTTAGATTAGTAAATGTGCAGCTTGTATAGCAGTATAGATTTACTGTCCTCTGAAAATAACTCAACATACAGCCATTATTGTCAAAATAGCTGGCAACAAAAGTGAGTACAACGTAAGTGATAACAGCAGTATATTGTTTAACCATGCAAAGCCACATGTTCTGTCCTATTCATCATGTTTATGTTTTTATCTGCTTGACAGGACCATACAAAGTTGTGTATCATGTATTAGAGCAGTTAAAATTCTTCAATTATTATTTTATTTTAGTGCGTTAAAGTCATAGACTGTAAAAAATGTTTGGGGGCGGGGGCACCCAAATGGCTAGCGCTGGCCCTGTGTACACGCGCAACTGTGTCACAAGTCACATGCACTACCCTTACAAAACGAATAAGGAATTTATTACATATTGACACATTTACATATTATTAAATAAATTAGCATGATAGTATCGTGTATCGGCGATCTCAGAGGCTGACGATAGGACGATATGAAAATTGAGCATATCGCCCAACACTAATGGGGTGGCCAAGAATGTCTATAGATTTGAACCCTATTAAGCACCTGTGGGACATCCTCAAGCTTAAGGTGGAGAAGCATCATGTGTCTAATGTCCAGCAGCTCCGTGAGGAGTGGAAGAGGATCCCAGCAACAACACAATCATCCTGGGCATGGAACTGACCAGTGCTAAGGCAGTGCCAGATAACAATGGTGCTAACACAATGTATTGACACTTTGGACAAGTTCACTTAGGGTGTACTCTTGTTGCCAGCTATTTTGTCAATAATGGCTGTATGTTGAGTTATTTTCAGAGGACAGTAAATCTATACTGCTATACAAGCTGCACACTGACTACTCTAAAATATATCCAAGTTTCATTTCTATAGTATTGTCCCTTGAGAAGATACACTAAAATGGTTGCTGAAATGTGAGGGGTGTACTCACTTTAGTGACATACTGTATTCTTACACAATTTACATTCAAAGCAGATTCACACTAATAAATAGAAAAATGTTTCTCTGTTCACCTGTTCTCTGATGCAGGAAGAATTGGCTGCTGCCTATATACATTCACAATAATGTTTGACAGGATAGAATGATTAGGCTCTTCCTGAACATAAATTTGGAACTACAATAATTACATAGATTAATTAAACATTAAGAAACTCCTCTAATTTTGTTTTGTTAGTTTTTTAGTTAGTTTACTGTTGATTCAGTTCAGTCCAATAAGTGTTGCAAAGTTCATCAATTATGAAACAGCTTTAAAGGCAGCTTTGCTGAAAACAAAAGCATCATTATCCAGCTCAATTCAGGTCAAGTTTTGTTCTCATCTGATAAATGTCAGTGCCAGCAAATCAATAATATTACTGAATATTAAACCCCAACTTTAAAACCTCAACTAAGCAAGCCAAAGGTGACAATGGCAAGTAACCCAAACTCCATCAGGTAAAAAAAAAACGAAAAAAAAAAAAAAACCTTGGGAGAAACCAGGCTCATTCATTATCCAGTTAGCCCCTGGCCAATTAAACAAAACACTGTGTGATCTATAATTCTAGATTGCATCACAAGTCAGACTTTGTGGACTGACACTTCTCAAATTTTTTCATTCAGCTTTTTTGGAGAATTTTCTATCACATTTCCTGCTCTTATGCTATTTTAAAAACATTTAAACTCTAGGCTATTAGTGATTTCAGATGTTTTGCTAAATACGACACACCCTTTCTCCATAACAAGCAAAACCTAGCTCACGGCATACAGCTGTTTATTGTGCCTTTTGTATACTGTGACACATTTCTAATTAAAGTATTAATAAAATCACCTGGGAGCTGTTAACATGCTATAAAGAATCTGCAGTTGACTCCAGAAAAAAAAAACTGTTCTTTTAATCTGTCCACAACATCTCACAAACAGACATGTAGATTCAGCATAATAAAGTGAAACACTGGAACTAATTGTTGAAGGCAGTGAATTTGAACCCAAGCAGTGTTCTGATGGCTGCAAAAGCTAGGCTTTAAATATTACAAAACATTTCTCTGACAGGGTTTTACAGTGCTGCTGACTGTTAGATAAAGCACAACACACTATCAGCAAAGAACTTATTGTAAGCGGAACAGCTGACCCAGATGGTATTTTACAACTGTCAACCACTGTTTACAGATACCTTAGGAATCAATAAGTAGTGCCATAAACTGAATACTACCAGCTGAAAATTGTCAGAAACTCTGTTTTAAACTCCAAATATAGCTCCAAAATAAATATACAACCGCAAACACATTAAAGAATAACAGGCTGATGTTTCATTAAGTGAAAAGGTGTTTCCACACAAAAGCAGTTTATCCAGCGTACTGAAGCATCTCCTCTACTGGCATCCATTAAAAAAAGCATCTTGTTTCCTTGCCTTTTTTGCTCTGCTATCAGCACAATGAAATATTGTCCAAAACGTTTCATTTTTTAAAAATTGAAAAGTTAACACAGTTTTTTCCACAATGTAATACGGATATTTTCTCTTTACATTACAACCTACCCAACATATTTTTTGTAACTTGGGATAGGCTAAAACAACACCGCTCTTCATACTATGTAATAATTTGCACACTTTAGTATTAACATTGCAATTTTGCCGACCTTATAAACAGAAAAGAAAAACGGTATGTTAGGGTAAAATGCAGGAAACAAAGGAGGTAATGAGCTTTTCACTACTCATAAATATATGTTTTTTTTTTTTAATAAACATTGATAGAGCAACACAAAAAATGATAAACATATAAGGTAACAAGGCAGGCATTTTATCCCACACTTAAGGGTAAAGGTTCACCAACATAGGGTAAAAGGCACTCAGCACTGATACAAATGTTTATTAGTAATGTGTTTTGCATAATATCTAATATTTGTTTAAAACAATCATTTGAACAATGTTTGTACCATATTCAGTTTATTTTAATATAATTGTTCAATACACTGTTATTAAAATGTGTTAATGTTATGAATATAGAACATTTTAATTAAATAAAGATCTGAAAGTTTTTACACTACACTACTTCAATAAGGCTTTTACAAATGGAAAAAAGCCCACTTGGCCTTTGCAAATGCTCATCTGGACAAAGAAGAAGACTTCTGGTCTTCTGTTTTATGGTGAGATGAAACAAAAATTTAATTGTTTGGCCACAATGACGTAGCCTTCATTTGGCGTAAAAAAGGAGAAGCCTTCAACCCTAAGAACACCATTCCCACTGTCAAACATGGTGGTGGGAACCTTATGTTTTGGGGGTGTTTTTCAGCCGGTGGACCAGGGAACCTAATCACAGTAAACGGCACCATGAAAAAGGAGCAATAGACCATTTCAAGCGCTATTCGGCGGCTTAAGGAAGTGACGTCGTTGGTCCCAGGACGTTTCCGGTTAGTGATCCAGCGCATTCAAAACAATGGCGAGAAGCGCTTTATGAACAGTGGGATTGCGGTCATATATATACAAACATCCTGCTTAAATGTCTAAATTAAAATTAGATCCTTGTCGTTCGGTGGTTGTGTGCTCCCTCTGGGGCGGTACTAACATTCTGAGACGTGTTTAACGGTAGATTTCCGCGAAACGTACCCGTGTTGCGGCAGTGAAGGAGAAGGCTGGATAACAACAAGCAACTCTAGGATATACAGCGCACATTTCGATTCAGGCAAGTAAATATCGTTTTTAATTAATCGGTTTATTTGTATATCTTTACGTTAACTCTTCAAGTATGATGCTGCATAATTTAAAGTAGCATTTTGTCATTGTTTACATATGCATCTAGCTTTCGTGTGTAACGTTAATGAAAAAAGGCAAGTTTTTTATTTCTGTTTTATTGCTAAGTGTTATGTGGGTTAAATTCATATTAGTCGTCTAGTTATTTTGTCAGTTGACAAATGCAGTGAGTAACATGAAAGTACGTGAATGTCGTATTGTGTAACAGTTAACGGCAGTAGTTTACAAAACGTAATGTTTATGGTAAATATTATTTTCCATCACATAAGCTTTGGTAATGTTAATTCCAAGATGTACTGACGTATTAAGCAATAATAGCATTATTATTTTTTTATATTGTGCATTATATTAAATAATTGTTTTTCTACTTTTATCCTTATATAATGTAAACAAAATTTATACAGGTGATTTCTAATATCATTTGTTTCTTAGTCTAGGAAGCATTTTGATGTAAGCAGTTGTAAATATGCAGCAGGGTCACTAAATCTGACAATACAGTGTAATACTGAAATTTGTTAGCTCCCTGTAATTCCCATAGAATTGGTTAAATGTTATATACATTTTCATAATGATGGCTAATATCCTTTGTTTTGTTTTCTAGAAAGTATTCTAAACTGATGTAAACAGTTGCAGAAATACAGAAGGGTCACCAAATCTGAGAAGGCAGTGTAAGGAGAGCCATCATCTGTAGACACCCAAGGACAGCTGATCATCCTGCAGTGACAAACCACATCTGACCATATCAACACCCAGATGTGATTGAGAACTTGAGTGTAGTATTCAGTAATTTAGTGTAGTACTTAAAGCGACTGATGACCAGGCCAGATACAGACTGCTGCTTTTGACATTTGTTCCCCCTTTGTACTCCATTTCAGTTCAAATGTTGTTTCAGTTGTTGTTGTTTCATTTGTTGAAGCATTTTATGTTCATACAAATATTTACATATCAATACATGTGCTGGAAATAAAAACAGTTGAAAGTGAGAGAATGCTTTTTGTTTACAGTACTGGTCAAAAGTTTGGACAAAGCATTTTTTTATGTTTTTGAAATAAGTATTTTATGTTTATTAACATGATTAATTATTTAAATGATTTCTATTATAAAAAATATGTTGTGCAAAGCTGAATTAGCATCAGCCTTTACATTACACCAGTATTAATTTTCACATGAATATATATATAAAATTTGTGTGGGTGTGAACAGTAAATACGTGCATAAAAACATATATGAATGCTTTATGTGTGTTTGTGTGTGCATTTATTAATCTGCAGATATACAGGTTTATGTAAAACACGTTAGCCAGCATTGAATTGCGACGATCTTGTTTATTTGTGATCACATGATGACTCGGAGCATTCATACCCTCCACTTGCACTGTTCCACAGCAACAAACTTGACCAAACTAACGTTGAACACATGTTGAAATGAATTTAACACGTAATAATAGCATCGAGCGCTTAGTTTAATAGCATACATTTAGCGTTGTTTGGAACGATATGTATTGTGAAAAGTAATGTACTAATGAAAACAAATATTTAAACAGAAATACAGACTGACCACGCAATGCAAGTAAATTAATCACGAACAACCTCCGGATATCTTGGGAACAAAACATGAAGTAAGTTGCACTGCTTGCTTCAGACTGATGACATCCATTGTACGAATAAATGTTCACAATATTTCCGTTCATTTGATATGCTTTTAACAATCTCCAGTGTACACGCACGCAGCATCGATTAGTTAATGAACAGCTTTTTTACCTTAACTAGCTTTTTCGCTAGATTTTAAAAGAATGTGTTCGTATTGACAGATCGGAGAAATAGCGCTACCGGAAATGTTTCAGGACCAGACATGCGCAGTAACGTTCCAACGCGCTTGTTATTGTTTACATCCTTGAAATGGTCTATACATCAAAATTCTTAACAACAACATCAGGCAGTCTGCAGAGACTTGGCCTTGGGCACCAGTGGACATTTCAGCACGTCAACGACCCAAAACACACAGCAAAAGTGGTAAAGAAATGGTTAGCAGACAAAAACATTAATGTTTTGCAGTGGCCCAGCCAGAGTCCTGGCCTAAATCCAATTGAGAATCTGTGGAGGGAGCTAAAGATCAGGGTGATGACAAGGAGACCCTCCAACCTGAAAGAGTTGGAGCTCATCGCTAAAGATGAATGGGCAAAAATACCAGTGGAGACATGCAAAAAGCTGGTCAGCAATTATAGAAAGCGTTTGATTGCTGTAATAGCCAATAAAGGCTTTTCTATTGATTATTGAGAAGGGTATGAATAATTTTTGTTCAAAAGTAAATAAAAGATGAGTAATATTTTTTTCAACAATGATGCCTCTTGTACATCGTCTTATCTTCTGGGAGACGTCTGTGTCATTTCTAATTAAAAAAAAAAACTTGCTGGTTGAATAAAGTCAGAATTTGCCAGGGGTATGAATAATTTCGGCTTGACTGTGTGTGTATATATATATATATATATATATATATATATATATATATATATATATATATATATATATATATAAAATATTACACATCACATCAGCCAAATTTCTAGGTGTACAGCGAATCGTTGAAAGTGGCTCAGGAAAGTGCTGCTGTGAGCTTTGCCATCTAGAGGTTTAGAAATAAATAGAATCAAATGTACCCTTTACTCTGTTGCGCCTTTAGCCACGTTGTACTCTATATCAAGATTTGAGACACCAAGAACAAAATACCACAAAGTTACAGACACTACAACAAAATGTGCAAAAAAAAAAAAACTATGCTTTATTAGGTGTTAACTTACTTTACTGTATTTTACTGCTGTGCAGAGCTGGCAGTGGAAGTGCCGAGCATCTGTGAGAAGCTTGAATTAGATCCTCAAATACTTCAAAGGCTAAATGCAAGATGATGAAATAAGCTGTGCCACTCCATTTAGAACCACTCACACCACAGTTTATGGGAGGAGAGAGCTCAGTTACCTCCTCATAAAGAAATGAATCAAAGAGATACTGACCATTTAAGACTGCAAAGTACACACGCCCATGAAACACCATTCATCTCTCAAAATAAAGCTATTTGTATTTTTACAGCAACCAGCCTATTTAAAAAAAAAAGGCCTTAAGTTTTATTTCTGTGCTATCTGCACGATGCATGGCTGATTGTATATTTGCACGAGGATGCAGTGACCTTACTTGACTTTGCATTACTTTCCACTGTACACCTGTTTGAACCCTGGTAAAACAGCCTGAAGAAACCACCCCTCACCATTTTTAGCAGCAAGGCCACTAATGAGTGTGTGTCCCATGTGGCATTTTTCTGCGGTAGCTAAAAGACAAGAGAGGAACTCAAAGTGCGGTTCCAAAGGGTCATCAAAAAACCAGCTGAAACTAAACACAGTGAATGTGAAACTCTACAAGAGCATCATATGCCACCTTTTAGGCATTCAAAGCTCTAAAACAAATGAACTATTTAAGAGAGTGGTGAAAGCTGTGCCACTTGTTCCTTGTAATCTTTTTTTTTACCCTCTGTGCAACCATAAATGAGACGGAGGTAAAGCTAATGCTCAAAATTATATTCCATTATGTGAACTGATGTGAACTGTTATCAAGTGAAATTATAAGTGTCTATAACACAGGGTCACAGACGTGTGCAATTTTTTAATTAAAAGCAAGCTGTCTTTCTGTTGAATTGCCCCTGTGGACCGCACACAAAAACAGTCAGCTTGACCACAAACAAACAAATCTTATGAGTCGGTTCTTTTAATGAATTGTTCGAAAGCCTTGCAAACTGATTTGAATCCGTCTGTCTTTGTGTATTTGGGGAAACCAGGCGGAACATTAACCACAGCAAGTTTAAAGTCTCTAACTTACCAAAATTGCCTCAGATCATCTTCAGACCATGCTGGCAAAAAGTTTTGGAATTGGAAGTTGATTTGTTAAACCGTTTTAGAATAACGTGCGAATGAATTCTACGAAAAGCACGCAAAAGTGGATGTGAGACTATATCTCCACAATGGTTTGGTGAATTGAGACCAAACATAGTGTGTGCTATAACAAGCATGACCTGAGGCTACCTGCAGTGTTTTGCTACTGTGCTACCTAGTGGTCAGGAGATATGAAAAATGCATATTTTTGCTTATAACTTCTGAATGGTTTGGCCAAAAAAAAAAAAAAAAAAAAAAAAAATTCACAAAACTAGTCTCTTTAGATTTGGTGCATCATGTTGAGTTGAACGATACCCAATTTCCCCATGTCAGCTATTTTGGGCGTCAGCCATTTCGAATTTTGTCATAAAATGCTGTTTTTTACAAACTCATTGACGTATTGTTACGAAACTTGGTATGTGTCTTTGCCTGACCTGATGGTACACAAAAATTTTGGGGGCAACGCCACCTTGTGGTCAAAAGTTATAATTCAATTTCTAAAATTTACTAATAACTTTTGCTTACATTTGCCTATTGTAATGAGACTGCTGATTACATTGATACCAATACCAAGTCTGCTATTTTGATTCATGTTGAAAGACTACTTTTTCGAACTCCTTCTAGACCATTAGTTCGATTTTCGTCAAATTTGACTCGGATCATCTTCAGACCATGCTGGCAAAAAGTTATGGATTCCGTGTCGATATATGAAACGGTTTTCGTTTAGCACATCAACGAATTTCCTGGAAAGATGCCAAACTGCATCTGAGGCTATATCTCTGCAAAGCATTGACATGTTGACCCCAAACTTTATGTGCTAATGTCACCTCACACTGACCAGGCCACATAATTTTGGTAACAGGAGTAAACAAGAGGAGTAAACTATTCACTAACCTTTAATTATGAAAAATCAAAAAATGCTAATAATTTTTGATTGCATAAGCCTATTATAATAAAACTGTCTCAAAATATTAATTTGGTCATGCCGACAACATAGAACCTAAACCTACTTTTTCTAACTCCTCCTCAACCGTTGGTCCAATTTTCAGCAAAATTGAATGAGATCACCATCAGACCAAATTTAAGGCATGGTGCCAAAATGAGAGAGGATGGCTGTTCTCTCTGCAAAGCTTTGACATATTGACACCAAACTTTGTGAGTGCCATTGTCATCTCACACAGAACATACCACATATATTTGACCACCTATTGGTCAAAAGTAATAAGCCACTAAATCATATTACTAGTGGTTGTCTTTATGATTTTTCAGCCATTTTGACTAAAATCATCTTAAAATGGTTTTAATTACTCATTGTTGGTCTGATGCTCCATGCCATGCTTAGCTCCTCATTTTGCCTCTTAGTGCTTAACCCTTGCTGCTTGCAGCTATTTATTTATAACTGAATTTACTGAATCTTAATTTATCGATTTTGCAAAAGAAATGCTGTTTTTCTAGTTTGAAGAAATCTGTATTGTATAAAGCACTATTTAAAAAATAAATGTATAATTACCTTTTTCACTAACCAGCCAATCTGACTGCTGAAAAATTTCATCTTGAAATATAATAATTTTATTTATGAATAAAATATAATTCTACAAAGTTTTTTGCACCATGCACTCAGTGTGAATCATGGTTTTGTATAAAAGTGAATAGAACATAATTAATCAAATGTTAATCTTTATTCAAAGCAGTTATATGGTTTTACTGCCACTTTACAAGTATTACACATATTTGTAGATCTGAATATATTTGCTTTAACATAAATTAATTTGACCAGATATGTATAATTTTCGTTGAAATGGGGGTGGGAGGAAACTCATTACTTTTCTTAAACAAAGGCAGCTGTATATAATGGTCCCTTTTTCTAAATATATGATCAATCACATGACAAATATTTATGTATGTTTTGCTAGATTAAGGCTGAGTTGCTAACTCACTGACACATTTTACCACAATTTCCCTGATTTGAACTGAAACACAATCAACATACAGATCAGAGATCCATGGCACCAATGAGTAGATAAAGGTAAAATAAAGGTCATGCTGTGTGACCACAAGTGTTGAACCCTAAGTACCTTCTTTGGAAAGCTGTAGGTTGGTTTTGGTTTCCTACATCTGCATATGCTATTCTTCCTCACAGCTAAGAATAAAGATCTTATGCCAAGCAGAACTATAGATTGCACATGAAGTACAATTACAAACTCAATGGAAGAAAAACAGTATTATAGAAGAATGAATGGCAAAAGAGTTAAACAGGGTGTTGGGTTTAAGGGTGGGATTTGGTTAAGATTTAAGAGTCTCAGACGCCAGTTCCAAAGTAAGTCTTAACTCGTCCCCGGAGGCTGCGGAAAACTGTGGACATAGCAATCTGTCATTACAGAAACCCCAACAAAGCTTCCAAATCTCTGGGAGTGAAGAAAAAAGGTCTTCAGAACCTGTGCTTCGCTCAAAGAAATTCATATGTGGTGAATAATCTGTAAAACAGTATGTACATATCTAAGCATGCTCAACACATTTATCATGCAAACTAGGCTGAGTTACAAACCAGTCTTAAGAAAGCTGTGTGTTGTTAGACTGGTTAACTTCCTTTTGATTGAACATGTTTCTTAGGGAATGTTAAGACAAGATGTGCTCTTACAGTATATTCAAAAACAGCTATGGACAGGAAGGGATCTCTACTTTTATCAAAGTAAAACAACTGAAAGTGGGGAGGGGGGGGTCTCACATTATGAAATAAATGTTTTTCTCCAGTGCATGTTAGCCACAATTATCAGCAATCCTAGAAATTCGAATGAGTAAAAGTTGTATATTTCTATTCATATTTACTTTTTTTAGCACACCAGGGTGGCTAGGAGCATGAAATTGTCCAGTCATGACCGCCTGCTGCACGGGATAAAAAAAAGGACGAACACAAAGGCCAAATTCCCTGAATCATCCATTGCAAAGAGTAAACCCAAAGAATAAAGTTCTGATGTGCAGAACAAGATTGGTGAGCTTCACAAAATAGAAAGTGGCTGTAAGAAAATAACTTTCAAACAGCCCCTCCACAACCACATGCTGTCCGAGAGGGTTTCAAGAAAAATCCTCCTTGCTCATCCAAAAACAAACTCCAGCATATTAATTTGTCAGATACAACTGAATTTCAAACAGGACAGACTTCTATGGTCAAATGAAACAAGAAACAACAAAAACAAAAAAAGTACACCATGCATGGTTAAATATACTACCTGATCTTTATTGTTGTGGGCCTATTTTTCTGCCGCGTAGGACATCTTGTTCAGATACATGGCATCATGGATTCTATCCAAGAAATACCAAGAAATCTTATAATGGGCTGTGGTTGAATCTTCCATTCTGAAGAGAAGCACCAACATGGAGATGGAAATTTGAAGGATCTGGAGAGGTTCTGCATGAAGGAGCGGTCATTGATCTTTCCAAACCCATCACGCATTACAAAAGAAAACTCGAGCCGTTATCTTGGGAAAAGGACATTGAAATACTTGGGTGCCAATAATTGTGGCCAATGTAATTGTGATGTGATTGCAATGTGAATTTTTTTTTTCCATAAAGAGAAAAAAATCAAGAATGGTATACACCAAGATGCCCCAACATGAAAGCCATGCCTGTCTTATGTTCATCTTCTACTCTGGAATGAAATATTTTTCCTCCTTTCATCGGGTCAACTCGCAAGTCTTTGGCTGTAGGCTGTTTGGCTGTTTGTTTTGCAGGTTTTTCTCAGTTGCTCTGATCAAACATTTTACGAAATTGTGCATTTTTGGTTCAACACCCTCAAAGGTTTTCTGGTACAACACACTTTAAACTAAGGAATAAGGCTTTTAATGTCTTAGAAATCTTCACGTAGCCTTAGACTTTCTGTAACTTCAGACAAGCTTTTATTTGTAAAGTACTGCAGTCTCTGGGGGGTTGAATAATTTTGATTGCAACTGTATATATATATATATAAAATATAATCACTACATTTTTGTTTTTTGTTGTTCAGAAAGATGCAGTGGTAACCATAACATTTTATTTTAAGATTTAACATTTGTAGACGGTCTAAAGTTGTACAAATTGTGAAAATCTTTTAGAGCTCAAAATTTAAAAAATATAACATATTACACATTAATAAATAAAACTGTATATATAAAATTATTTAATTTACAAGTATCATGTTTGTTATTTTTTTTGATTCATGTAAGCTTCTGACCTTTAAATCAAAACATACTCATGATTTTATGGCATCAATTACTGCTTTAATTAATCAGAAACACAATTTCTAACACAATGTTATGTGTATTTTTCTTTCATTTTATTAGAAGTAGGCCAACAGCGCCCCCTACAGAATTAAAACTCTACCACACACGGAACGCACCATTCGCACAACACTTGCAAACAAACAGGCAAAACACATGTGAGTTAACATATTCCTCTTGCCGGCAAGACGTATCGGCATAATTTTTCATACCGGGCCAATGCCGATATTTATGTTTAAAGCCATTATCAGCCGATCCGATATAAGTCCGATAATATCGTGCATCCCTAGTGCCAATATTAGTGGAGGGCACTGTATATACTCTATGCCATCAGTTGCACCAGCACTCAAGCTCCGATGATCTTCTGTTCGTAACTCGTTTTGAGGCAGACTTGTAAATTTATTGAATTAAGTTACCTTGCTCTGACTGGATCACTTGAATCAGAGAGTTGTTGACTCAAGAACAGCTGCAATCTGCTCAACCTAATTGGCAAATTAATTGTTCAGTATGATTTGCGAACTGATTAAACAGGTTATTTGAAAAGAATCCGCTCGTTTACAAATTGGTTGGGTGACGATTTGTTCAGTACAAAATAATGAAGAACGACATGTTTTTTTTAATGTAGTGGAGTAAAATGTATATTATGCTCTGGAATGTAGTGAAGCAAACGTAAAAGTTCCTTAAAAATAAAAAAAAAGTATATAGAGTGCAGATACTTAAGTACACTAACAGCCATGCCTGTAAACAGTGATCAGCAGTCAGGAAGAAAATGCTGAGCCATAAAGAAATAGAGTGAGGAGAAATCATCTGGTATACAGGAGCCCATTTCACCTTGGCACACCTTCACTGAGAATTGTGGCAATCTTCTGATAAATGACTCTGCAATTAAACCATATATTTTCCCATTAAATCTTCAAAAGATTGAAGTGGGCAACCCTTCCTTAAACAGCCAATGATGATTGTAACTGCTGTATGAGTCAGTAAGATGCAAAAGTCAGTAATTCCTACTTAAATCAAACACTTTCACTCTCTCACAGTCATTTAAACACAGAAGGGAAAGGCAGTATTTAGGTTAATGATAGGCAAAGTAAAATCCATCCAAATGGAAAGGATTAACTTCTTTACAATACTAGAAACATCTAAATTTGACGGGATTTGGAATAAAGCTGATGAAAACATCTTAAGTTTTCCTTAAACATTTTGCCAACAGCAACTGATGAGTAATGACCAATACTGGCAACTGAACAGTTTTTCAAAATGTTTCAGCCCACTTTCATTAGACATCAGACATCAGCAATTTGCCCTATGACTCAATGGAGATTCAAATAGAAATGTTATATTTGGATCATTGTTGATTACATGGACCCATTGTTTTCAATGGGTTAAATGCAGAGAACAAATTCAGAGTATGGTCACCATACTTTGCCACAAGTCACGTTCTTTCCTTTCCTTTTCCTTTTATATGTTTTGACAGTTTTTACGTATTGACATTCTCGTGTTTATAAGTAAAGGTTTCCTAATCATGTGATTTGCAGCGAGTATGTCGAGAGCAAGGTTTGCTTGTTTGTTTGTTTGTTTGTTTCAACCCTTCTTATATTAAACTCAAACACTACGTGAATGTATTTAATAGGGTTTAATGTGAGCATTTTTTAATCAATTTTTTTTTTTTAATCAAAAGGCAAGGACACTTTAGTTGCTGATTTTGTTTCCTTTTTGTTTTGTTTGTAAATATTGTGGTTTCACTGGCGTGTGTAGAATGTTTTAATGTTTTTTTTTTTTTTTTTTTCTGGTCCCAGTAGTTCAACAGGTGATATGGTAAGCAATTAACTTTATTTTGTGAGTATTCGTTTTAGAATTCTATCATTTGTATTTGTGTAAGAACTGAAGTTGATGTTTTTGTACATATGCACGAATTGAAGATCTAATAAAGTGTAAATACATCTACAGTCGTGGCTAAAAGTTTTGAGAATTACATAAATATTGGAAATTGGAAAAGTTGCTGCTTAAGTTTTTATAATAACAATTTGCATATACTCCAGAATGTTATGAAGAGTGATCAGATGAATTACATAGTCCTTCTTCGCCATGAAAAATTAACTTAATCCCGAAAAAAAAAAACTTTCCACTGCATTTCATTGCTGTCATTAAAAGGCCTGCTGAGATCATTTCAGTAATCGTCTTTTGTAACTCAGGTGAGAATGTTGAAGAGCACAAGGCTGGAGATCATTAAGTCAGACTGATTGGGTTAGAATGGCAGACTTGACATGTTAAAAGGAGGGTGATGCTTGAAATCATTGTTCTTCCATTGTTAACCATGGTGACCTGCAAAGAAACGCATGCAGCCATCATTGTGTTGCATAAAAATGGCTTCACAGGCAAGGATATAGTGGCTACTAAGATTGCACCTAAATCAACAATTTATAGGATCATCAAGAACTTCAAGGAAAGAGGTTCAATTCCTGTTAAGAAGGCTTCAGGGCGTCCAAGAAAGTCCAGTAAATGCCAGGATCGTCTCCTAAAGAGGATTCAGCTGCGGGATCGAAGTGCCACCAGTGCAGTGCTTGCTCAGGAATGGCAGCAGGCAGGTGTGAGCGCATCTGCACGCACAGTGAGGCGAAGACTTTTGGAAGATGGCCTGGTGTCAAGAAGGGCAGCAAAGAAGCCACTTGTCTCCAAAAAAAACCCATCAGGGACAGATTGATCTTCTGCAAAAAGTATGGCGAATGGACTGCTGAGGACTGGGGCAAAGTCATATTCTCCGATGAAGCCTCTTTCTGATTGTTTGGGGCATCTGGAAAAAGGCTTGTCCGGAGAAGAAAAGGTGAGCGCTACCATCAGTCCTGTGTCATGCCAACAGTAAAGCATCCTGAGACCATTCATGTGTGGGGTTGCTTCTCATCCAAGGGAGTGGGCTCACTCACAATTTTGCCCAAAAACACAGCCATGAATAAAGAATGGTACCAAAACACCCTCCAACAGCAACTTCTTCCAACAATCCAACAACAGTTTGGTGAAAAACAATGCATTTTCCAGCACGATGGAGCACCGTGCCATAAGGCAAAAGTGATAACTAAGTGGCTCGGGGACCAAAACGTTGAAATTTTGGGTCCATGGCCTGGAAACTTCCCAGATCTTAATCCCATTGAGAACTTGTGGTCAATCCTCAAGAGGCGGGTGGACAAACAAAAACCCACTAATTCTGACAAACTCCAAGAAGTGATTATGAAAGAATGGGTTGCTAACAGTCAGGATTTGGCTCAGAAGTTGATTGAGAGCATGCCCAGTCGAATTGCAGAGGTCCTGAAAAAGAAGGGCCAACACTGCAAATACTGACTCTTTGCATAAATGTCATGTAATTGTCGATAAAAGCCTTTGAAACATATGAAGTGCTTGTAATTATATTTCAGTACATCACAGAAACAACTGAAACAAAGATCTAAAAGCAGTTTAGCAGCAAACTTTGTGAAAACTAATATTTGTGTCATTCTCAAAACTTTTGGCCACGACTGTATATTGTGTATAGGAACACTAACAAGAAGGTACCTATTTTAAACAGTTTTTCTCCAACTTTAACAGTATATTTAGATATTTTAATTGCCAAGCTGTGTGATTGCTTGGAACAAGTTCTCCCCTGTGCAGATTAAGCTTTTAACCAAAAAAACTTATCAAAATATTTAAGCATAGAAAAAAACAAAAATGGGGGCAGCACTGTCGAGTGCTGTGAAAAAATAAATAGATAAATAATTCTGAGTACTGATGGGTTACTAACGGGTCTATTATTGTAGTTTATTTACCATCAAAACAGACCTGAGGTGCAGTGGTGCCTTGAAAGGTAGAAGGAATTACAATAAATAAACATTTCAGATTATTGTTAGGTTAATCTTTGTCCAGTGTTTCAGTCATAATTTAAGCAGGACTGAAGTTAAGAGGATTATAAAATATGCAAAATGACTTGCTTTGAAATCTGTACCCAGTGTCAAGGCCCAGTTATTGCATGAAACAGAATGTTTGAGCCTATATCAATATATAAACACATTTAAACATGGTCTATTTGACCAAATAAACAATCACTGTATCCACTCCACAAACAAATATTGCCAAATATGTTTGCAAAAATGAAGGACTTTGTTCCTGCTTTCCTTTGACTTTAAACGCTAGGTCATCGGCCTGTGTTTGATCGAAGAATAACAAAGCTGGCAACTTATCTCATAGCCAGAACTAAAGAGACTACAGCCCAAACAACATCAACCAGTATTTACATTAACTTTAATGCTGTGTATGTTCCCACCCAGAGCCAATTACCGCCATGTTGAACTGAGGGACCCTGACATTAGAGTTTAGTTCTCTAACAGGCCTGAAAACATGTACAACCATATAAATTTGTGCAAGGTCACTTTTTTGTATAATGCATGTATTTGCAGTATTTACAAGAAAAAAATATAAAAACATATTTGACAAATAGGTAGTTGACAAATAGGCAGTACATTATTTTATTTTATTTTTTTTTGTAAAAGACAATTTTTTCAAGAAGAAATGCATTTATGTAGTGTAAAGTCTGATCTTATAAAGGGTCACTAACTTAATTTTATCATTGATTTATTTTTTTTATCTTTTACTGAACTGTACCATAAATTTATCCTATGGTAAGACAGCAAAAACTAAAGAAAAAAATCTAATCTAATATTATACAATAATATACAAATAGCATGAGAGAGATTTATCTTCATTGTTAGACACTTATTTTTATATAGTGTTATTTAATATGAAATTATAATTAACACATTTTTTTGTTGGACAATTTCAAGACAAACTTTAACAACCAGACAAACTTTACTGTCATCCATTTAAAACAGCTGAAAATTATACCATTTTCAGATATTAAGATATTTACAGTATCTCACAAAAGTTAGCACACCCCTCACATTTCAGCAACCATTTAGTATATCTTCTCAAGGGACAATACTACAGAAATGAAACTTATTTAGAGTAGTCAATGTGCAGCTTGTATAGCAGCATAGATTTAGTGTCCCCTGAAAATTACTCAACATATAGCCATTAATGTCAAAATAGCTGGCAATAAAAGTAAGTACATCCTAAGTGAATTTGTCAATATTTTGTGTTAGCACCATTGCTATCTGGCACTGCCTTAATCATCCTGGGTATGGAATTGGCCAGAGCTGCACAGGTTCTTGCTCTTCCACTTCTCACGGAGCTACTGGACGTAGACACATGGTGCTTCTCCACCTTACGCTTGAGGATGCCCCTCAGGTGCTTTATAGGGTTCAGGTCAAACAATATCAACATGTTTTTTTAAACAAAACATAATTTTTATTAACAAAATCCAGTCTCTGATTGATCCAGTCAACCAGTATGCTACCAAAACTCTTCTAGCCCCCTCGCTGCATGTGTGGCACAGCTAAATATGATTAATATTCAAACTATATTCATTAAGATCTGAATGATTTTTTAAAGTATATGGCTACTATTTTTAAAGCATCATTTTGATTCTGTTTACTTTCTGCATCGTTCTCTTAGGACCTCATCCCTTCTGGTGGATCCCTGCTAAGTTTCTGTCTTTATTTCAGTGCCCTTACTTTTTTGCAAATTTCTCTCACTCAATTCTTTCGGTCTCAAAAACAAAGTATCACATTTTATACTTATTTTCTGTTTTCTGCAAAACATCAGAACATAGATTAATTAATGTAAATATTACATTTAAGAAAACAGAAACTAAAATAAAAAAAGGAATTAAATCTTATTTAATTATTTAAAATACTTGTTAATGACCTTGCTATTGCGAGCAAACCTGTCATTAGCGGTTAGTGAGACACGTGCATAATTTTCCATGATTATGTAGTTTAACATACAGTTTTTAATTTAAAAATATAATTCAGGGGGAGGGTCCCGTGGCTCTGGTGAGGATAATTGGTTGATTGATTTGCTCCAACAACCTGCACATAAAAAAAGTTATAATACCCCTGTAAAGTTAACCAACTCCGATCGAAATTAACAATCTGAGTATGTCCAAACATCTTGCTCCAAAACAGTGTGACATTTTTACTAGAGCTCGTAGAACAGGCGCAGAAATACAGAAATCTCAGGCCGATCCTGACCTGGCTGTCATGGTGGATACATCATATTTGTTTGCTGAATTAAAAACACTGAGTACGGAGCTTGGAATTAAATTGGACAGTATTGAAAAACGATAAACTGAAGTATCATCGTCTGTCAAGACATTAGAGAACAACCTGACAGAAATTAAAAATGCAGTAACGGCCAACGAAAAAAGAATCAACGACGCAGAAGACAGCATTGTGGTGGCGGAAAGCCGACTGGATACAACCGACTCTTTCACCACCTCCGCATCTAAATGCCTGAATCTCCTGGAGGCAAAGATGGAAGATTTAGAAAACCGCAGCAGGAGAAAGAATCTCCGACTGTTCTGTCTTCGCGAGGGTGCAGAAGGCTTAAAACCACTCATGGACTTTATTAAAGACATGCTGCCTCAGTGGTTGGACATGACACCTGACACACCGTTCTCCCTGGAGCGGGTTCATAGGACTCTAGCTCCAGCTAAACCCAATCAACACAGGGCCATTCTCATCCGCTTCCTTAAATTTCAGGAAAAGGAACTGGTTTTTCGCTCAACAAGATGCAGAGAAATCACCTACGATGGAAACAGGCTGTACTTTTCCGAGGATTTCTCAGCCGAAACTATGCGATAACGCCGGGAGTTTAGCAACGTCAGAAAACTGATTGCTGATAAAGGGTTGTATCATGGATTTCTTATTTAACCCTGCAAACTGCAAATTCTTCATGACAGGAAGATCTACCTGTTCTCATCTCCCAAAGAAGCCGAGGAGTTCTATCGCAGCATTGGCTAGAATGTCCATGTGAGTAATCGTATATGGATCGGATTAAAATTAGTAAGTCAGTTGGGGTATAAATGTCTTGTTAAGATTGACAAAGACTGAAAATTACGAATTTAATTCTCTGTTTTGAAAAACATGTAAATTATAATTTAGATTTTTGAGGAAATACGTTTGTTAAATAAGTATTATATTCTTATAATGTCTTAGCATTGTAAGTCTTAGAGATTACTTTTTTTTTTCCTGTGTAAATCTGTGTGCTGGGGATTTGAGCACTATCTTACTGGTTATTATATGCCCAGAGTTAGTTCGGTTATGGGCCTGCCCTGTCGTTTGGGGACAGGGCTAGTGCCAAAAGGGATGGCACTAGTTCACAGTTCTCACAGTTTAAACAGGTTCAGCACATTGTGTCTAATCTTCCATCTGCGAGTATACAAGTCGATGGTCAGGGTAACCTAAGCACTATTGTAAAATGGAAAATGTATGTAAAGTGACAACATGGAATGTCAAAGGGTTAGGCCACCCTATCAAGCGCAAACGAGTGCTCACTTTCCTTAAGAAAGAAAAAGTTAATATCGCCTGCTTGCAGGAAACCCACCTGGGTGGGCCAAGTATTTTTTTTCAAGTTATACAACTCAAAAAAGAGGAACAGCTATACTTATACATGAAAAAAAATCACTTTTTTTTTATTTAGAGAACAACAGAGTGACCCTATATGATCAAGAAATTACTTTAATGAACATCTATGCTCCTAATACAGATACCCCCAAATTTATGAGCAATATTGTTACTTTATTCTATCAATACTGTACTTCTTTAGGGCTTTTAGCAGGGGGCTTTAATTGTTGCTTTGATGCAAATTTATGTCTACATTTTCAATGTGTAATCATAACTCTTCTAAAGCCCTAAAACTATCCTCCAGTGAAGTAGGCGTAGTTGAAATATGGAGAGAATTATATCCTGGAACCAGAGATTATACATTTTATTCAACAAGACATAATACATATTCCCGCATAGATATGTTTCTTTTGCCTCAAGAATATATCCCCTTTGTAAATGCATGTACTATCGGATCAATACTTGTATCAAATCAGAAGACATCTTATAGAGACTGGATTATAACTTTGTCCTATAATCCAGATTTACCATCCTCTATAGGAAGGACATTATTCATTAAGTGGAAAGATCAAGGCATGGTCTCTTTTAAGCAAGTTCTTAATAAAGGCACACTTAAATATTTTTCTGAATTAAAAAGTGAATTTGATATTGACAATAAAGATTTTTACAAGTACTTACAACTCAGACACCAGATAAACAATTTCCTTGCAAAGGGTCATATATCATTGGAATTAAGAACAAAGGACAACAAAATGTAACACTTTTATAGTGGTTCCAAAAAAGTTGAATATTTGAATAATTCTGAGATAAAAATGTACCATGTGCACATGTCACTGGATTCACAGGGGGCTTCAGTAATATGCACATGAACGGGTTCCTTTAACTAATTACATTTTTTTTCTGGAATTGGCCGATTTAAAATCAGAATAGGGTGTCACACCAGAGGATTTGTCAGAGACTAAATTTATGAAGATCCTACACCATTTACTAAAATAGACACTTGTACAATTATGCCAAAGGTATTTATTAACATTTTTATGCTTTTCTTTTTAATTTATAAAAGTTGTAATAATTTATAGAACTATGCTTGAGATGGTCACACCCTAGGACAAATTTGAGATTTGGCTCAAGAATGTAAAAAAATTTAATAACAGCTTTTATTACAATAAGTCCATCTAAGAAATGTTTAACGATTTACTGCATTTTAAATACAACACACACACACACACACACACACACACACACACGCACACGCACACGCACACGCACACGCACACGCACACACACACACACACACACACACACACACACACACACACACACACACATATATTCATTCATTTATTTCTTGTTGGACAGTGAAAAGCTTTTTCCCTGTCTAATGTTCCTCTAATGCCACCTGTAACTGACTAATAAGTAGACTGTGGCATAAGTAAAGCCAGGGCTGCAGTGATTAATTAGATAATCGATTAACCTGCCAATTATTTCAATTAATCATACATACAGTAAATAAATCCCAAAATGACACATTAATTTTAATTGAATTTTTTTTAACCCATTATTAACAAAATTGTTATTCCACATCCTGTCCGGTGTTGTTATCAAGCCATGTTAAATTTGAAGGCATTGAAAACAAGTACAGTGAATGTATGTACGTTGTGTGCAATTAAAGGGTTAAAACAGATTGTTAACTATTTGAAATTAAAATTTAAAATTACTAAATAAACATGATTTAAAAAATCTGACTAAATGTTAACTGGTACAAGGTGGGAGGAACATACATTCGCTCATTTAAACATATTTATGTTCTATAGTACCTTTACTGTTACTGCTCTCATAAAAATACAATTACTTGTTATAAGGTGTATATGCATTTATACATTTACAGAATTATTGTACTCCTGTTCAATTGTTCCATGTATTCATATTCACATCTGCAGTCGTTTAATGGAAATTTACACTTTCTTGCTACCATGACTTTATATTAGCTGTGCAATGCTACTAAAGTCATATATATATATATATATATATATATATATATATATATAAAAAATTTTTTTTTAAGGGCAACACATCAATACAGGAAATACAATAATGCTCATCAAGCCATTTTATACATTTTATCACAGTCAATAGTGTGTCAGTACAGTTTATTTAACAGCGATATAGTTAAGTTGTATTTATGTAGGAGCGCTTTGGGTTTCTTGGGTCTCTTTTTTTCTTAAATGAATCCAGACAACACGTTAAACTTTCCACTGTAAAATTACTTTGGTCATAAAAAGAATTTCATCATGGTTCCATGGCTTCATCTGAGAAGTTTAACATGCACCAAAACATAAACAGTGGGAAAGTTGCCATGTCAACACATGTTTTATTCACATCATCACAACAGCTAAAGATTATTAAAAAAAATTCACTACAGATCAAAGGTTTAGTGCAAGTACATTTAAAAAAGAGAGAACACTCAATTTGAGTAGTAATAATATATCACTACATAACTGATTTGTACTGTATTTCTGATCAAATAAATGCAGCCTAAGATATTTCACACTGGACTGGACAAGTGGTAAGACAACAAACTACCAAAACTGTTTACTGTACAAAAGTACACAAAAAAACATCCTTAAAATCAGCCACACAAAGACAAATTAAACAAAAAATTGAACATGACAGGTCTGTATTTAAATCATTATAAATAGTTTACCTTAGTGAACTGCGGTAGGGCATAAATGTAATTTTAAACAGATTTATGCTCTACTATTTTTATGCATTAGTATATTTTGTTTCTAATGAAAAAAATAAACAAAAAATCTTCCACAGTCTAACTTTAAGTATATGTGAGTATAAATGAAATCAAAAGATGTGTGTGCAACATTTATTTCACACAATCTTATCCATGTCTACATAAGGATATGTAATCTGTGTGTGTGAAGAAAAGGTGCTATTAATGTTTGTGTGAACCCAGATAACCCAATTGTCTCCAAACCTTGTTTCTATTGGCTACCATTGTAACCAATCAAGTGCAAGTGTCTATTTAGAAATAAAAAAGAAGTAGAAACAAAAACTGTGGATCATGATTTTTTGAGGAGCTTAAGAATGCACTAAAAAAAGACAACACACAACAGAAGCAAACACTGTCTTAATTTTCAACACCATCAAATCACTTCAGAGACAACAGGCAGGCAATCATGACTCATCACCCTCTCGTAGAAAATCCTTCAATGTAAACAGAAGTAGAAAATAAGGATGTAAACAAAGCATGCCACAATTATATGTGTCCTCCCCACATGTGATTTGGGGTGGAACATTTGGCTTTAAATAGAGAGGAAAACAGGGTGACAACTGTGCAGAGCTCTAGAACAGAACCACGACTGGCCCAACAGCTCAGACCGCCACACACAATATCATTTAGATGGAAAACTTCAGCAAATCTGCGCACTCTACACACGTGGTTCTGAACCAGTAGACCGTGGCACTCAAAATACACATATAAAATGACACGGTTCTCTAGAAAAAAAAAAAATCACCAGAGAAAGGAAATGAATGCATGTGTATCTTATCAAATAATTTTTAGTTGTTATTGAGGTAGTAGATACTATTAATTTCATCTTAAAGGTAATTTGTTTAATCATCAAAAAAGTTAATGCAACTATTGGTTTTGGGGGGGGCACAAAGCAGAATCTGAATTTAAAGATTTTTTTTTAAACATTTTCTTTAGCCTACTCAAAAAGAAAAAAAACCCACAAAGGTCTTGATCTGGTAGCCTGTCTTGCATCTTTTCTAGATTTTGACCACATGGATTAAACAAAAGAAAAAACTGTCAACGCTTTAAAAAAAAATGCTACTCCTGTAAGTGGTTTGAAAGGAAAAACCAACAGGCTACAGGATGTACTTCACATTTTATTTTTACATTCAGAAATAATGTAGGCTAAAATACCGGTAAATTAAGCAAAGCATTACAAATTAGGGATGCACCAAAATAAAAACTCTTGGCCGAAGCCGAACAAAATTACACGCTGAACATGGTTTTTCGCGTTTTATCCTAATGTATTTGCCCATTTTTTCACCGTTGCATAAATTAAATAGCCAATACTTGCTTTTTACAGTTTTGTCTTGCTTTTCAAAGAAAAAAAAATCAATTACAAAACAACAACTTAAAAATATTTATTTAACACTGAACATTTTTAACATTCTAGTAAACATTATAGCCTACCAACAAAGCACAATTTAACTTAAAATTAATAAGTTAGTAAAATAATATTCTTTGCCTATATTTAAGACCCCCTTCTTGAAGCAGGCTTGTGTTATTAATGTACAAATAAATGCAGCCTTGCAGAGCAAAGGAGAATGTTATAATAAATGTATTAACCCTCTGGGGTTGACAAACGTGCCGGCGCGTTTTGTGGCAGTTTCTCTGATAACCCCAAAAGGAGCTTTAATTACTCCGTCATTTCTGATTGTACAGATAAGAGAAGAAAGAAAGCTTGATATGTATACTTTTAAACAAAGTAAGTTTATCAAAAACAAATATTCTGTGATAAAGTAATCTAAACCAACGTGATGTCCCCACTTCGAATTAATGATTTATTATTATTATTATTATTATTATTCATTCTAAATGAATATTATTAAAGACTCCCACCCGGGTGATACAACGACCATGCAAAATGCCAAAAATAATATCTTTAGAATGTTGCCAAGAAATATTGCAAACAACAATAAAATCAGAGAAGAAATCAGATTTTATTTTTTCCTCTTTTTCCCGTTTGTTATTATTAAAAAAAAATATGTATATTTTTATATACTTTATTTTAATTTACCACTTAGGCATGTTGACAATAACATCTTTAACACTGTCTATGATATGTTTTCAGTGGACTTTCAAATTTTGAATAGCTTGAGAAATTATGAAAATATATAGTTATGATGTTTGTTTGTTTTTATTTGATTTAGTCGAGTTAGTTGTGCAAACACAATGTGATTTTCGGCAATCGAGATCTGGCAGCAACAGCGCATTTTTCCACTTAGGTGAGTGCTCGTGGACAGCTTACCAAGCTTACGCATCCGTTTGCCATAACTAATTTGTGGGCTGATTAATGTTTATATGTAAATAAAAGCCTAAATTATATCTGTTCATTGTATAAAGCGATTGAGTGTCCTCAGAAAATTTGGACTAAACCACTTGATTCATATGGATTAGTCTAATGATCTCTTTTTTAACTTTTTGAAGCATCAAAGTGGCAGTTCTGTATACTGTCAGTGAAAGAATAAAAAAAATACCTTAATTTGTGTTCCGAAAATGAACAATCAATCTTAAACTCAACAGTGCTTGCCTCTTATATGTATTGTACAGTCACAAAAACTTATAAATGCTGTAGTTCACTTCTGTGTTAAAGGAAAGTAAATAAAAATGTCAAAAAGTGAGAGAAAACTTTGAATACAACAGGGTTTAGAATGACCTGGGTTGAGCATTTGAGAAAATTTAAATGGTCTACGTACAGTCGTGGCCAAAAGTTTTGAGAATTACATAAATATTGGAAATTGGAAAAGTTGCTGTTTTTATAATAGCAATTTGCATATACTCCAGAATGTTATGAAGAGTGATCAGATGAATTGCATAGTCCTTCTTTGCCATGAAAATGAACTTAATCCCGAAAAAAACTTTCCACTGCATTAAGAAGGCTTCAGGGCGTCCAAGAAAGTCCAGCAAACGCCAGGATCGTCTCCTAAAGAGGATTCAGCTGCGGGATCGGAGTGCCACCAGTGCAGTGCTTGCTCAGGAATGGCAGCAGGCAGGTGTGAGCGCATCTGCACGCACAGTGAGGTGAAGACTTTTGGAAGATGGCCTGGTGTCAAGAAGGGCAGCAAAGAAGCCACTTGTCTCCAAAAAAAAACATCAGGGACAGATTGATCTTCTGCAAAAAGTATGGCGAATGGACTGCTGAGGACTGGGGCAAAGTCATATTCTCCGATGAAGCCTCTTTCTGATTGTTTGGGGCATCTGGAAAAAGGCTTGTCCGGAGAAGAAAAGGTGAGCGCTACCATCAGTCCTGTGTCATGCCAACAGTAAAGCATCCTGAGACCATTCATGTGTGGGGTTGCTTCTCATCCAAGGGAGTGGGCTCACTCACAATTTTGCCCAAAAACACAGCCATGAATAAAGAATGGTACCAAAACACTCTCCAACAGCAACTTCTTCCAACAATCCAAAACTAAACTAAGTTTAAACTTTAAAACTAACCACGTATGAACCAAACTTTAACACTCCAATCCACCCTGGCCATCTAATTGTGCTGCTGTGTGAATGCAGGCAGAGTCAGAGATAATTTAAGACAAATTTCAGAAAATTACGTAGACTTACTCCTTAAATTCTGCTAAAACTGACGGTGGATCCACCACACAACCAACGCCTTTACCAATGGTTATTACAGGACCATTTTAGAGTCTATGGCAATTACAGCATTTTGGCTAGCCAGCTATTGGTTTTTCAAGGAAGAATAATTCAAGCCTTCATAGTGACCCTCACATCGGTGAGCTCTTTCCATGGTGGCCTGACTCAACTGAACAGCCTCTCATTAAGGGTCAATTTCTGCTTCTCCAACTCCCTATTACAGTCGCTGTAACATTTCCATATAGAAAGATTAAATGGCAATGGCCAGACAACTACCCTGTGACTGGACTCCTGTCAGAGAAAAACTGTTTACTGACAACCTAAATGTAAACACAAACACAGAAGCTAAAACGTTAATGAGCATCTTATTGACACATCTGAAGATTAATAGAAGATTAATAAAAACTTTCACATATTTTCAATTATTCCTCATACAGTTAATTGTCCCAGGATACAATAGCAGCACATCAGCCAGCAACAACCTTGGCACATCCAACAATCCAGTAATGGTTTCTGGACATGTGAAGTATCCATTTTGGGAAACAAGACGCGTCAACACTATCTTTAAGTGTTCTTGACTCTAACCCAATGCACCCTCAATCAATCTTTTGTCCGACAAGTTTTTAGTCTCTGGACGTGCTGGAGGGGTTGAAAACAAGAGGAAAATGACAAAACAAAAACAACAGCTTAAATTTTTATTTTAACCCTTTAAACCAACAATGTTGACTTTTACACAATATTCATTCAAGTTTCTCCTAATACAGTAGGTCTGAGGAAATAAAAGTAATTGCCCAATATAAAAATAATTCATTGACACAGTCAATTTAACTCCACTACTTGTCTGACAGATGAAAAAATACAAAACTACCACAATCGAGAACAAAACATTTTTTTTTACATGTATCTGGTTACCAATTTCACGGTTGCTAATAGGGCTGGGTGATATGACAAAAAATACAAATCTCGATTTTTTTTTTTTTTTTTTTTTACAATTTTTAACTAGTCAACTTTAAAAAGGTAACTACAACATGATTCAAGTAACCTTTTCTTTATTAACCCTCTAGTTAAAGAAAATTCTATTCCATGTGCACCACACAAGAAGTTGTCAACATGATGTAAAAGTTACACAAATCACTTGTTAAATATCTTTGCAGCAAAGATGCATAAACTACAACTACATCTTGTACAAACTTGTTAAGAAATAATACAAGGAATTTTTTTTTATTTTTTTTTTTATAAATCTCAAAAGTCAAGGTAATTCAAATTCAAAATGACCAAAGGTATAGCACCAGTAAAATGCCTAGTTCTGTCATGAAACTCTAGATGGCACAGGCTGACAGGTTGTTAACGTAACTGAGGACAGAGTTATACAAGTTGCACAAGCTGATTGGTTCATGTTGCGTATGCAACCAATGACCTTGCAGCTTTACATTTAAATGGCTGGTAGCATTCACTAGGGCATTTCGCAGCGTGCGTTCAGAGTTCCTCTGAAACCCTCCACCTTCCCCAGTTCTACCTGTATAGATCTACTATGGGCTATTTTATGCTATTTGTGCAGCAGCAGTATGTCTTAATACTACATATGCTTTGGCAGTAGCAAGTTCCTGTATTTGCTTGCAGCGGCAGCAGCAATAATCTACAACTACAGCAATAACCAACAACAGCAGCAGCATAGCAGTTCTCTTAGGAGAGGTCTCTCGTACTGCGTAAGTATCTTACACTAGGGGAAAATCCTTTTCTGCAAGATATTGAAGCCAAAAATTATCCTTAATTTTGAAATAATGTAAAGCGCGTTGCAGCAGCATACAGACATAGGCGAAACAGCTTGCGCGCCTATTGGCTGCTCTGCGGCAACTGCAGCAGCCTATTAGAGCGAGGTCTGACGCGACGCCAGATCCAATGGGGGCATTTCGCGCCCTTTGCGTCGCTTCGCGCCCTTTTCGTAGCTTCCCGCCTAAAAGGGCGTGGTCTAGACCTATAAAGACCGCTCATAGGCAGCTATTATCTGATTTTTCATCCTTCAAGCGAAGCACACGCATCGCTGGAGCCGGAGAAGAAGCCGCCGTCGACTGCAAGCATCTCAGCGGGACGAGCCACTGAAGCTGCTGGCCACGCCGCCTTCCGTGCCTTCCTGCTGCGCTTTCCGGCGCCTATATCCTTTATAATCTACAGTGTGTGTCGCCGCTGCGATACACACTGTTTCTCTAAAAAGAGCAAAGCGTCTTTTTAAAGATGCCTTCATACGGCTCGTGCAGATGCCAATGGCGACTCTGAGGACTTGCCTTGCCTTCTTCACTGAGACTGCTCCCCCGCCCGCCGCGGTGTAGCGCAGTAAAATGCGCCGTGCCCAGCGGGCCCCGGATCCTTCCCCCAGCCGACAAAGCTCGCCGGTTCGCCCGCCTGCTTCATCGACCTCGTCAGCCTCTGTTCCGGACGTAAAGCGGCCGCTGTCTGCCACCGCTTCAATCGACGCCGCTGACGAGGGGGCCATGAAGGAGGAAGAGGATTTCCGTTCCCCACCAAAACGGGAACGCGCATGCTGCTCAGAAGAGGCGATAGCAGCCCACTTATGTCTGCCCTCCGCTGGACGGCGTGCTAAGTCGGCCCTCCCCTCTAAAGCTTGCCGTCAGACGTCAAACCTGCTCCGCCGCGCTTTCGCCGCTGCCAAGCCGCGTCAGCGCTGCGTAACATGGTCTCTCACCGTTGCTGAGAGGCACCCGTGGCTAACGCTTTCTGACGTTTTTCTCGTCTGGCCGCCGCCCCGCCAGACGCGGCCCGCGGCCTAGGATTGAGTTAAACCTGAGCCTCCGAAATCGTCCTAGCACAACTAGGAAAACGACGGTGTACGAGTCCCGCTGTTGCCGGACCCCCACCAAAGTTATTCGCTCGTCCAGTTCCAGAAAATGTGACTGTTCCAGTGTTTTCTGCAGCCAACAAACCGGCTCCGTCCCCTGTTTGCCTGCACACAAAAGTCGTTCCCACGGCTACACAGATAAACCCCCAATAGAGTGTATTGTCTGGTGTCCCGGCCACGGCCGATGGTGTTTCACGTGTCGTAAGAATGCCCACTACCCAGTGCTCATCTCTAACGTTACACAAAAGCACAGCTCACATAAAATCGACTCAGATCGATTGCGCTTCACAACCGGCCACGGCCGATGGTGTTTCACGTGTCGTAAGAATGCCCACTACCCAGTGCTCATCTCTACACACAAGCACAGCGCACATAAAATCGACTCAGATCGATTGCGCTTCACAACTGGCCACGGCCGATGGTGTTTCACGTGTCGTAAGAATGCCCATTACCTAGTGCTCATCTCTACACACAAGCACAGCGCACATAAAATCGACTCAGATCGATTGCGCTTCACAACCGGCCACGGCCGATGGTGTTTCATGTGTCGGAAGAATGCCCACTACCCACTAGTGCTCATCTCTACACGCAAGCACAGCCTGTCACACAGGTCCCGCGCGCACATAAAATCGACTCAGATCGATTGCGCTTCACACGTGGTAAATGTGCCTGCTTCACAGTGGCCACAGACACCACATTATGCACGTCAAACGGTTTCTGTAAAAACGAAACCAAAAGTGCATTCGCTCTATGCAGGCGAACGTTGTTTGGAGTGTGTTAAATGTGCCCGCTGCCCCACAGCCACATCCACACACAGACATAATAGTTCCCGCTATCAGCGTGCCCCATGCCTCAAATGTCACGAGCATGTTTTGCATGAAATCAACGTGCATTCGCTCCATGCAAGCGAACGATGTTTGGAGTGTGTTAAATGTGACTGTTCCAGTGTTTGCTGCAGCCAACAAGCCGGTTCTGTCGCCCGCTTGCCTGCACACAAAGGTTGTTTTCACGGCTACCCAGATAAACCCCCAATAGAGTGTATTTTCTGGAGTCCCGGCCACGGCCGATGGTGTTTCACGTGTAGTAAGAATGCCCACTACCTAGTGCTCATCTCTACACACAAGCACAGCCTGTCACACTGAAAGCGCGCGTCCCGCGTCAAGCGTGGGCGTCCGGTTGGCTTCGTCTCACGGTCAATCAGAAATGTGTCACAGCCCTGAAACCGTGGAGAGCAGTCGACTGGTACCAGTTAGGTGTAAGCCTGGGGACTTCCTCGAGAATAAAAGTGGTGTCTACGGACGCGTCCACCTCGGGATGGGGGGCTCTGCTCGAGGGCAGACCGTCTTTTGGCCAGTGGTCAGAACGGGAAAAGCTCCTGCATATCAACTGCCTCGAAATGCTGGCAGTACAGAATGGAAGTAGACCTGTTTGCGTCTCCGAACAACGCTCACTGTCTGGAATTTTACTCAAAAAGCAGAGACGCGCTGGCCCACGAATGGCCCCGCCGTCATCTCTATGCTTTTCCCCCCGTCTCTCTCCTACCTCAGGTGATAGAGAGGGTCAGGGGAAAAGGATGTTCAATACTGCTGATAGCGCCGTTTTGGGAAAACCAGCCCTGGTTCCCAGCGCTGATGCAGCTGACGAGCACTGCCCCGTGGCCGATACCAGTGTGGAGAGACCTTCTCTCTCAGACCAGCGGCTCGATTTGGCATCCTCACTCAGAGCTGTGGTCCCTTCATGTCTGGGCCACCAGCGAATATATGATGAACTCCCTAAAGGAGTATTAAACACAATCACGCAGGCTAGAGCCCCTTCTACGAGACGGCTCTATTCCTCAAAATGGTCAGTGTTTTCGGGCTGGTGCGCAGCCCGCGGCTCGTCACCCACTAACTGTGGTGTGATGGAGGTGCTTTCCTTTCTACAAGAGCTGCTGGACAAGGGCAGAACCCCGTCCACGCTCAAAGTCTATGTGGCGGCCATAACAGCGTTTTCGAGCACAACGCTAGGTCAGTCAATAGGAAGGAACGATTTAGTTATTCGCTTCCTGAGGGGAGCTAGAAGACTAAATCCCCCCAGACCTCCCTCAGTCCCCGTATGGGACCTTTCTGTGGTACTAGAGGCCATGAAAGGTGGACCATTCGAGCCTCTGCAGACGATTGATTTGAAATACCTGTCTCTTAAGACTGTGTTTCTGCTGGCTCTCGCTTCAGTGAAGCGCATAGGGGATTTGCACGCACTCTCTGTGAGCGCACTGCAAAAGCAGTGCTTTCGCCCTTGGGTCTTTGGTGTCAGCATGCACGGCGTTTTACACTGGGTCCCCTAGCGTAAGATACTTACGCAGTACGAGAGACCTCTCGTAAGAGAACGTACTCGGTTACTAACGTAACCTCCGTTCTCTCTAGAGAGGGAACGAGTACTGCGTATCTTGCCGTACGCTCTGGTTGCTTCGATGATGAAAAACCAGATAATAGCTGCCTATGAGCGGTCTTTATAGGTCTAGACCACGCCCTTTTAGGCGGGAAGCTACGGAAAGGGCGCGAAGCGACGCAAAGGGCGCGAAATGCCCCCATTGGATCTGGCGTCGCGTCAGGCCTCGCTCTAATAGGCTGCTGCAGTTGCCGCAGAGCAGCCAATAGGCGCGCAAGCTGTTTCGCCTATGTCTGTATGCTGCTGCAACGCGCTTTACATTATTTCAAAATTAAGGATCATTTTTGTCTTCAATATCTCGCAGAAAAGGATTTTCCCCTAGCGTAAGATACTTACGCAGTACTCGTTCCCTCTCTAGAGAGAACGGAGGTTATGTTAGTAACCGAGTACGATCTATTCTGCCAAGGCCAAATACATTAACACTGTCATATCCATTACCATGCTAAACTTTTCAGAGAATTGTCATGACAGAACTATTATTAACTATAAATGCTCGGTAAAAAGAATAAACACCAGCTTTCAGTCTGTCATCATGATGCAAACATGAAATATCAGACATACAGTAGTAGGTTTTCACTGGCTTTTTATTCGATTGCACTGCTTTTCAGAGTTTTTTTCTATGTAAACATGACGCGTTTGACTGTTGCACTTGTGTCTTTCTGCATTGTGGAATGTTTGAAATGCCAGTTTAAAGTTGTTCTTGCATTTTTTGTTCTATTCCACTGCCCGCGTCACATCTTTGTCAACACATAAATGCATTCTGTGTTAACGCACCCAACTATATGTGCGTGGCACATGCAAGCGGTTAAATCACATGCACCGACATGCGTTTGGATTGTTCTTTTCTTTTTACTGTTATTATTGGCATATTGCAAAGTGTCTAATTCAAAAGTTTGGTAATATTTCTATTCAAATGATTCCTCGATTTCTAATAAATAAAATCATGGCAAAACACCAAATTCTATTGGTAATATTTCTATTCAAATGATTCCTCGATTTCTAATAAATAAAATCATGGCAAAACCCCAAATTCAAATGAATCGATTAAATCTGAAAAATTGCCCAGCCCTATTTTCTAGAGAATATACATACATAAAATCATGTGTCTCATTAACTTAAAACTGTACCCAGCTGGACTTGTGTCACAGTCCATGTTCCGTGTTTTCCCCCCAGCCTTAGTTCCTGTGTCTCCTTATATGGTCTGTTTCCTGTTCTTTAGTTTAATTAGCCCCACAACTGTTTCTGTTCTCTCAGATTAGGTTCCTTAATTTGCTCCACTATTTATACTCCTTTCTGTTCAGTCTTGAATTGTCTGTTCACAGTTAGTTTATGTTGTGATTTCGCTGTCATTTCTTATCCGTCTTCATTAAATTCATGTTGGATTATACCTTCTGTTTCCATCGCCTTCCTGAGCCATACACAACCGTGACAACTTGTAGGAGCAAAAATATTTGTGTAAATGTTTGTAAACCATCTAGTTTCATCTAGCTTGATAGAATTTATTCTGCCTTGCTTGTGCTTCATGAATGAGATCCACTCAAGTGTTATGTGAACATGCCAAACTTCTAGGATGAATGAACACGTATGTTTTGAGGACATGTGGGTCCTCTTTAACTTGGGTGGGCATGGTCACATGTGTGTGGCAGCCCTGTGTTTAAAGACAGTGAACTGTGACATAGTGGAAGATGTAACATTGTGTAACCCTGCAGTGAGATGGATGATGCTCTACAGAGCTGCAGTGTTCCTAGTTTAGCAAAAATAAATAAATAAAATAAAAAATCCTACGCTGGTCGCTGTGAATGCAGAATATTGAAAACCATGTGAAGTAAATACACATCCAATTAAAATGGCACATCCCGATGAATGCAAGAGCTCTTCAAAAACATCTTAATATCTGAAAGTGATGAGTGGGAGGCACTTCTGTGCCTCAGTTCCTATTCTGAGTGTCTGTAATGTGGGGTTAAGCTTCCGGATGCGATTTGGCACAGTTTGTTTTTTGATCCCTGTAATTGCGACAACTCTCTGCCTGAAGCACTTCCGTCAATCCTTCCATCCATAAAATCACAAATGACTCTTAGTGGCACAGTGGGTTTATTAAAATGTTACATTTATATACATCTATCTATCTTTACCTTTTCCACAACACATTAGCCTTTCATTATGCTTTCTTTTCTCTAGGCATCATCTGGTAAGCACTCTAAAAAAAGCCAGCCACCTCTTTTTAAACAAATGAATGAACAAATAAACAAGTCTAGAGACATGTCTAAAAGTGAAAATTGCATTCCTTCCATCAGTATGCATTACATTTTTTTAAAAACTAGTGGCCAATAGTATACCAAACCTGATAAATAATTTTCAGCTTGTCCTACCTTCACTCATACAACAGGGGATTTTTTCCCCTCCCATTCATTAGGAGCATTAGTGATCTTGGGGCAATGGGGCCTGGTGCCAGGTGTACCCTTTTACTTCTGTTCTGCCTAATCTTGGTACAGTTACTGTACTAACAACATACGATCCACCCCACCCCCTCCCAGCTTCTATTTAACCATGTTGACATGAACAGTTTTTCCACATACCAGATAACGTAACATAAGACAAAAACATATATTCATAAATCATATAGTACACTGCATGTACAGTCGTGGCCAAAAGTTTTGAGAATTACATAAATTTTGGAAATTGGAAAAGTTGCTGCTTAAGTTTTTATAATAGCAATTTGCATATACTCCAGAATGTTATGAAGAGTGATCAGATGAATTGCATAGTCCTTCTTTGCCATGAAAATGAACTTAATCCCGAAAAAAACTTTCCACTGCATTGTTAAGAAGGCTTCAGGTCATCCAAGAAAGTCCAGCAAGCGCCAGGATCGTCTCCTAAAGAGGATTCAGCTGCAGGATCGGAGTGCCACCAGTGCAGAGCTTGCTCAGGAATGGCAGCAGGCAGGTGTGAGCGCATCTGCACGCACAGTGAGGCGAAGACTTTTGGAAGATGGCCTGGTGTCAAGAAGGGCAGCAAAGAAGCCACTTCTCTCCAAAAAAAAACATTAGGGACAGATTGATCTTCTGCAAAAAGAATGGCGAATGGACTTCAAAGTCATATTCTCCGATGAAGCCTCTTTCTGATTGTTTGGGGCATCTGGAAAAAGGCTTGTCCGGAGAAGAAAAGGTGAGCGCTACCATCAGTTCTGTGTCATGCCAACAGTAAAGCATCCTGAGACCATTCATGTGTTATCCAAGGGAGTGAGCTCACTCACAATTTTGCCCAAAAACACAGCCATGAATAAAGAATGGTACCAAAACACCCTCCAACAGCAACTTCTTCCAACAACAGTTTGGTGAAGAACAATGCATTTTCCAGCACGATGGAGCACCGTGCCATAAGGCATAAGTGATAACTAAGTGGCTCGGGGACCAAAACGTTGACATTTTGGGTCCATGGCCTGGAAACTCCCCAGATCTTAAAACTTGTGGTCAATCCTCAAGAGGCGGGTGGACAAACAAAAACCCACTAATTCTGAGAAACTCCAAGAAGTGATTATGAAAGAATGGGTTGCTATCAGTCAGGATTTGGCCCAGAAGTTGATTGAGAGCATGCCCAGTCGAATTGCAGAGGTCCTGAAAAAGAAGGGCCAACACTGCAAATACTGACTCTTTGCATAAATGTCATGTAATTGTCGATAAAAGCCTTTGAAACGTATGAAGTGCTTGTAATTATATTTCAGTACATCACAGAAACAACTGAAACAAAGATCTAAAAGCAGTTGAGCAGCAAACTTTGTGAAAACTTGTATTTGTGTCATTCTCAAAACTTTTGGCCACGACTGTACACCTTGTGCTTCATTGACTTTCTTGTGATTTGTGAATTTTGAAATCATGAGTTTATCTGTTTGTTTTCTGTGCTTGTAACAAATGGTTTATGAGATCATTTTATACAAGACATTTCTATATGCACAGTCTACTGGTTTGACGCATTTCTGGTTTTGTTGTATAAATCTGGAATAATAGTTAGACAATGGGTTTGAAAACAAACGTATCTACGCAACTGTTGGGATTCAACGTAGCAAACATATGGTATCACATATGGAAAGCGACAGTAGTGTATTTTACTATATATAGGAGCTCTGTAAATGAGTGTTAAGTTTTTCCAGCGCCACCTCTCCACTCAAGACAGAAGCACAGTGGAAGACCACATCATAGAGGAGGTAGATTACCTCACCAGACAGCAAAACCCAAACTCCTGAGGGCTCTGGTTAAAACCACAGCAGAACTCATTATGGGAACACTCTCTGGTTTGCTTCTGGTTCTTGAATCAGACACAAAGTAAGAGATTTCACTGTCAAAGTTTTCATATTAATAGTCACCAATATGTAATTTCAGGGCTGATACAGATAACCGATAATTCACAGCTTACTGTAGCCGATAAAGATGCTACCAACTTATGCTTTGACTTTTAACCACCTACTATGCTGCTATTTAATAAATAAAAAATAGAAAAAAGAAAAATGCTCAGCAAAACAAATTAAGCTGATTTGAGAACTATATGTGATATTAAACTACTAGCAGAAACTGTCCATTTCTAAGTGTATTTATGATTATCATGATAAATCACTAAAAGATCAGAATAACAAACATACACTACATTGCCCTTCTAATGAACAGGTTTGACTATGGTAGTCATTTCCATGAGTACAAATCTTAAAGTTTAAGCATATAATGATATTCCAGGGAATTGTGTGCTTCTAATTTCACAGCAACAGTTTGTACAGGACCCTTTTCTATTCTAACATGACAATGCCTCCGTGTATAAGGCAAGGTTTAAATAGAAATGATTGATTTAGTCAGTGTGGAAGAACTTGACTGGTCTGCAGAAAGCCAAGTCCTAATCCCAGCTGAACACCTCTAGTGTGACTTCAAAATGCAGACCTTGAGCCAAAAACTCATCACCAAAAACCAATGACTTGTACATGCACTGCGTGGACAAAAGTACACCCCCTCCTTTAGAACAGAAACAAAAACACTTCCAAAACTGTGACAACCAATATACGGAAAAATAATTAATGTGTTTAAAAATTGTATTTCCATCTCTGTTGCAACAGTTTTGGATTTGTCTAAAAAGATTGTACCCATATGTACATGTCACTGGTGTTTGGTGATGAGTTTTTGGCTCAAGATCTGAATTTTAAAGTCAGCTGGGATTAGGATTTGGCTTTATGCAGACCAGTCAAGTTCTTTCACACTAACTGAATCAAAAATTTAAATTTGAACCTTGCCTTATACATTAATATTTGCATTATCACTCAATGAGTCATTTATTACTTATGGATTTTGTCTTTAAAGTGCACATTAAAGTGCAATAATTCATCCAAAACCGACAATATAAGTTAGCTTTAGTTTTGTCTTTTCTTATGCAAAAGCACATTTCCTGACACATGGGTAGTCATGTGTCAGTCTCAGAAAAGTTTCAGATAGCAATACAAGCAGCATATTAGTTAGTTAGCACATTAGCAAGTTTTTGTCTGTGGACAACCCTCAAACCCAACACAGTGTTGTTTTTAAACAAGTTATCATTTGCTTTAAGATACACCCTTATAGACATTTTATTTACATGGAAGGGTGCAAAAGCACACTTAACCATCTGGTGCCATTCTTTTTTTGAAAGGTATTAAACCTGATACAGAAAGGTTTTGGCACATGCTATGTGAACAAAATAAAATATGTATATGGACATGACTTAAAAAGGGTTAAACTCTGAAAAAAAAGTTTACTAGTTTACTTAAAAATAGTAATACTTGCACTGTTTGAGGTCAAAAGTGACTGCATTGAAAACTAATTGGAAAGGAATTTCATTTAGTTGAATCGTTTGGTACTGTACCCAAACAAAGTTTTTTTGTAATATCAAGTCAAGTCAAGTCAAGATTTATTGTCATTCCGCTACATGTGTGGACATACAGTGGAACGAAATGTCGTGTCTCGCAGGACCACGGTGCTACATAAATAAACAAATATAACATACAACACTAGACATAAGAGCAATTGTTCAGTCCTATACGTAGCTAACTTACTGAAACGGCAATCTAAACTATACATATACTATAAATAGCTGACTATACAAATAACTTGAGACAGACTATACAAGTACTTTACATAATGCTATACAATATTGTGCAAGATATTGTGCAAATGACATATTAAGCTTAAAGAAATGAGTAGTGCAATATGGCTTGTGGTGCATTCATAAGTAAACATTTGGGTTATCTGTTGAGTCTTTGTAACCTGGAGTATTTGTGAGAAAGTGTCTGGTGCATATAGAGGGAAAAAGTGTGTTTTTCACAGGTGGCTTGTTCGGCCCGCTCACCTGAGTCTAGCACACTTAGTTTTCATGGGGGACGGGGTGAAAGTTCAGGGGGGGTGAAGTGATTGGAATTGAGGGCCCTCACAGCCTGGGGGAAAAAGCTGTTTATCAGTCTTGCAGAGCGGGCTCTGATGCTCCGGTACCGTCTTCCTGATGGCAAGAGCTGGAAAACACTGTGGAAGGGATGGGTGGGGTCCTTCGCAATGCTGGTGGCTTTCCTGGAGCATCGTGCAAGAAAAATGTCCAGGATGGAGGGGAGAGGGGCTCCGATGATTTTAGAAGCTGTGTTCACCGTCCGTTGAAGGGTCTTGCGGTCAGCAGCACTGCAGTTCCCGTACCAGACTGTGATGCAGCTGGTCAGCACGCTCTCAATGTTTCCCCTGTAGAAGATAGTGAGGATGGGTGGAGGGAGGCTCACTCTTTTAAGTTGGCGTAGGAAGTGGAGCCGCTGTTGCGCCTTTTTGGAGAGTGATGTAGTGTTGGTGGACCAGGTGAGGTCTTCTGTGATGTGCAACCCCAGGAATTTAGTGCTGCTGACTCTCTCCACAGTCAAGCTGTCGATGGTCAGTGGGGGGTGGTTTACAGAGTTCCTCCTGAAGTCCCTCACAACCTCCTTGGTCTTACTCACATTGAGGGACAGGTTGTTTGCACCACACCATTCAGCCAGCTGTGCCACCTCCTCTCTGTAGTTCGTTTCATCATTGTTGCTGATGAGACCTACCACAGTTGTGTCATCAGCCAACTTGATGATATGGTTGGAGCTGAACTTGGCAGTACAGTCGTGGGTCAGCAGTGTGAAGAGCAGTGGGCTGAGCACACAGTCTTGCGGGGCACCTGTGCTCAGTGTGATAGTGCTCGAGGTGTTGTGGCCGACACGCACTGACTGAGGTCTACCAGTTAAAAAGTCCAGGATCCAGTTGCAGTCACTTTTTGATGTATGCAGTCACAGTTTCCGTGTACTCGTGCAGGTCAGTTTGGTTGTTGTAGGTGGCTGCCTCTCTGAACATGTTCCAGTCTGTGCACTGAAAGCAGTCCTGTAGTGCAGATGTAGCATCAGCTGGCCACACGGTGATCTGTTTTTGAACCGGTTTGGTGAGTTTGAGAAGTGGTTTGTATGCTGGGATTAGCATAACAGAGATATGGTCAGAATATCCGAGGTGGGGGTGGGGTTCAGCTTTGTAAGCGTTTTTCTCTGTTGTGTAAACAAAGTCTAGTGTGTTGTTTCCCCTTGTTGCAAAGTTCACATGTTGGTAGAACTTTGGCAAAACTGTCTTTAAATTTGCGTGATTCAAATCTCCGGCTATGATGAAAAAGCCATCCGGGTTATTTGTTTGTTGTTCGCTGATGGCGCTGTAAAGCTCGCGAAGCGCGTCCTTATTGTTCGCACACGGCGGAATGTAGACCGCGACAATAACAATGGCCATGAACTCCCGCGGCAGATAGAACGGCCGACACTTCACAAACATAAACTCCACCAGCGATGAACAGTGTTTTGTCACTACAGCAGCATTATTACACCACTCTTTGTTAACGTACACACACAAGCCTCCTCCGCGAGTCTTACCAGACAGTGCTGTATCTCTGTCTGCTCGGTAGCAGGTTAGCCCGTGCAGCTGAATGGCGGAGTCCGGTATGTTGTCGTTTAGCCATGTTTCAGTCAAAACAAACACACAACAATCCCTTGTCTCACGCTGTGTAGTCCGACTAAGTTGGATTAAATCCAGTTTGTTTTCCAGGGAGCGAGCGTTAGAGAGCATGAGTGATGGAATCGCTGGTCTGATGGGGTTAGCCCTTAGCCTAGCTCTTATACCTCCACGCTTGCCGCGCTTCTGTCCTCTCTCGCAGCGCCGGCGCCGCCACTTTGTGCGGGTAGCGTCAATAGGCGAAGGCGTGGTCTCAGGGTTTAGATTTTGCAGCAGATGGAGGCCTCGCAGCTTCTCAGTAGCCGTCTGTTTGTGAGAGCGAGAGCTGGTGTTTGTACACATTGCCGATTTCCAGAAGTTTCTGGCGAGTGTTTAACTGATGATTTTGCAACGAGGTTTGACTGTTTGAAGACGAGGAGACGAGACTAACAGACATAAAAACACCGTTTTTAGTACCCGGAGTAGCCGCTGCGTACGACCACGCCACCATCTTGGATCTATTTACCAACCTCAAATTTGTTTAGATTTATGGCTTTTATACTTCTTAATATATATATATATATATATATATATATATATATATATATATATATATTAGTGGTGGGCATAGATTAATTTTTTTAATCTAGATTAATCTAGATTAAATCTTGAAATTAATCTAGATTAATCTAGATTAAAATGGCTAATTTGAATTCTGCATTCAGAATATGTGTGCTACCCAAATAATGACTAAAAGTAAGTCTTTGAGAACGTGTTTCTCAAGCCAGGTGGCGCATTAGACCAGGCGCTCATCTCCTGTTTCCAAAATGCATCACAAACTGCTTGACAATTGCATTTACAACACAATTACCAAGTACTTCTGCGCAAAAGGCTGTACGACGTGCGCGTTCCCGTAAAATACACAGACGCGCACGGACATGGATTTCTGCGTGCATAGTCTTCCATTAAACTGCGTTGCTTTTAGAAGTGTCAATTCAGTTGTTGCATATAGTTTAATGTCTTTATTTCGGGATTATCAAAGTAAATTATAACTCAAATATGAGATTTTACTTGGGCACAGCAGATTTTCACTGGGGCACGTGCCCCAGTAAAAAGGGTCTAGCAACGCACGCACCTGCCCTGAAGCGGCTTCATAACTGCATCCATGTCTGCAGGTCTCATTTGATGTGGTCATTTCACAGAAGTTGAAGACTTGTTCTCGCCCCCTACAGTGCAATTCAACTAGATATACGTCATCCGCGCTAAAATATCAAGGTGAAAGTCATCATATCTTGCGTAGTTTAGACCCAGCTCCCAACCCAACTTTGAGAATAGATTAACGGCGATATTTTTTTTATCGCGCGATATGAGTCTCACGTTAACGCAGCACGTTAACGCCGATAACGGCCCACCACTAATATACATATATTAGGGCCGGGACTCGATTAAAAAAAATAATCTAATTAATTAGAGGCTTTGTAATTAATTAATCGAAATTAATCGCATTTTAATCGCATATAAATATTTGACCTGAGAACAGTGAGAAGTAAGATTTTTACATGGATTTTTAGTATACCATTGAATAATGACTGAATACATAAGCTTAAGCAACAAAATATTGTTTATTTTTGTTCAACCAAGTCCAACAGACCAGTGCAATATTGCCATTAAGTGTAGCAATAGGCTCGATGTGCTGTGGTGATATGCAAATTCCTTGTTGCATAGCTTGCACACAACTATGCTCTTATCGACGCTTCCATCCATTGCTTTTTTATAACAAAATTTCCCATCCACAGGGCCAACCAAAGTGGTCTCATCAGCTTTTTTGTCCATGTTCACTGTGATTTGTTTTGCTGCGTCCCAATTCACCTACTTATACTATGCCCTATAAGTATGTACTCTTTTTGTGAAGAAAAGTACATACTTTTGAGAATGTAGCAGAATAGTAGGCAGGCTTTGGGACATACTACTTCGTCATAACTGCTTCTTTAACGGACGCTCTGTTGCTTAGTTACCTGAATCCTGTCTGTCAATCATCACAATTAACATTATCTACATTTAGTTTAATTTAATTTCCTACCGTATTAGAGAGAAATTAAGAGGCACGTTCTTTAACGAGTCTTTCATGCCGAGAACTCTGCTCTTGTGTTTGCTTTATTATGCATTTAAACGTTAATGACCAAACCTATGATTATAAATGTTGCTGCACATGGAATATAACACGGATAACATTTAAAAATATTTTTTATCAGGTTACACACTGATTATTTATCACTCAAACCCCTTTCTCTACCTGTCCGTTGGTTGCGCATATCCTCCATGTTTGTAGTTTTTTAACACTTTTTATGCGTGTTTGTAGTTCTAATCGAATCCTTGTTCACGGCGCAGTGTGTTGCGGGCAATATTAGCCGTTAAGAGTGTGCATTGATCGTTAAGTAGTAGACCATCCGGGAATCTTTGGAATACTTTTTTAAACATACTACGATTTGGGACATACAATACTATTTAGGATGGACGCAGCTTGTCTGAACGCTAGTTGGTGCTCCAGTATAATCGGTCCGCCGAATCTCATCCAGTGAGAAACGTTCCGCGGTGCAAAACTAAGTGCGATTAAAATGCGTTAAAAAATTTTTACGCGTTATTTTTGTGTAATTAATTAATCTAAATTAACGCGTTAAAGTCCCGGCCCTAATATATATATATTCCTTTTTTCTAACCATTTCATTTATCAGGTGTCTTTTTAAACAGAGACCAAACTATAGTCTTTAAGATTTACACAGTTGAACTTGGAAATTTCATTTTCAGGTCTTTGTTCAAAAAATGGTTAACAGTATACCAATATAATTTATAACCATAAAATCCCATAATGCAAAATATCAAATAATATTTTTTTTTATTAAAATACAGTACATTCATTTAATTGGAAAACAAAATCATTTTTGATCACCACACAAGCAGCAGAAAAAGGGTTAAATCATGATGAGTTTGGAATTCAATTTGATTCAGGTCAGAGCCATAGCCTTGTGGGCAGCACAATACAGCTTTCTGTCTGTCTCATACTGTTCAATTAAAAAAAAGGGTAAAAGCTCAAAAAATATAACTTTAAAATGAATAATAATAATAATATTGTCTGTGTATTTTTCAGTAAAGACCTGGGCCTATATTCACAAAACATTTCTGTGACGGATAGTGGATGGGTCTCTGATTTAATCATAGCAATATTGTAGAATGAGGAATCAGGTTGCCATTTTCAAATAAAGATTTTAAAAATAAAAATGTTGTCATAATCAAATAACGATTTTAAAATAAAAATGTTGCCACGTTCAAATACAGTTTTTCCAATGTAGGCTAAGTGTCACTAACTAAACAAGTATATGTTCAGCTAATTGTCAGTCTTTTACATGCCCAACTTGTACATGAAAAGGAGGACATAAATAAATTGAAAGAAATGTTTTATGAAATGTTTCTAAAATGTTCCAAGGCAGATTGCAAGCCACAACAGTTTTAGGATTGTTTGTGATTTGGTCTTGAACTACCCCAAATGTTTTTAGGAATTTATTTAGGAGCTGGTTTTAGTATTGAAATGCTCTGTCAACTACTTTTAAAGCAACTAACTGACACGCCCATTTTTTTCCCCTCCTAAATCAGCAAGTTTGGAGCTACTTTCATCCTTGATATGTTTTTGGAATACAGCCACTGAAAAGTATGGAACACAAATACATAGAAACAAACTCACTCCATTGATTCACACAAGCAAAACACACACACACCCACACCCACACCCACACACACACACACACACACACACACACAAACATACATTATTCTTAGAATGGAATGCTTAAATTTTGATAAGACAACTAAAATTGGCATCAAAATAAGTAATCATGCACACCACTGTGCAGTATTCTCTACTGGTTGGAGACAGAGTGTCAGGAACTGACTTAAAGAGACATTTCAACTTTTGAAGTCTGTTATTTACTAAATGGAGTTGTCAGGAGGACCATGGTTCTGCTGGTGGTCAGCTATGGGCTGTAAAACCGAGCAGCTTCTAAATCTGATGCTAAAAAAAACCAAACCAAATTGCAAACCTTTTTGTTGCAAACTCACAGTTTTAAACTTACTGAATAATAATTAAAAACTAGTCAAAACAAACTGGTGCAAACCAAAATTGTCATCATATGCCAGTTTAATAATCATAAGACAACTAAAAAAAAAGTTTACTTGTATGGTGTTACTGGCGAGTTCAACCTCTTTTTAAAACTCAAAAAAATCCAAACACGGGAAAATGATTAAAACACATAATTGACAGTTATTTATTAACCATAATTAAAGCACATAACTTCAACTGACCAGTGTTTTTCTGACACTTTCCTATCACCAAAATCCTAAAAATAACTTTAATCATGACCCCTGTGGCTAGTGCACCCAACAGTTCTCATGTGAGGACAAAAACGACTTAAACTCTGCCCTCTGCTGTCCCACATTAGAATTGACCATACTGCCATGCATATTCTGAGCTGAAAAGCTTTTATAGAAATAAATCTAAAACGCAAAAGGACAGAAAATACAGACAAGGTTTTAACCAGTTATCGTACTTTTTAAAAGTATACTTTTTAAAAATCATTTTGCAATAACCATACTTCATGCAAACTAACAAAATAATTGTTAAGGTACAGAGTGAAGGCAAAAGAAATAAACAAATGCCTAAAAATAAACCACATCTCTTGCACAAAACAGCTGTGAGGAATAAGTTTCCCGAAAAATGTTCAAATTTGATAAAATATACACAATACTTGCATGAAAACAGAAATAAATAAAAAAGTTCTTATTTGATTATTATTATGATGATGATGCTGATCATTATCATTACTACTATAACTACTGTTATTATTATTGCCTGTAAAGATCAAAAGAAAGCATGACCACAGATCAAAATGATGGGAACTACCAAATTATGCAGAACTGCCATGCACTCACAATGGACACCATACCCTTCATTAAAACTGACATCACACAAGGAGGGAGGGAGATTTTGGGTGCTGCTGGAGAAGCAAATTTGGTATAAATAGCAGAATCCACTGCTGTGAACAGGACTTCCACAGACTGACTGGAAACTTACAAACATACAGATTGGCCGGAACAGCAGCCGACCACCTCTGACTTGTGGAGCTTCAGCCTACTGGTGGGTACAGCTGCTCTTTAGCCCTCTGCTCCAGCTTAATGCTGGTGGGGAAGCATGTGGTATTGCTGGAATGAGTTGGAGAAGATGATCTTTTAGATGCTACTTTATATGTGTGTTAGTGTGTTCCTGGACCACATTTATTAACTATGCAATTTCTAAGTGATTAGACATACATCCAATGCTTTTGTCAGTTTTTTTTTTTTTTTGGACTTTAGGCAGATATACTTAAATTGCATTCTTGTTAATAATGCCCATTTTAAGTGTATTGAGATGAATATGTTATGTATGCCCTTATATGTATGTATGTCCTTCTCTCTCACTTATTCATTATTGTTGTCATTTCATAACTTTTTTACAGGCTTAGCTTCAAAACATGGACCTCAGAGTAACAAGCATTGTTCTTCTCCTGGTGGTGCTGGCTGAGGCAACCCCTGATAGATACTATCATGTGAAGAAACAGCCTTATCCTACAAAATCTCACAGTGAGTTTACTTTCTGTGCATAGATTTTATCACTGTCCTGTTGTGTCATGTGGAATGTCTCTATATTATTTATAGAGACAAGAGCAACAGGAGCAGGGGCAACTTTAAGAGGCACTACACTAAGGGAGCTTGACTTGCCAAAGAAATGCATGCATATGTACAAATAACTAACTGGATTGAAAATTAAAAAAGCCACAAGGGCATCTCAGTTACTCAGATAATTTGTACGTACACAAATCTGGATCTATGATCTGGATCAGTCAAGACAGTTATCAAACACCACTTTAGATATCCAACTCTTGCAAAACCGCATGCAATGCACAAAATACATTAATTTTACCAAAAAGAGAAAGCATGCTTGTGTCCTTGTGCATATCTACAAATTCTGTTAACTCCAATTACTTTTCAGTTGGTATACACCATAGCATATACAATTTAGTATTTTAGAAAATGGATAAATTTCCAAAACAGATACCCACATTAAACAACAGGCATGCACAAAAATAAACCACACTCTGGTGTTAAATTATACCATTAGTTTCTGGACAAGCACTCTTTCAAAAAGAAAAAAGAGCTACTCCCTATATTATCTATGATGATCAAACAATCCAATAAAACCATGCAGCCCCTACGATGAAAAGTAAACAGCATATTTTATACCAAAATATACTCATGGAGGTGATTTTATATCATTATAATCATCATAATACACATACATAGCACACATTTAAAAGTTAACATTCAGCTCAAGTACAACCAGCTGCTGACTACAGTGTCAATTTAGGATGTCTCTTATTCTCTAACCAAAGGGTATTACAAATAACAAACATCATAACACACACGTTTGTTCACTATATTAGTGAGGACTAATATAATCTTATAGACGTTATATTATATACATATATATTTTTTAATCAGGTTAACATTTTCTTACATATTTTAACTCTACCCCTGCCCCTAAAGACAACCCTCACAGAAATGTGTGCATAACACTAGATATTTAAATAGTAACAATGGTTGGCCGAGTTATAAGCCTTTTTAACTAGTGAGGTCCAGCTTGATAGTCTGTGTTCAGCAGGTTTCACTATATTAACCAGCAACAATCAACAATCATTAAGCATTTTGTAACACTGAGGATATTTTACAAACTTGCACACATATATACACATATTAATACATTAAATCTATTTTAAATATTTAATAAATAAATAATTAACATTTATTCTAATATATTTATTTTTGGTCTACACATGTGACTAAATCACCACTGCGATGAATAATTGACAATCTGACTGTAAATGGACCATCTGATTAATCTCTTATATAAGAATGTCAAACAAAAATTTTGCTTGTCAAATTTCTGAGATTTCAGAGCCAAATGTGCATGTTAAGGAATGTCTTACAAACAATTTAATAATTGTTATTAAATTCTTATTTATATTCATATGTTCTTAAAGTTATGTAAGGTTTTGTCAAAACTACATATTTTCATCTTATTTTTTAGCTGTTGCTGGTGAACCTGGTATTCCAGGTGCCCCAGGTGAACCGGGTCCCCCTGGCCTGCCTGGCCCACCAGGAATTCCAGGAAAGAATGGCGTTGGACACCCCGGTCCGGTTGGTCCACCTGGACCATCAGGTCCAGCAGGCTACTCCTCACCTGGTAAACCTGGAACCCCAGGTTCACCTGGAAAACCAGGTTCACCTGGAATGCCAGGCGAAAAGGGACATCCAGGGCCTGTGGGACCTCAAGGTGCAAGAGGAGCACCAGGATCACCTGGAAGCCCTGGACCTTCTGGCATTTCTTCTCCTGGAAAGCCTGGACCACACGGTCTTCCGGGAGCAATGGGTCCACGTGGAGAACCTGGCCTAAAGGGTCATCCTGGAATTCCTGGACAGCCAGGCCTGAAAGGAGAACCTGGCCATGGTATTCCAGGAGCACCTGGTGGCCCAGGTCCAATGGGCCCTCAGGGTCCTTCTGGTCAGCCAGGTCAGCCTGGAGTTGGAAAACCCGGACCAAATGGATTCCCTGGAGAGCCTGGAAAGTCAGGAATGCCAGGTAGAGATGGGTCACCAGGTCCTATGGGCATACCAGGACCAAAGGGTCATACAGGGGCACCTGGAATAGGAGCACCAGGAAAACCAGGCCAAAATGGCGCTCCAGGTATGCCTGGGTCAATGGGACAAAAAGGTCCTCAAGGACCAGCAGGACAGCCAGGCGCTCCAGGTCTGCCAGGTACTGGCAAACCTGGATCATCTGGACTTCCAGGAGAACGGGGAGTGCCCGGAACCCCAGGTACAACAGGCCAAAAGGGAGAACCAGGACCAATGGGTCACACAGGTCAGACAGGTGCTATTGGCCCAATAGGTCCACCTGGTCCTCAGGGTTCAAGGGGATTCCAGGGAGAGGCAGGTCCACAGGGACCTAAAGGTGACATTGGTTTGGTCGGAGCACCAGGCCCAAGAGGTGCAAAGGGTGAGCAAGGTGCACAAGGCTTCTCAGGAAAATCTGGCGTTCCAGGTGCAGCAGGTCCTCCAGGTCCAATGGGTCATATGGGGCATCAGGGTGCCAAGGGCGAACCAGGATTTACTGGTGCACCAGGTATCCCAGGTAGCAAGGGGCCACCAGGAGAAAAGGGACATCCAGGACATCAAGGGCCAGCAGGTGCAAGGGGTGAAAATGGTATTCCTGGAGCAAGAGGACCAACTGGCCCAGTAGGACCTTCTGGTCCACCAGGGCTTAAGGGTCACCCAGGACTTCCAGGCCCCCCTGGTCCAGCAGGGCTCACAGCCAAAGGAATTTCTGGACCTCAGGGTCCTCCAGGTATTCCTGGTGCCAGAGGTCATGATGGTCTTCCAGGTCCAGCAGGACCTCCTGGGCCACCTGGACCCCCAGGTGAGATTGTTTATCACCACGAGAAAAGTATGCCAATTAAATCTCATGAGATGGTAATGCCTGTTAGTCACGAGCTGATGAAGGCTCCCATGTCAGCATTCACAGCTCTTCTAACCACAGCTTATCCTAATGCTGGAACACCAATTGTATTCAACCAGATTGTTTACAACGGAGAGAATCACTATGATCCTAGCACTGGCATATTCACCTGTCAGGTTCCAGGACTTTACTACTTTTCTTTCCATATGCATGTTAATGGAGCAAATGCATTGGTAGCACTTTACAAAAACAGAGAACCAGTCATGTTCTCTTATGATGAGTACAACAAAGGTTTTCTTGACCAGCTGTCTGGCAGTGCTGTCCTCATGTTGCATTCCCATGACACAGTGTACATCCAGGTTCCAGATGACCAATCCAATGGCATTTATGCTGATGATAATGTTCACTGTTCTTTCTCTGGCTTCTTGATTGCCTCAACGTGATAAACACACTCAAGAAAACCTCAGTCTTTCTATTTCAAAAATTGTCTGCCTTCATACTCCTTTTCTCATTGCCCCAAGTCATGCAGAATGAAAAAGGATGACTAATTTAGAAAACAAGTTTGTGACTTGTTGATTTACGTAAGGCCTATTTGTATGGAAATATTTTGATAATTGTTATGGAACACCAATAAAAATTATTCAAGAATTAGAAAACGGACCTACTGCATTTGCTTAAAGCCTAAACCGATGGTTACATATTAAAATGGTGCTATATGTTTGCCTTTTTCCTGTGCTCACATTTTAACAAAAGGAGCTTGTGTTTAGTATGCTTATAATACAGAGTATGTTAACACACAGTCTCTTTAGGAGACATTAAGTGAGCCAGGCCTTGAAATAAATGGATTTCAAAGTGAATGATAATGAAAATGTTTTTTTTTTGTTTGTTTTGTTTTTTTCATTTAATGCTGTAATATCTCACAAGGTGTGCATTATAATAATCAACACAAATAAAGTTTTAGTGCCAGTGCTTCTGTTTGTTTATGACTGTGGTAAACGGTTAATACTTTCCAAAGGGAAGTGCTCAGTACAAAGACCTTTACTTTTTCATTCTAAAAGATATCTTACCCTGACATCAAACTTTGTAAAACTAACTTATCATAAACATTTAAAATGTTATTTAAATAAGTCAAAATCTGCGTTCTATCCCAGTTTGATAAACAAACATAAGATCTTTAGACTTTTTATAAGAATTAAAATACATTCTGAAATGCTATTTATAAACAGTGTATAAGAGAGTTATAAGAGGGTTATGTCTACATACCCCGAAATGCAGATGTATTGTAATTATGGTCAATGCCAGCAACAATGTCTTTCCAAAAGTCAGAAGTGATTTCAGCTCCTTGCTAGGGTTAAAAAAAATCACAAATTAAAACATTAACAAATGACAACATTTGTTTTAAGTAAACATTAACCTTGAAGCTAATTAACAAATTCTACAATAGAAATCTAGCATTTTTGAAAAGCATTGATTTATTATTTTACCTTATCCAACATATCTACCACTCTGGCACAGAGAAGAGCCCCAGGGAGGTCAAAATAGTTGTCATAAAAATAGTATTTTGCTGCAACAAATAAATGCACCAAATCACATATTTAGGCAATGACAGTTATTTGAAACTAACAATCAAATGCTAAATATATATAACACTTGTCATATTGTCAAAAAAATAAAATAAAAATAAAATTAACTATCCTCAAGAACACATCCTTACCAGATCTTGTGTACGAGGTATTGAGGCTATTAAAATGCTTCCATTCTCTTTTTGGACCATAATGTTTTATGATGTCGTCAGTACTAAGGTTTTTAGTGCCATGAGTTGCTCTAAAAATAAATATGTTTTAAATAGATTAACAGCTTAATATAACAGGTTACAAGAAGTTTAGTTATTTCCTAATGTACAATAATCTTTTTCTAAAAAAAAGAGCTATAAAAGTTACTGCTCAGAAATAATTCACGCACATTAGTCATACAAAACTTGACTTACCGCAAGACAGTACCATCCTCTGCCAACTTGACCAGGTTGCCCTCCTCAAGGTCCACCACAAGACCTTTAAAACTGGTCACATGACAACAAGCAACTGTGTTTGTGTACTAGAGAAACAAACAGGCTCATACTAGGATAACAACTTATTACTTTGTAATAAAACTAACAGCCTACACAAATGTATTCATATATATTGACAATTAATCTATTTTAATAATCTGTATTAATAATAAGAATACTTGCTTGAAACAAGATTCGGTTTGTTAATAAGTAGGACTGGAAGTAGGATGATATATATCGCGACGACAGTATAAAGTGTCTATTGTTACAGATTTTGCTAAACATAAATTTCCAAAGTAGCACATGCATGATATACTCAATTGTCTTATATTATAATAATTCGTTACATTTATATAGCTCTTTTCTAGACACTCAAAGCACTTTACAGTGTCAGGGGTCTCTCCTCATCCACCACCAGTGTGCAGCATCCACCTGGATGATGCGACGGCAGCCATAGTGCGCCAGAACGCCCACCACACAGCTTACTGGTGGACAGGAGACAGAGTGATGAAACCAATCGGAATATGGGGATGATTCGGAGGCCATGATGGTCAGAGGCTAATGGGCAAATTTGGCCAGGATGCCGAGGTCACATCTCTACTCTTTTCGAAAGACATCCGGGGATTTTTAATGACCACAGAGAGTCAGGACCTCGGTTTACCGTCTCATCTGAAGGACAGTGCTTTTTGGCAGTATAGTGTCCCCGTCACTATACTGGGGTGCTAGGACCCACACAGACCACAGGGTGAGCACCCCCTGCTGGCCTCACTAGCACCTCTTCCAGCAGCAACCTAGTTTTCCCAGGAGGTCTCCCATCCAGGTACTGACCAGGCTCAGCCCTGCTTAGCTTCAGTGGGCAACCAGTCTTGGGCTACAGGGTTATATATCCTCAACAAACCTACGGCCTGTGTATTTTAATGTTAATCAAACAACAAAATTAAGAGAAATTCATTCACTGTTCTTGACTGAACAACTTTTGTATTCATCTCTAATAAGACTTAATTTATATTTAAACAAAATTATGCGTATTATGAGTTTTATTTTTACATTTGATTATTCAATTTCTGTAACATTTCTTACTACATGTTAAATAAACCTAATGTACCTGAAAAAACCTTTACATTTATTTAATTGGTATCTTTGTTCTATTGTATTTGCCCTATTGTTTTTAATTTGCATATTTTGAAAGCAAAAATGAAAGAAAAAGAATACATACACACACACACAACTATATACTATGTACTTGTATATAGTATTTTGTAACATTTATCAATCTGTGTGTTTTGACAATATATAGGCATTGATCATGAAAATTCTGGTTCCATGCAAGTACTCTCATAATTTTGTTAATATCTGTTAATAAAACTCACCAGAAATCCCAAGTAGCAGGTGTTAAATGAAGCAGATCTTTATCATAGCCCTTGTGTTCCACCAGGTACCGTGCAAAACTCTCATAGATCAGCTGCACACAGACAGTTAAAAGAAAAATATATAAGTACTAAGTGGAGTGACATAAATATGTCAGGCCTAACCATTAATGAAGCTTCACCTCGAGCTACAGTAAGGCTTTATTTGGCTGCACATAAACTACACGTCAAATGAAATCAACGCAAATGGTGTTTGCATGCACGTCCTTTTGGAATGACAGATAATGGAGACACACCTCTCGCATTCTCAATGTGTTCTCACAAGGCCTGCTGAATTGATCGAGCATTTAGTTTAGCGCATCAACACTGTTATGCGTCAGGTCCAGTAATGTAAAGCAGACATAACAAATCATGTACTTATGATTTATCATACCCATTGCGTAAGTGTTCGCGCGGGGTAAGCCCTGTTATGCGCTTGAGGTCGGTTGTGTCACGATATGCATGATGCCAGTGCGACTCACCCTGGAGGTCTCCTTCAAATTGTATCGACAGAGCGTGTGGTCCAAATCAAAGCCAATTACATCACAATCCGACAGCGAGAAGTGTTCGCTCATTGTATAGCCTTTAGAAGGAATGGAAGATGTGAACTGTGAAGACTACAGAATCGTAATGTCTTGCAGTGACAGCGATTACTTAAAGCTGTCGATGCAGCTCGCTCGGTGGCGGGAGTCTGCAATGTATTTGTCTATTCTGCAACACGTGGGATAGCGGCGACAACAATGTCACAAAAGACCGCAAGCCGTGTTTCTACGGAAGCGGTTTCAAAAGCGCAGTCATCCACAGAACGTGTATCGGCACTTAACGCGGAAATAAAACGGTACCGGTTAAAACACTGCATATGAACAACACGAATCTTTGAATCATACTTGCATACACGAACGTAGGAATATCTAAATATTCGCGCATTTCCGGGTGTTGTTACCGTAATAACGCGAACAAAATGGACAGGCATACGTCACTTTTAATTATTGAACATTTGTCAGTTAACGTTATGCCTGGGGGAAGCTGCAAAATAAATGATTATTTTCACGAATAAAATGTTGTGGGTTTTCCAGTCACTGATTGCAATGTGTGCCTGTGTTCTCTTTATTCGGTCTAAACTAACAAAAATAAATAAACAAAAGAAAATAACTAGTGGCTACAAACGCTTAAATAGCTTAAATGCCATGTGTGCAAATATCAGAAAATTATTTTACACCAATTCACAGTGTTAATAAAACGTACCAAATAAATTATCATAAAAAGCTTATCATAAAATAAAATATTTACAAAATTAACAAATAGTCTCATATAGTTACATAAATTAAAACTTAAAATAGTTTGGGATATCCTGGATATATATATATATACCTACTTCCAAAATAGCATGTAATATAATGCTAGCAGACGGATAGCCTACCAAATAATCACAGAGCCATAAACTTAATTCAAGTCCAGTCACCTTTAATTAATAGTGATTTATTAACAGAGAAAGCAGGTTCACAGTATTAAATAGGAAAGTAACAGAATCAATCATGCAAAATTGTGCTATAAAGCACAATATGACTTTGACACAATAGTGTCATTATTTAGCTCTAATCAGTTCAATAACTGTGTAAAGTTCATCAATTATGCAACAAGTTAATCCAGAGATAAGCAATTGAAGACAGTAGTGTCATTATTCAGCTCTAGTCATTTAAGTGTTGGTTCAGTTCAGTTCGATAACTGTGTAAAGTTCATAAATTATGAAACAAGTTTTATTCAGTGATTAGCAATTGAAGACAGTGTCATTATTCACGTTGATTCAGTTTATTAATAGTGTCCATGTTGCAAAATTCATCAATTATTAAAAAATTAGATTAAGCTGTGAAGCAGAAAACAACAGTTATATTACTCACCTTAATTTCGGGTTACATTTTTTTTTTTTTTAAATATACAAAGTTACTTATAGTGACTAAAATGTCTGTTGGGGGACCTTCAAAATAAAGTTACCCATTTCAGATTATGTTTTGTTGTCATCTGATAGTGTCAGTACTGTCAAATCAATAATATTACTGAATAATAAAAGTCTTTCAGATCCCAAGTAAACAAGCCAAAGGCAACAGTGGCAAGGAACCCAAACTCAGGTGACAGAAATGGAAGGAAAAAAATCCTTGGGTGAAACCAGTCTCAGTCGCCTGACCAGTTCTCCTTTCAGGATACGTTACACCGGTATTTTAGATGGGAAAGAAGTATTGTGGTCTATCCAGCAGGTTAAAACATGAAGGCAGAGCTGCTGTTAAGCCAGTAGAGTGTGTCAGCCTCCTAAACAACATCTTCAAAAATCATTGGTAAAAAGTGCATGATCATATGAATTAAAAGTTTAATGACTTTTGTAAGGATTTCATTTTACATGAATGATCTGCTAATTATTAGGTCATGTTGAATAAGTTGATTATTAAACTATTAAACACATTATCTCAAATTTCTAGCTATGTGAATATAAAATAAGTGGTTAAGCATTATATAATGTGTGTTAATGATTTATTAATGAAAGTTATTTGAAAGTGTCACCTTAATCTATTTTTTTCAACAATAACAATAAAGAATTATTATTCTTTCATTCATTCTACATTTCTTAACTTCATTACTTAAAGCTACTACAGTTTGACGTGAAGTCTGTTGTGTGGGAAGCCAAGTGAGGAGGGTAGATCTAAAAGCTACAGTAATAAAACAATACAGAGGTTTAAGTTCAACTTCAGAAGGTGTCAGTGGGGTGAAGATATTGTGACAAAACTGAGATAAGGAAGAGGAACGTGAGCTGGCCTCGCCGCCAGAGGAACGTCAGCGGACACCGCCGCCTGAGGAACGTGAGCTGGCCTCGCCGCCAGAGGAACGTCAGCGGATGCCGCCGCCTGAGGAACGTGAGCTGGCCTCGCCGCCAGAGGAACGTGAGCTGGCCTCGCCGCCAGAGGACCGTCAGCGGACGCCGCCGCCAGAGGAACGTGAGCTGGCCTCGCCGGCAGAGGAACGTGAGCTGGCCTCGCCGCCAGAGGAACGTGAGCTGGCCTCGCCGACAGAGGAACGTGAGCTGGCCTCGCCGACAGAGGAACATCAGCGGACACTGCCGCCAGAGGAACGCGAGCTGGACTCGTTGCCAGAGGAACGCGAGCTGGCCTCGCCGCCAGAGGAACCTCAGCGGTCACCGCCGCCAGAGGAACCTCAGCGGTCACCGCCGCGTCCGGAACAGAGAGAGCGGTCACCGCCGCGTCCGGAACAGAGAGAGCGGTCACCGCCGCGTCCGGAACAGAGAGAGCGGTCACAGCCACGTCCGGAACAGAGAGAGCGGTTACCGCCGCATCCGGAAAAGAGAGAGCGGTCACCGCCGCGTCAGGAACAGAGAGAGCGGTCACCGCCGCGTCAGAAACAGAGAGAGCGGTCACCGCCGCGCCAGAAACAGAGAGAGCGGTCACCGCCGTGCCAGAAACAGAGAAAACGGTCACCGCCGCGTCCGGAACAGAGAGAGCGGTCACAGCCACGTCCGGAACAGAGAGAGCGGTCACCGCCGCATCCGGAAAAGAGAGAACGGTCACCGCCGCGTCAGGAACAGAGAGAGCGGTCACCGCCGCGTCAGAAACAGAGAGAGCGGTCACCGCCGCGCCAGAAACAGAGAGAGCGGTCACCGCCGCGTCAGGAACAGAGAGAGCGGTCACCGCCGCGTCCGGAACAGAGAGAGCGTTCACCGCCGCGTCCGGAACGGAGATAGCGGTCGCCGCCACTTCGGGAACAGAGATAGCGGTCGCTGCCGCATCAGGAACAGAGATAACGGTCGCCGCCGCATCAGGAATGGAGATAGCGGTCGCTGCCGCGTCAGGAACAGAGATAGTGGTCGCCGCCACATCCGGAATGGAGATAGCGGTAACTGCCGCATCAGGAACGGAGATAGCGGTCGCCGGCACTTCGGGAACAGAGATAGCGGTCGCTGCCGCGTCAGGAACAGAGGTAGCGGACGTCTCCGCCCCCGCCGCAAAGTAGGGGCGCATCTGCGCAGCCTCGGCCCTATAGGCGTCCATCTCCACCAGGCAGGCGTAGATGTACTCGAAACGAGCTGCTGACGCCGCCTCGAAGGACATCCCCGCCGTCTCGGGAACAGAACGGGGGGACGCCGCCTCCTTGAAAAAAAAATTCCTCCCCGCTGGACCCATTTGTGCTGGCTGCATTCTGTCACGTTGGAAGGAGGAGATCTGGGTCCAAATGCAGGTAAGAGAATTTAATAAAACAAAACACAAACAAGCACAAACAAGGCCAACACGGCACACACAACTTAAACTCAAAAGAACAAAGCAAGAACAAGGTCTAGAGCCGGGATCAGTAACACAGAAACAAACCACACAGAAGACAATGCAGCCAGAATGAGCAGTGAGACATGAGAGTTCTTATAGACCAGATAATAGTGAGCAGGTGTGAGTGTAATCAGTGCTAATGACAAGACAGGAGTGAACAATCAGGGAAGTGCAGTGCAAGGGGAACAGCGACCTCAGGTGGCTGAGGGAAACCCCACAGCCCAGATCATGACAAATAAGTTCCATCAGAGGGCACTGGTGAGCAACAACTGCATCAAACAGGAACCTATCGCAAATTGGACAGTGATCAAATGTGAAGCGTCACAAGTATGGGAAATTATGACAACACAGAGTACCATACATAAAGCCAAAGGCAGATAAGGTCACTTATCTATACTGTGCCACATGTCAACATCATAGGACCATATAACTAATTGGAACAGTAAAAATGTTTTTTTTTTCCTTGAAATTTAAAGGGGTCATGAACTGTAAAAAGAGACAAAGCAATAGTGATTATGTAATGAAAACAGTTACTCTGTTTTGTTGGGACATCACTGTTGGATCCAATATAGGCAGCACACCATCGTCTTTTAGTTTCAATCTTTTTGAAAATCATGCATAGAATTGTGTCGCTCCAGTTACAGATGTAACCTCGGTTCCCTAAGATAAGGGAATCTTATTCCTTAAGGTGCCATCACTTGGCACCTCCCCCTTAGTGGGTGGAGGTGCCAAGTGCATTTGCATCTTGCATTGTTATACTTAATTCACCCTTGAAAACTAAAATAAGCAGAGCGTGGAATAGGTTAACACATGGGGTGCACAAACTGGGCCCTGGAGGCAGGCACGTGCAGAGGGGGGGTGCGGGGATTGGGGGGGGGGGGGGTTCCCAACAAACACAGAACGTTGCCACAACGTAGCCAACCTTTTAGCAACGTTGTAACAACATGGCTAAAAGGTTGTTGGTTCTACGTTGTGTCCTCGGGTTGTTACTACGTTGTCACAATGTTGCCATTCTACCACGGTTCAGAGTCATCTCTGAAAGTTGTGCTTAGGCTGTCTGGACAACCACTGTACGACATTTACTCGTCACTGTTCCGAAGCGCTTTTTAAATTAGAACAGACAGTTGGGCCGTTATTATTCTTCAAGCCAGGACGTGAGTATTGCTTTTTGATACCTCTCAGATAAATATGTAAATATCCTAACAAATCCTTTAATTCTCGTGTCCAATGAGAGATTTTTTTTTCTGTTAATGGATGAACAGAATAGCTGATAATTCACATACCGAGTGTTAGTTCAGGTCGAGTTTGGTGTAATGCGAACTATATTTCTTTCAGTATTCAGATATCATTCCTGGTGTTTGGTGACTTGTGCCTGCCTACTGGATTCTGCGTTTGCCTCTGCCATCTGGATTTGTTGATCTTTCTTGGACTGTTTTCTCCCTACCGCCTTGCCTGACTACGATCACCTGACCGCCGTATTCTCCCGTCCAAAGTCCGCCTCATCGATGTTAAGTTAAAAAGAACAATATCAATGAACGATTTTTAATAATAAACATTCTGTAAAAGTATTACATACTCATCCTGTGTATATAACACGCAAGGGAAAAAAAAAGCTTTATTTATAATCTGTCATGAAAAAATACATGTAGTAAAAACGTCGCCTCACGGTTGATGAATGTCGCCGAACAACGTTGCCACAGCCTTTTCGCGTCTTACATTCCCACGTTGTTACAACGTTGCGAGCACGTAGAAGGCGACGTTGCCATTATAAAAATGGAACGTTGCACAGACGTCGCCACAACGTAAATGTGTTTGCTGGGTTTGGAGGGTGCTCGAGCACCCGCCCCTTTTGCTCAGATGCCTAAAGTGCCCTTCTGTCAAAGGTCTGCTCTTTTTTTTTTTTTTTAAATGTAATGCAGGGCTCGCAAAATCGCTAGCCCGACGTCCCGGGGCTATTGTGTTTTCCAGTCGGGCTACCAAAATGTTTGACCGGCTGCCCGACGGGCCATCGTAAAGTAGAGGGCATCTGCAAAAACTCCTCAATTTAGTTGTATCAAATTTAAGGCCATAAAAAGTTTTAAATATGTTAAATAGTATAAGAAAATACTTAATTATAATTTAAGAGGTCTTACAGTTGGGGACGGAAAGACCAGAATCGCGATAGGGCTGGATTAATCTTCAAAAGGCAATGATGTCATTGAATAAATATGCATGCTGTAGATTTCAAAGTCAAAACGCGGCACTGATGTCTTTATATGAATGTATCTGAAGGGAACCGACTGTCCTCAGAAACATGTCGTTGTCATTTTCATTTATTGCCTGATAAAACAGCGTTAATGCTGATTTGTATACAGCCGTTACTAGGGAAACCTTAATATTTCAGCGCTCTTAAAGCGCCCCCTTGTGACAGAGAATGACTTTTTCTTTTCCATATTTTTTCAGCTCTTTATGGTCAAATTATTGCAATTATCGACCTACGTTGTTATGCAGCGAACACAGTTGTGTGAAAGAAGTTAATGTGCCTTCTAAAAATCTAAACAAATAAGACAGTAATATGTTTTAAATAAATATAATAAATGATATACTCGATTTATCCCTTTTAATGGTATAAAGGCTGAAATTCCATTGTATAAGATATTTTGTTTTGTTTTGTGTGAAGCTGTATCTGAATTATAAATCATGCCATTTTATGCCTTAATATTCTACCGTACATTGTCAAATCTACACTGTAACCGATTTTTGTAATTTGAACAGTATTTTACTGTAATATCTACAGTAAGATACTGTAAAATGTATATACAGTATTTTACTGTAAACTGCAAAGGATTATGGGAAAATATATGATCACTACTGTAATTATCCACTACTGTAAATCCGTTTACAGTAAACTACTGTAAATTTACAGTAGTGAACTTGCCTGCGAAAAATTGACCAATGGCAAGGGCGATTTTTTTTCTCTCCTGCTGAGAGGAAGTGGCGGTAAAAAGGACAAAAGGAGAAATGTTGCACCAATAACTTGACAAAAAGGTTAGTATATTATTTCTGTTTTATGAAAAACTGAACAATTTTAAGATGTTTTCACTTGTTAACAGCAAACTAACAATATTCATCGTGTTTTGCATGTCGGTAGCCTTTTTTTCTGACTGACGGCCGGGGCGCCGCCATAACGGTGAAAACATGGACTGGTGAGTAACTTAAGGTGACATATATTAGTCGAAATAAACTTTAGTGAAACCGAGAAACGCGTTTGTATATTGTGCTGCCCTTTAATGCAAGTTAGCTCGTCTGACGAGCCCTTAACGTTACTCAAGCTTAACGGCGAACTGAGGTGAAATACTGAGGTAACGTAAAGTGCGTTAAGCAACACCGCTTTTTCTGTGGAGATTTTAAATAGTATTTTCAAGCCCTTCTTTTACTTGTTATTTTAAAGTTTGGTCTGGATGTCGTCTATAACGTCGGAGGTGTATTTTGGATCTTCTTCTTGTGAATGACTGCCATAGTATCGACGATAACATGAACTGGTAAGCTAATAATGTCCATAAGCCGAAGTTGACAAACTCAACGTTAGTCACAGAGCAGCATAATATCGTTTCAACGCTGCTTCTTTATAGCTGACAAGGTAATTCTCTTCAAATGATGTTTAAGTAAGAAATGTGTGTATCAATGTCGTATGTAACTTTATAGACGGTCCCTAAATTCAGTGACAGACGTGACATAAACAGCGCGCTAACATGAAACACTGAGGTAAAACTGAACACCGCGGTTAACTGCATATTTTGTGTTTTATTTTCAAGTTTGTGGTCTCGTGGTCATGTCGTCTGCATCAGAGGTGTATTGGAGCCTTTTCTGGTGATTGCCGTCGTCGCAGTGCAAACAACAGGTAACGTTAAGCTTTTGCTTTCGTCAACTTAACTAATGTTAACGTTACTAAATTAGCCACAGGCTGCTGTTCTCCACTAACTCACAGAACGGGTTAACATTTTAAAGAGAGTAACGGGCTAGCAATATATTAATATAGCAAGTTTTGCTAATAAATATTATAAATGTTTATTTTATTAAAAATGTAAATTGTATTACTGTACAGTAGTTGTCTTTTCTGATCATAAACTATAGTAACACTAAAAGGGTGTTGTGACACTGTCTGTTACAGGAGATTTCTCCAAGCACTAACTGGATGCTGACCATCAGATGCAGAATCATCATACAGCCAGCTGTCCATTTTACAGACATGCAGAATAAGGTAACCTAAAACATATTTTGTTTTACATTGCATTTACATTCATGCATTTTTCAGATGCTTTTATCCTAAGCAAGTTATATTGTATTTAAAGTACACATTTGTAAGGTATTTATTTCCTGGGAATGTTTTTTATTACCATCAAGATTGCGTTTGCATGCGCATTAAAATTATTTCTATTAAACCAGCATTTAAACAGCAAAATGCAGCTGCTTCAGGTATCTTTAACTTACTGTAACCTTTAAATTCATAATAGCAATCTTACTGTCTGTCAATTTAGATTATTGTTACTGTAAAGCAACAAATATAGATTTTTAATCATAGTAGGCCTATTATATGCACAGACTTTCTAGGAAACACACACCTGTTTAGAATGTTTATATGAACAGATTGGTTAGCATTTAGCATGGTCTGTGGCAGACTTTACTAAGTGTCAGGGCAACAAAATTCAATAAACAAGAATGTAATAAGTGATTTAAATCAAGAAGAAAATATTGTCTTTTTGCTCCATTTAGTAAAAACGGTTCTTAACAAAGCCATGTTGTGCATCTCTGCACACAGCAGTGTTTCATTACTGAATGAATTTACCTTTTTTAAACACCTAGAATCAGTGACTTACTGACCCATCCATAAAATTCTTTATAAAAAATTTCAAGAAAGTTTCTTCAGTTGTTTTTCTTACTACTGCGTTCGTATGTAGTATATAATTTTTTTTTAAAATGCATACAGCACCAAGTTTGACAGTTGAGGCAAATTCTTTAAACACTGTTTTTCTTGTGCTTGCAGGTTCGTTCAGACAGTCAACCTTTGTGGCAGCAAATGCATTGACAGTCACAGATCAGATGGACTTCTGGAAAGAGGGTGCAAACAACAAGCATCAGCCTGAATTCCATTCTGCTGTTTCTCATCAGAGAGCTTGTCAACTTTGACTCAAAATTACTAAAATTTAACACAACACAAACTCATTTTTACTGTATGATTTTATTTTATTTACACTACCAGACAAAGCTTTTGAACAGTAAGATTTTAAATGTTTTTAAAGAAGGTCTCTTCTGCTCACTAAGCCTGCATTCATTTGATCCAAAGTACAGCAAAAACAATACACTTTTGAACCATTTTTATTATTTAAAATAACTGTTTTCTTTTTGAATATATTTAAAAATGTAATTTATTGCTGTGATCAAAGCTTAATTTTTAGCATCATTACTGCAGTCACATGATCCTTCAGAAATCATTCTAATAATTTGATTTTCTGCTCAAAAACTATTATTATGATGTTGCTGAAATTATTATAATGCTAAAAACAGTGGAGTACATTTTTTTCAGGTTTCTTTGATGAATAGAAAGTTCAGATAAACAGCATTTATCTGAAATAGAAATAGTTTGTAACATTATGAATGTCTTTATTATCACTTTTGATCAATTTAAATCATCCTTGCTAAATAATATTTTTCTATTCATCAAAGAATCCTGAAAAATCTAAAAATTAAATAAAATGTTTATCAGCATACTAGAATGATTTCTGAAGGATCATGTGATACTGAAGACGAGTAATGATGCTGAAAATTCAGCTTTGATCAAAGGAATAAATTAAATTTGGATCAAATTAATGCAGGCTTGGTAAGCAGAAGAGAATTCTTTAAAAAAATCTTAGTGTTCAAAAACTTATGACTGGTAGTGTACTTACTTATTTTTGCTTTTCAGTATGTGTATGTTTGCCATGATACAAAGTCTCTGTACTTTTAAAAAGAAAATGTTCAACAATTAAAAAGAATATTATCAGAACTAATGCTTATGAGTTATTGTGATTTTTATGGGGTTGGGGTGGTAAAAATCTTGAATTACAGTGCTGTAGGTTAATTGGATTGTTTTTACAGGTAAAAAATGTTTAAAATAAATGAAAATAAACTCTATAGTACTGATACTGTAATTGAAAATACAGTAAAAATACTGTAATTGAAGATACAGTAAAAACACTGTAAATTAAATTACAGTAAAATTACTGTAAATGAAATGACAGTAAATACCTTTTAGTACTGTAAATGCACTTACAGTAATAATACTGTAAACATTTTTACAGTAACTTACTGGCATCCAGCTGCCAGTAAGTTACTGTAAAATGTACAGCAAACTTTTTACAGTGTACTCATACTGTTCATTTTACTTCTGCGGCTCTTAAAAAGGGTCACAAATTGCCTTGAATTGATATTTAAAATATTTTAAATAGTGAAATAAAATTTCTATATTCTGCAGTAAAGCCTGTTGTCTACAATCTTACAATACAATACATCAGGGGCCACATATAGTTTCAATAGTGACCACTCAGAGTTTAATATAACAGCTGTTCTTTATTATTGTGTTTAACAGAGAGAAGAAAATCTTTAGGTTTGACAATTTAATACACAACAATTTCTAATCAAAATGAATAGGTCCAAGGAAAATATTTTTTATCTTTTAAACATTAAAATGGTCTTTTATGTTCTGTTTCTTTCTCAAAACTGCTTCACAGCATTGGCTGCTAGAGGCCACTGTAATAATACATATATGTGACCCTGGTCCACAAAACCAGTCTTAAGTAGCACAAGAATATTTGTAGCAATAGCCAAAAATACATTGTATCGGTCAAAATTATATATTTTTCTTTTATGGCAAAAATCATTAGGATATTAAGTAAAGGTCATGTTCCATGAATATATTTTTTTTAAATTTCCTACCATAAATATACCATAAACTAGTAATATGCATTGCTGAGAACTTCATTTGGACAACTTTTAAGGCGATTTTCTCAATATTTAGATTGTTTTGCACCCTCAGCTTCCAGGTTTTCAAATTGTTGTATCACAGACAAACATTGTCCTATAACAAACCATACATCAATGAAAAGCTTATTTACTCAATTTTGAGAAAAAAAAAAAATACACTTATGACTGGTTTTGTGGTCCATGGTCGCATTATCAGCAAGGAATGTGTCACAATATACAGTACAGTATTGCTGTACGGATGTTTTGAGCACAGCCCTATTTATGGAGCCCCTTTTATAGTGAAAAAAATATGACTGATTCTGTTGTTTGAGTCCTGAAACGCAATTAAAACTTAAATTAATTCATAATTTGTCTTATTAATGACATTGTTATTTGTTACATAAGTAACTGGATGCCTACAATGAGGTGATGGACCCTAGGGGCTCTTTAATGCCTTCTTTCAGATGCCCTTTTTATACTTTGAGCACCTGTCCCTTTAAAGGTCTCTGCACGGCCCTGCCTGGAGGGCCGGTGTCCTGCAGAGTGTAGCTCCAGCCCCATTTAGACACACCTGAACCAGCTATTCAAGCTTATATTAGGCATACTAAAAACTTCCCAGCAGGTGTGTTGAGGAAAGTTGGAGCTAAACTATGCAAGACACCAACCCTCCAGGACTGAGTTCGAGTTCACATCTCTATATGAAGTTGACTTATGTCTGAGCATTTCTTAAAAATGTTCAGTAACAGTTTACAATAAGGTGTCATTTGTTAACATTAATTAACATATTAACTAACATGAACAATACATTTATTACACTATTTATTAATCTTCTGTTAATGTTAGTTAATAAAAATACAGTCGTTCATTGTTTGTTCATGTTAGTTCACAGTGCATTAACTAATGTTAACAAACAACTTGTGATTTTAATAATGCGTTAGTAAATGCTGAAATTAACATTAACTAAGATGAATAAAAGCTGTGGAAGTAATGTAGTTAACTAATGTTAGCTAATGAACCTTATTGTAAAGTGTTGCCAAATATTTTATGTTGCAGGTTTGGAACAACATGAGGGTGAGTAAATGATAAACTACCTGGCCATGGCCCAACAGTCCACTGGCTCCACTGGGCTACCTTGTCCCTTCAGCTCTGCCTTGGCCTGTTGTGAACCATCCTTCACCTCGGGACCTTACTCCTCTAGCTACGCCTCGTCCCTCCATCCCTCTGGATCCTCCTCGTCACCCTGGCTCTCCGCTTCCACCTCGGGCTCCTCCACCACCTGCGACCGGCGGTTGGCCCCCTGGAGTCATCAGCCCTTTCTCCTCCATGGCTCCTCTCTCTGTTGGCTCCACCGTGGGCTGTTATCATGGCTGTGGCCTGGGTCCCGCCTGGCTCCTCCCACTCCAAGTCCCTTCTGTCTCTGTCCTGGCTCCTCCCTCTGTCTGGTCCACCCTCGTTCCTCCTTGGCTCCTCCCTCCATTGGCTCCACCCAGGACTCTATTCGTTGTGCTCCTCCTGGGTATCCGTCCTCTTTCTAGGTTCCCACCTATGTCTCCCTCTGTTGTCTATGGCACGAGGACATGCCTTCCGGGAGAAGGGCGAAATGTCAGGATCATGGACCTTTTTTGTCATGTTTTGTCACTGTTTTGGTTCCTGTTTTTCCTTATTAGGTTTTTCCTTATTACAAATACAGATACAAATACTGGCTGCTTTGCACACCCCTAAATCCCATGCACCTGTGTTTCCTTATTACCCTTAGTATTTTAGTTCCTGACTGTTAATTTCTCCCCTGTCGTTGTTTTGTTTTAGTGCCTATTGTAGAATTTGTGCATTAAAGACTGTTTATGCTTATTCATGCCTCCTGCGTGCTTCCTGCTACAGCGTTACATGACAATGCCAGAGTGACTGTTGTCCAGAAAATCCGTAGAAAAAAAATCCCTAAACACCCTAAAATCCTTTAATATCTTTAATATTTTTGTAATAATTTTAAAACCTGAGGAAACTCTATTTCAATTTTTTTAGTTAATAATTTTTTAAGATGATAGAGCTTTGTGTAGATAACTTGTGTTTGCATAGAAAACCAGAGAATGTGAATATTATTAACTCAATTTGAGAAGTTAAAATTAGTTCAAGAATCTTGACTTGTTGAAGTGGTGTCACATTATAAATCAAGTTAAACAGTAGTCTTAGTTACCAATAATCTTTTTGGGCATTCTATTCTCAGTCACAAGTAGATGTACTTTACTGACTTCCAGAGTTCATTGCGGTATAAACACATTATGAATTTGCTTTGTTTTTGTTAGTATAATTTGATTGTTACCATTGTTGTGTTTGACATGCTGAATGTTAATGTCTGTGTGTGAGAAAACTAATTAAAAGACAGTATAATGTTTATAATACAGCTGTTAACACATTTGAATACATTGTGTTATTATTATATGCTGCATCAAATGTGCATTAATGAAGTCAGATTATTTACTTCAAAATATTTTGGTACATCTACGTCAATTTATGGTGTCAACTTCTTTGTTCTTTCAATATATATATTAAGATTGTCCCACCTAAGTGGTGCTGAAACAAATCAATGTACCTTAACCTTATAGCATATTATCCAAATTTACACTTTTGATAAATTTTTACTTTTTTTTTTTTAGTTTTTTTTTTTAGTTTATTTATTTATTTATTTATTTATTTATTTATCTTAGCTTGAATTGCAAACTGGATTATTTATTGCGTAATATGACCATCATTAAAGAGATTCCAGGTCTGAGGGCGTACTGAAGAAACAAACCTGCCTTAGAATCTAGTCTGTTTATGGCAGTTGCAGTTACAGTACGTGCTCTCCTAAACATTCAGCATTCTCAGTCTTTTACTTAAAATTTAAGATACGTTTCTGTAAAACGGCATTGACAGGACCATGGAGCGAAGAAAGATCTTGAACTTTGTCAGGGGAATTTGACCAGGAAATGCGAACAGATTTTTGACTGCAAGCAATAAATCGCCTGCTTTACTGTCGACTGTGCTTTGCTATCTCGTGTCACTGGTCCAAGGGTTTCCACAAGCTCACAGAATGGATGACGCGCTTCGTCTCAGGTTCACGAAGAATTTACTGGACTGAAATAAACCCCATGGGTCACTAAAATGCGAAATACTGCTTCAATTTAACCTGATATACGGGACTGGAGTACAACTTCACGATGGAAGATTTCAGAGAAAGGGTTATACTGTGCTGTCAAAGTGCTTTCCCGTGTTTCAGAGACCCGGCGAATAACACCTCATCTACCGCCGAGAAACCGGATATTAAAGTAATTGTAAACCAAGATGCTGTGAATAGAGCCAACATTAAATTACCTCCGACACCTGTGGAGAAAGCCGGCTACGTTTACGTTGCGCTGTACGACTACACGGCGCGCACGGAGAATGATTTGAGTTTTAACGCAGGTGATAAACTGGAACCACTCAGGAAAGAGGACGACTGGTGGTACGCGAGAGCACTCACCGGGATTTCAGCAAACAAAGAGGGCTACATTCCTTCTAATTATGTTGCACCCATAGAAAGCCTCGATGCTGAGCCGTAAGTATCTGTGCCCTGAAAAGTAAAGCAAATAAATTCAAATAAGTATTTTTAGAGATGGGATTAGTTGGGGAACAGGGTTTAGGGAGGAAGGATTTCCCTAAATTAGTTAGGTCAGAATGATGTCCTGCCTTCCAACATCCTTCTTTCTCAACACACCCAAGCTTAAAAATGAAGGGCTATTTACCAGAACCCTTGCTCTTCTTGAAAATAGTCATCACACCAGACAGAGATAAGTCAGTTTTTTTCATAATAACATTTCTAATAATCTTTTCATAATATTTCCAGTTTATACCACCACAGTACTGACAACTGAATGAAGTCCCCTAATTGTATAATGTTTTACAATGTATTGTATTGTGTACATAGACAGACCCTAATTGTGAACCTCTGCATTCAGCAAGATGAATATTATGAGGATTCCTAGCAGCAGCTGGCAACAGATTTAGCATTGTCTGTTGTTTCTTAAGTGAAGCTGGTTAATGTACATTGATCAACCAGGAAGTAAAGTACGAGCCTGTTAATGATTCCTAGGCTTTGTGCAGTATAGGTGTCATAAATCGATAAAAAAAAAATAGTTTTAAAAAAATAAAACCAATTTTTCAAAAAATCAAATTAAATCAAATAAATGTATTTAAAATTTGACACCTGCTGGAAGTTGTTTAAGTTTAAGTAAAGAGGTCAGAGCCAGACCAAATAACTCTGATAGTGATGAGCAGCTGTCTTCTGTGATGTTATCTTAAGTGACTTAATGTCACTATGCTTTGTCACTTTGGCGTGCTGAATTTCTGATGAATGGAATTTGTTAGACATAACTTTCCGGTTTTTCCAGGTCTGTGACCACCTACATAATGTGCTTGAGTGTGAATGTTTTGTAGCAACTTGACATACTTTGTAGTCAAATGTAGTCATTTGACAAGACTTGATTACAGTTCATTGTATTGCTGATGTATGACAGCATCATGTGTCAGTAACTCTTCAGCTGTACATGTATGATTTCTGTGTTGGAACATTTAAACACAACCTACTGAACGCAAGGTCTCTGCATAAGCAGTGTGTATGTGTCAACACTCATAAACACTGAGGAGACCAAAGGTTAGTTTATTATAAAAAAATGTTAGTCTTTATTTGAACATGGACCCTACCCTTCTGGTTCTCAACTGGCTAGCTTTAGAGGTTCAGAACACATGATATTATACTGGGAATGAAGTGGTAACCAACACATTACTAAATTCTACAGAAGTAAACTAAAATTCTTTAAAACCAAACACTGAAATCTATTAACATGATCATGAACTGCATAAGCTCAACAACAATATGCAAACTTCTTAAAATGGCATACACTGAATAGGAAAAGTGATAGTTTTGTAAATGCTTTAAACAACAGCACAACAGTGATATAACATGTAAAATAAACACTGGGCTAAATATTGCATTAGGGTTAAAGTCATTGCACACTGAGTCCGAAATTTTCGTATGCGTTTTTTTTTCATATTCATCATCTTTTCCTATCAAAATGCTTGTTATGGGTGTAAAAAAGGCAGAAAATCAAATCTGATCTGAATTTTTCATGATGGACGAAAGTTTTGGAGGCAGTTTGTAAACGTGATTGACATAACATGAGGTTGTATTTATTTTTTAACGTGCGAAAATTTCAGACAAGATATATTAGCAAGTGACAGGTCAGTTTACACCAAAATGCTAGACACACAATCTTTATGTCAGCAACAACAACAACAACAAAAAGTGTTTAAAAATGAATATAGATTTTATTGTTTGTTAAATTTTATTACTTGTATTTTGTGTTGGTTTTTCCTTGTTAAAACTTGGTGTGTGAGCTCTAATACTGGTTGATATTTAGATCAAATAACATTGTGCTGTTCTTCCACTGCAGATGGTATTTTCCAGAAACAAAGCGCTTGGAGGCTGAGAAGATGTTGACTTCTAAAGAGAACAAGAATGGAGCATTTCTAATAAGAAACTGTGAAAGCCAAGCAGGGGAGCTCTCACTATCAGGTACATTTGATGTGAAAGTTTGACATCATTTGGTTTACGTCACAAGACTTGACTTGAAAGATTAATGTCTTTACCTTCTATGCAGTGCAAGTATATACAACATATGTGACCCTGGACCACAAAACCAGTCTTAAGTCGCTGGGGTATATTTGTAGCAATAGCCAAAAATACATTGTATGGGTCAAAATTATTGATTTTTCTTTTATGTCAAAAATCATTAGGGAATTAAGTAAAGACCATGTTACATTAAGATTTTTTGTAAAATTCCTACTGTAAACCTATCAAAATGTAATTTTTGATTAGTAATATGCATTGTTAAGAACTTAATTTGGACAACTTTAAAGGTGATTTTCTCAGTATTTTGATTTTTTTGCACCCTTAGATTCCAGATTTTCAAATAGACGTATCTCGGCCAAATATTGTCCTATCCTAACAAACTATACATCAATAGAAAGCTTATTTATTGAGCTTTCATATGATGTATATATCTCAGTTTTGTAACATTTAACCTTATGGCTGGTTTTGTGGTCCTGGGTCACATATGTTTGTGTTTCTCAAGAGTCAAACCTGCAGAACTTGTTGGTTATGGCCACATGATCTGTTATGTCCCACAGCTTCACATGTATCAACATATCCTTGCTAGCACTCTGTTGTGAAAAGTTAAAGTAGTATGTATTCTTAAATGTATTCTTAAAGTCATCCTAGATTTAAAGACCAGAGCTAAATTATAAATATTTTCTGGCTATGTAAAGACTAATTTGTTTATCATTATTTACAGCTCATCTAACCAGTACAAGAGTTTCTTTAGTCAGTGATTTCCATTTGTTTTATGCTCAAATGTGGATGTGACGTTACATTTAGCTGTCATCAAAAGCACAGCTAAAGTTGAGTTTGAAATATGTGTTTTTTTTTTAACCAAGACCAATGTATCTGCTTCCTGATTAGTAACAAGAAAGATATGTATACAGTATGTTTCCTCATTCCAGAGTCATAGAGTCATGATTGACATTTGATGATAATGGAGGTAAACTTTTGATGAGGACTCTGGCCAAGGTGCCTGGTTATAGCAACAGCCAATGTCGTCAACCAACATGTGACTGACAGTAGCTGACTACTTACCAGCTCATCATCACTAGACTGTACCCTGAGCTTTCAGTGCCACTCCCTGTATCTTAAACTACACAAAAAACACAGACTCTTCCTAATTCCTCAGGCCAAAATTTGAGAGTTTGTGTTTTGTTCTCAGATAAAATTTGAAAGGGATGAATTCAGAATATTATGTTGTGGATCATTCTCATGAAAGGCAGAAAAAGAGGCCATTTCAGAAAAATAGGTACTGTGTACTTAGTACTGGCCTACTGTGGTTATACAATAAATGTAATTATTACTAGTCCAAGTCAGTTTATGATATCTAGATTTTTATGTTCTTCATAATCTGAATCTGTGCAATGGATTGTTTTCAGAGCAGTGACAAAAATTTGGATTTCAATAAGGGTCTGTATTAGCGACTCAAATTGATTTCCAGAGGCATTTTTACCTTTATATAGGCAATTTTAGCTAAGTGAAATTTAGCTAAGTAAATACTTAAAAAAATTATAAAACTCACTTTAAATATGAAACTAAAACTAGTAGGTAGGAGGTGGCGGAAATGAATGAGTGAGAGAGTGAGTCACTCAACTGTTCATTCAACCAATTCATTAAAATGGATGATTATTTAAGGATCGAATTAGCAGGAATCTTTATGAATGGATTATTTAATCATTGATTTGTTCAAAAAACTCTAATTCATTTAGGGGAAAAAAACAATGTGTTGCTTAGACATGCACAACTGTTTTGTTGCGGTTTTGTTTGTAATGTTTGTTGGTAAAATAAAACAAAAACAGACAACATTGTGTATAAAATAAGATGATACATGGTGGACAACCTCCACTGCTGTTTTAGTACCTTACTGACACGGTTATATATATATTTTTTTTTTTTTTCAGTTTTTTTCCTGTCATCAAAATCAGGATTAGAATTCACAGTCAAGCCCAAAATTATTCATACCCCTTGGAAATTCTGACTTAAAGTTACTTTTATTCAACCGGCAAGTTTTTTTTGACCGGAAATGACACAGGCTTCTCCCAAAAGATAGACGATGTACAAGAGGCATCATTGTGGAAAAAATATTTCTTAGGTTTTATTTACATTTGAACAAAAGGTGGCATGTTCAAAATTATTTATACCCTTTGAAAACTGTCACAGTCTATGGGAGAATCCAAAGTTTATACCATTCCAAATAGTCCAAGCTGTTCTAAAGCATTATATTACCCTGATTCAATGGGAACAGCTGTTTTAATCAACTCAACAGGTGAAAAACAGAAGCTCTCTGCTGTTGGTTTGTGGTCAGTCATGGCTAAGACAAAGGAGCTCACTGAGGACCTGCGGCTGCGCATTGTGGTTGCTCACAAGTCAGCAAAGGGCTATATGACCATATCTAAATGTTTTGAAGTTCCAGTGGCTACAGTGCAAAGTAGTATTAAAAAATAAAAGACGTTCCGCACTGTGGATCTCAGAGGACTTGTTTGGAAACCAAAAGTGACACCTGTGCTGGCCAGGAGGATAGTGAGAGAGGTAAAAAACAATCCAAGGATCACCACCGCAATGGCCCAGCCAAAGTCCTGATTAAAATACAATTGAGAATCTGTGGAGGGAGCTAAAGATCAGGGTGATGGCGAGGAGACCCTCCGACCTGAAAGAGTCATCGCTAAAGATGAATGGGCAAAAATACCAGTGGAGACATTCAAAAAGCTGGTCAGCAAATATAGGGAGCGTTTGATTGATGTAATAGCCAATAAAGGCTTTTCTATTGATTATTGAGAAGGGTATGAATAATTTTGGACATGCCACTTTTTGTTCAAATGTAAATAAAAGATGAGTAATATTTTTTTCCACAATGATGCCTCTTGTACATTGTCTTATTATCTTCTGTAAAAAATCTGTGTCATTTCTAATAATAAAAAAAAACTTGCTGGATGAATAAAAGTAACTTTAAGTCAGAATTTGCCAGGGGTATGATAATTTCGGGCTGTGACTGTATATGTGATCAAGCGTGGGTCACTATAAAGCCATTCAATTACACTGTAAAAAGTGGCATCCTGCAATTGTTACTTTAAAGAGCTATTTTGACTTGTTCTACGTTTACTTTTGTTGGTGTAAACATATATTTAGGTTAATTCAGTAATGTTAATAAATAATGTTTATTCACATTGTAATAAAAATGCTACTGGTACTGTTACCGCTCAGAATGACTTATTAGTCTTATTAGTCTTTAATCATGATTGAGGTTCTTGATGTGCTGTCTGTTTGTATTGCAGTGCTGGACAATGGAAAAGTAAAGCATTATAAAATCAGAAAACTGGATGCTGGTGGCTACTACGTGTCAAGAATTCGTAGTTTTTTCACACTGAGAGAACTAGTGGAGCACTACTCCAGAAATGAGGATGGCCTCTGTGTTTGTTTGGCAGAACCCTGTAAAAAAGTGTGTAACATTTACTATTACATCAATCTTTTTTTCTGTCAAAAAACAAAACAAAACATTGAAGGGTTTATTTCACAACAGTAATTGGCTGACTGCACTTTCTCTCACTTAATACATAAATAAAATGGCATGAAATGTTCATTTGAAATTATTTGATTTTGTTCAAAGAATGTGAGACAATGGTGAAATTATACCACAGAATACAGCAACTGAATGAATAAAATTCAAATGTTCAATCCAATACATATTTTCTTGCTTTGTGTTGTGTATTAGACAATGGCTCCAGAGACACATGGTCTATCTTACAACACTGTGGATCATTGGGAGATCCAGCGTTCCTCTCTAAAACTCTTGACGAAGTTGGGAGCAGGACAGTTTGGCGAGGTTTATGAAGGCTTATGGAATGAGAGAACCATTGTCGCTGTCAAAACACTCAAACCAGGTACACACACAAAAAGAAACAAGATGGATACACCTATGTATGAAAGACATACAACTCCAAACATGACATGCTATACTGTACATCTTTTGTATGTGTGATAGGAACTATGGATCCAAAAGACTTCCTGCGAGAAGCTCAGATCATGAAGAAACTCCGTCACCCCAAACTAATCCAGCTCTATGCTGTGTGCACTATGGAAGAGCCCATCTACATCGTCACAGAGCTTATGAACCACGGCAGCCTTCTAGAGTATCTGCAAAGTAAGACACCTGCACAAGTCGCAAACAAAATTATGTCAAGTATTTCCTTTGATATTGTAATCACAATTGTTTTGAATAAGAGAACTGACATTCAAATACTTATTCTATGTGGGGCAACTGTATACCATATTTTTCCAACATCCAAAACAAGCTGGGAACCTTTTAACCAGCATTAAAAAAAAACGTATTTAATTTATAAAAAAAATGAGCGATACAACAACTGGAGCAGACCAAAAGGAAAGGTTGAAATCAATAATTTTCATAATTAGGTAATACCAGCAACTGTGATGTTGATTACATGAAAGAAGGATTTGTTATTTTGGATATTACATTTAATAATTATTCATTATTATTGCAATCATATGAAGACAATAACAAGCCACATTGTTTGTTAAAACAGGTGTTTCTTGAATACTGCCAATAGTCAGACAGTAACTTCCAAAACGTAAACAACACAATGATTTCTGTTTGCGGCTGACTGGGACACTCAAACAAACAATGTTTTAATAGCACCACAAAGCTGTTTCTGGGAAATCAGCCTAAGAGATGAGATGGAGAGAGGGAGGGAGAGAGTCTTGTTTACACAGGCTATGATGCTTCCTTATTACCACATTTTAAATGGCAATCATACATGCACTTACTAGCAGGTATCATGCAGTTGTGGTCATAACAGTAAAGGTTAATATATAGTGTCACGTTCGTGGAGGAGATCTGGGTCCAGGTGCAGGTAAGGAGTTTTAATGTAAATAAACAAACAAAACACAAACAAAAGGCCAACACGGCACAACACAACTTGAATATAATACAAAATAAACAGAACTGAAAACACGGTCAAGAGCAGGATCCAGGAACACACAGACAGACTAGAAGACACACGAAGACAATGCAGCCAGAATGAGCAGTGAGACATGAGAGTTCTTATAGACCAGATAATAGTGAGCAGGTGTGAGTGTAATCAGTGCTAATGACAAGACAGGAGTGAACAATCAGGGAAGTGCAGCGCAAGGGAAACAGCGACCTCAGGTGGCTGAGGGAAACCCCACAGCCCAGATCATGACAATATAGTAGGGCTGGGCGATAATTCGATAACGATAATTATCACGATATAGTTTTTTTTTTTTTTCGATAAAACGATAATGACAGTTCGATAAGCGCTCGATAAAGTGTAATGGTGCACAGGCATTTTGCAGCCTGCACTTCCGGATGCCGCACGCAGTTTACAGCCACAGGGCTCTACAGTGCGACCATTTCACTTGCATTTGCGACTGAAAATTAGTACGTGCGACTGTAAAAACAATATTTAGGAGCACCATGTGCGACTGACCCGATCAGCATATTTGTGTTTGCGCTCAGCAGAGCTTTAAAGGTTTCTACGTGTTTTTGCAACGCTGAGTAATGTATCACAGACATATCTTACGAATCCTTTCATAAACAAGGTGTAGAGAGAGTGTAAATAAGAGACTGATTGTGCAGTAAAGAGAGCGTCGTTGTTTATAATAAAGCTTTGTGATATCGCAAACTAAGATGAGTGACAGCTTTAAATAATTTTTAAGGGAGTTTGTAAATGAGATATTGATCTGATACAGCAGTTAAATAAACAAGAAGTTATTATTAAGTGACTTACATTGACTGACTACAACACGATGCCTGATTTTGCTCTATTTCGTCGTCAAAAGTAATTTGAAACAAGTCACAACTGCGCGCATCTCCATTCAAACACAGCGGCGTTTTGTTTATGAATGAAACTTGCGTTTTTAAAGGAATCTAGTGAAATGATTCAATTTCCCTTTCATAAAGACAGCCACTTGCTTTATTCCTGAATGAACCATCCGTTCGAACGAATCAAAAGAATGATATGATTCAGTAATTAAATCAGCGTCTTGCCGCCACCTGCTGGCAGATCTGTTCAGTTATTTAAATCTTTAATATTTGTGTATTCAAAATTTTATAAAACATTAATCTCAACATGAATTTATGATTTTGATTGCACTCATGTCACCTCTGAGCCTCATTAAACATATGAAAAGGTAAAAACAAAGGTAAAAAACAAAATTCCCCTGTAAATCACTTTAAGAAGTCAAATATCACCTCATAATAGGAAGGCTAATTTTTTTTTGTTTTGATTATTGTTTAGAATGTGCTCCTAAAATTTTGACTCTGCTCCTAATTTTTTTAAAGTTAGGAGCACAAGTGCACGTAGAGCCCTGAGCCATTATTTTTTTATTTATATTGTCAGACAGGTAAAACATTTTACAAAATGTGTTAAATCAGCTGCACAAAGGGATTAGCATGCTGAAAAGATTTGTCTATTCTTATTTTTGTTGAATGATAAATATACTTAAAAATCACTTTAACTCTGCATTTACAGTCAGAGCCATGTTACATTTATCATATTACAGTTCTTATTTTTTTATAAAAACGTTTTATATATTCTATTAATATTAATAATATTGTATTCTATTGATGTTGATTTTACTAGTAATATTCTAATCTGTATTCTACCTCAACTGATCATTGTTTGGAAAGTATTTGTCATGTTCTGACAATAATCCATAAATAATAATTAACTGTCTGGTTATTCTTTCATTAAGGAGTAAAAATCTGCCTTTAAAATTGATAGATATAAAGAAGCGACATATATCGTGATAATTATCGATATCGACTGATATGAAAAAAATTATTGTGATAATTTTTTTTGCCATATCGCCCAGCCCTAATATATAGTCAATGAGTCGGTCAGTCAGCTCTTTATTCATTTCCCGAAGGCTATTTGTTTGAAGCATACAAACATAAAACAATACCATATAAACAATGCAAAACCACAGTACAATGCATCTTGCAGAATGTGCAAAATGTTAATATTTTTAACAAAATAAGAGGGCTCATAAAAATATATTAGCTTCTGAATGGCTGTAGTAAATGAAAAAATATGATCTTTAAATAAAATAAGACAGATTTACATATTATTGATTCTTTTCAGAAGTTTACACAAACGTTTTGGTCAGTTTTTAAAGTTCAGCTATTATTTTGTCTCTTTGAATTCTGAACATCTGTTATGTTGAATATATTATTCAGTGAAATACTAAATAAAAAACACAAGCAAATTCTATAAACGCTTCTATTTTGTAAAACTATTTTCAACATTTTTCATAATATTGACCATATGCACGAATTACTTCCTTGTTTAGACAAGCCAGCTCAGTCATTTCTGGTTAACTGTACTTAACCATAATAGGAGTGTCCTTTGCTCGTTTTCTCTACATAATCAATTCACAATCGAAGAAAAATTCTGTTTGTCTAAGAGGAAATGAGTTGAAAAAATACGCAAGTAAATCCGCTAAATATGCACGAGTCATTGCTATGATTGACAGTAATAACTGAACAAAAACTCTGATGAGCCAATGTCAAAAACAGAGCTGTGCATTAAATGATTAAGGCTAAATTCAGAGTAACAAAACTACAGCAGTAACAAGTTTGTGTTGGTTGAATATAGGCTTTTTAATAGCGTTTACAGTTCAATAGAAAACTTGATGTGGATAAAAGATGTAGTTAATAAATGAAATCTAAAATATTTCAAATTCATATTGATTCATATTGCATTATTTAATTCTTATACCATTAATATTTAACTTATTTAATTTGTAGTGAACTATAAGTATTTAAATATTTTATACCTTACAGGCTGTTTGTGTCTGAGCTTGTTTATTTTATTATAATGACTTTCTGCACTTGCTATACTGTATACTTAAGTGCAGTAAAAGTACTAAAATTTGTTATACCAATTTTATAATAAATCAAAAAGCAAGATTTGAAAAATTTAGGGAGTTGAAATGGCAGCTGCAGCCAATAATCCTCTGCTGCCATCTTCTGGTTATAAGGGTTATTTCATGTCAATTTCATTTTAAAAGTCATTGTTTTCCATGAAAAGTTTTTTTTTTTATGTCTTTATGAATGAAAAGTGGATCTTTTTGAAGTGGATTTTATTGCACAGCTGTAAAGTTGAAAAATCATAAAGGCTTTAAAATATTACAAGATTTAAAAAATGTGTTCATGACTATGAAGGCAAGTTACTGATTATCAAGAATACTAATAAGATGTTGTTAAAGAGAAGCATTGCTAGCTAGCTAATGTTAGCCTAAACACATTATATTTGTGTTTAGCTGTCAGCATTTAAATGTACAACTACGTGTACTCTCCTGGGATTACCAGGCTCTGCATTTAAATTATATGTTGTTAAATAATATAAATCTGAGGGCGAATTCCAAATGGAAGTGAGCATCCCTCTGCCCTACTCCCTTTGAAGGGCAGAGCTCTTTGAAGTGTGTTCTTTTAAGGGAGTAGGGCATTTCTGTCTCTTTTAAATGTTTGGAACTCCCTTGGCGAAGGGAATGACTGACGAAATGTTACCTTGACAACGCTGCGTGCAGCATTCAGCACTTCATCAATAAATGTAAATAAATCAATAAATGTAAACAAATATTTCTTCTCATGATTATTTTATTTAAATATTTATTTTATTTACTATTAAACTTTTTTCAAACTTGCTTACACTACCGTCCTAAATAATATTTCTATCAATGACCAAAAAAAAAAAAAAAAAATTAAAATAAAGACAAATTTAATCAGCCTATTCTACTTACGTTTGTATGTGAAGTCAAAATCAACCCCAACTTTGCTTTAAAATGCATCGCAAGAGCTCCTAACTGAAGATCAGATGATCACTAATGGAAATCACTTCCGTGGAATATTCCCTTCGCTAACGGACTTCTGGAAGGGCCCTTCGCGAAGGGATTAAGTTGCTCACTTTCGTTTGGAACGTCCCTACAAATGGCGTCCCCTTCCCGAAGTGCCCTTGAATGGCGCAAAAAAGCCGTTTGGAATTCGCCCTGAATGTTCATGCCGCTATCATTATTTACGATGTTGCAGTTATTATTTTTCTCAGTTTCTGATAAGAACAAGGCAGGAGAGGAGTCTCAAGAGTATCCATCTATATATAGCACATATAAAATGAGCTTCACCGGAAGTTTATGAGCTGGCTTATCATTATGCGGAAGTTCTAAAGAACGCTCCGTGCATATGGTCAATTATTAATTTTTTTTAGATTTGCTGAAAGGTGTATGTAAACTTATGATGCACATGTAAATGCCAGTTCACAATGTACTGATAGCGCTCTTGGGGTTTTGACTGTGAGTGTGTCACACCCATCAGCATCTGTTGCCATTGATCGGTGCTCGTTTTTGCCTATTGAACATGTTAAATCGGTGTTTGTTGGTCTTGGAATGTCTGAGAAGTGACGTACTGTATCTGTCGGATGACGATGTTGGTCTGCGTCTGTCAATGCAGTGTCAATTGACACTGAAGGTGTCAGAAGGTGTCAATACTGTTTGACAAGGGAACAAGTCTGGAATATCATCATTAACATTTTTGTGACAATTCATTATTAATAAATAGAATTTTTAAAAGGCCTACATTTCTTCAATCAACATATTTGACTTTAAAATCATTGCCCTACAGGGGGGTTTAAAAGTCTACAGTTAGGGACATTCAGCTAACCCAATCAGGCTTTCAACCATGGACTAATGGGCAGAAAAAGCAGGCCAATCGGTAGCTAAATTGAAGGCTTCAGCTTCCTCATTTCCCATATCCCTTTCTTCCTGGTGTCAGCAGCTTATTTGGACAAATGATCGGGGCCAGAGTTGTGCAAAGTTTTTGAGGTTAGCTTCTTCTAAAACTGTAACAAAATATCAATTTTACATACACTACATGTCATACATTGCACGTCATCTTTTGCACAATCAAATATTTCATTTTTATTGTTTTTATTTTTATAATTACAGACTATAGAAGCATGCAAAATGTCAGTGCCTACTATGGTTGTGTGTAGATTTATGATTCTCTGTTGTTTAGTTTGTGTGGCTGTTCTCTCTGACAGTGCTGCTGAAGTTATGGCTCACATCAAAGTCAAATTGATTAACAACAAGTTTTTGAGATTTTGAGCTATTCAAGGGAAGGCATGCCTCCATATGCTGAAAGCGTGTTTCTCGGTCAGAGAAAGCTGGTTTATGAAATGTTAAGAGAAATACCGCATTAAAAATTTATTTTGTGCATGAATGAAATCCTTTTTGCAATGCAGAAAGACACTTTGTAATGTTTTAGAAGTTTATTGCACATCCCTTTATGTTAGAGCCTCAGCGCAAGACAAACCTGTTGATGGAAGGTCTGCAGTCCACTTAATTTATTTGACGTGTTAATTATATGTATTTCCTATATGTCTCATACAGAAAACAAAGGGGCTACTCTGCAATTGTCTGATCAGATAGAAATGGCAGCACAAGTGGCATGTGGCATGGCATACCTTGAGGTGCAGAACTACATTCACAGAGATCTTGCGGCACGAAACGTTCTGGTGGGAGATAACAATGTGTGCAAGGTGGCCGACTTTGGCTTGGCACGAGTATTTCAGGTAAGAAATATTCTGTTTTAATAAAAAAAGTCTTGACCCCTCAGCTTGCCTATGGGGCAGCGGTTCTCAAATGGGTCGCAACCCAACCCAAAAATCACGGTAGTGTCACGGACAGTTGGGAAAATAAATATGTATGGTAAGTGCAAATGGTAAGCTAAACATATAGTAAAACAGATTACGTTACGCTTATAAGCAACATCAAACGTTGTGTGTATTCAGTCAGTCTTTTCAATATTTGACACAGTGTTTATCCTAACTGTTTATTCATTTGCAAAATGGACAATTTCCCTTTTCAGTCTTTGTCATATTAATAAATTTGCATGCTGTTGGGTCTATTAAATTCATTGTAATATTAATATGTTGTATTACCTTTTTTAAAGAAAAATGATAAAGAAATTTTCTTTACATTTGTGTGATAAATAATCTCCTGATGTTCTGAAGCCAACAAGTTGAGAACCACTACTATAATGTATGCACTGATTTTGTACAAAAATGCATAAAACTGTAGTTTTGACTTTCTCACTGCCTGATTTCTTAAGATGGAAAATGAGAATGTTTATGAGGCCAAAGAAGGAACCAAGTTTCCAGTAAAATGGACTGCTCCCGAGGCCATCAACGAGAACAAATTCAGCGTCAAATCTGATGTCTGGTCGTTTGGGATCCTACTGTATGAAATTGTGACGTTTGGACAGACACCTTACCCAAGTACGTAATTCTGATATATAATTGCACTTATTCGGAAAAATACAGAAAAATAGTGCAAATATCCTGACGATTTGTCTAGCCGTCAGGGGCACAAATCCAATAGCAAGTAGCAAATCATAGTGTGACGTAAACTAAAGGCTATTGACTATCGACTAAGAAAAAAAACCTTCAGTGTATCCAATTTAAACCTTTTGGTTGGCCAGTTAATGATTATTGTACATTCTGGGTCCATCAGAAAAAAAAATTAAATTATAAAATGTATTATTATCAGTATGAATTGTGGCCCTTCCTCACTGAACTGCATTTATTATTCAATTTTCTGTTTTTTTTGTGTGTGTGTAGTTTTTTGCAATTTTGTAAAAGGGTCAGAACACACCTGTAACCCATTTTTGGATCTCGATCCACAAGTCGAGAACCACTGTTGCACACTACAGTAATTATTGAGCTTGCCAAAGAATTGAAGAATTTTAATGTTGATTTTCACTCTTTCTCCAGCCATGACAAACTTTCAGGTGATACAACAGTTGCCCAAAGGCTACAGGATGCCATGCCCTCTTAACTGCCCAAATTATCTGTATGACATCATGTCTGAATGCTGGAAGGGCCCCCCTGCAGACAGACCCACCTTTGAAACTCTGCAGTGGAAACTCGAGGAATTCTTTGACATGGATATCAGCTCTTATGATGATGCAAGCCGCTATTAAAAGACACTGCTGCTTACAAATTTGATGTAACTGCAAATGAGCCAGGTGGGGGGATTTGATGAGCAAACCTGAGATGCTATTTTAGTATCAAATACTCTAAATCAGATGCCTTTATGTATTCTTAATGTACACATATAATATGCTCAATGTATTCATCAAGAGTTTTCTTATGTACAGACTGCACAAGTTAAAGCTGAGGCGTGTAATTATTTGGATGATAAAATACTTTCTCTAATCCTGGATTCAATTGCAGAGACAATTGTTGCTAACCGGTTTGTTTCCATGGAAAGTGCTTTCAAAATGAACTGATTTGCTGGTTTCAACATCTGCTCAAAGACACAGTAATACTGGCTCAATAACAGGAGTATGTGGTGGCACTAGATTCTGACGACCGACAAACTGGAGAATAGGTGGAATGGAAACCAGTCAATGAATGCAGTTCTGTCAATGCTATTGACAGAGATTTTATACAATTTCCAACACAATTCAGCTTTAAATCAAATGAGCCTTCTGATTATTTCCTATTTGTGTTCCTCCATTCAGTCTGTGGAGGCATACAATCACCAGCAATATCACGGCGGTTTAGTGTCACTTGACTTGCACTCATGCTGGCACCATGAAATTGAAAGGAATTAAGGAAGAAATATAAAGAGCCTGGGTGACAAACATTTACGGAAACGGGTAACAGTGTAGCCAGATTAACCAGTTTTATGTTAAGTTTAAATAGTGAATGAGTCACTGCCTGTCAGACTAACAGCATTACTTGTTCAAAGAGAGGAATGCTCAGAATCCACTACATACATTTGCTCACGGCATTAAGCAATATGCAAAATTGCACATTGAGACTAGATTCTCAATCAAGCCTTATTGATTTAATCGAGATGTATTGTACAGTCACAGTGATTTTTAACTATATTTTTGGTTTAAATAGAACTTCTTTGATGTTAATTTACAGACTGTGATTCTTTTTTTTCACTCTCTTGTAAGAAGATAAAAATATACACTACTATTTAAAAGTTTGGGATCTGTAATATTCAACAATGACACATTAAAGTGATCAACACTTCTAATTAACTTTATATTCATTAAAGAATCTTGAAAAAAAAATCTATCAAAGTTTCTGCAAAAGTTTATATTAAGATAATAATAAGCCATACTTCTTGAAAACAAATTTCCATAATAGAATGATTTCTGAAGGATCATGTGACTGGAGTAATGAATTCTGAAAATTCAGCATTATCATGGAATTTTAAAATATATTAAAATAGGAAAGTTATTTTAATACTACAATGTTTTTTAATACACTGTTTTTTACAGTATTTTAATAAAATAAATGGAGCCTTGGTGAGCGTAACAGATTTTATATTTTTTTTAAATATTACTGACCCCAAACTTTTAAGTGAAGTGTGCATTTATCGAAATACAGACCAAAAAAGTTCTGTATGTGAAATACATAATTCTTCTGATTAATTGTAGGTTGAAATATATTTTTGTAACTCAGAATCTAAATAAATATTGTATTTGCATATCATGTGTACTCAAATTGTGAAATAAACTTTGATACTTAATGATCATGGATTATGATTCATTTCTCCACCACATGGGGGCACTAAAACTGTTCTGTCTTCTTTTGAGGTTCTTTTTTGTTCTGTTTTGTAATACAACACATTCCATCAAAGGCTACTGTTTTTTAATAGGGGCATCGTGTCAAGATTACATAAGTATCAAGCATATAACAGTCAACATATTCACATCTGTCACAATTATATTACTTTCTTACCATTTATAGTCATTTTCATCACAATAACTTGTGGCTAAATGGGTTCATGGACAGCCTTTATGGAAATGACTTGATCCATAAGCCTTTCATGGATGGCCTCCATGGCCTTGACATGACTACCAGACTTGATCTGCTTGCTGTTCGCATTGAATTCAGAGGTGGAGCTATCACTGTAAAGACCAGGCTCCTCCACCCTGTGATGGGTCCAGTGACCAAGCTCTACATCTGCCACATCTGAACCAAGGTTACATTGAGAAACTGGAAATGTTCCCTTTTGATTTTGGTGCACTCGACATTGCATAAGCAGCTGACACTGAGGTCATATAAAATCACACTGTGCTACAGTGAAGATAGAGTCTGGCTACCAGCAAAGCTGTTGATTTTACTATACTGTAGGTGCTACACAGGGGGAAGACACATGAAGGAGCTCAGTGAAATAATAGCCAACATTGCACTGGCAGTAGCACACTACAAATCCCAGTGTAATAAAAGACAGTAAGACGACACCAGTGCCAAAACACAATGGTTGTAGGTCTGCTTGATCAGATTAAACATGCAATTTGAGCTGGGATACATTTCAGATTATAGAATAGAGCAAAAGTATCTGGCGAAGACCAGCCAGCTGCCATGCAAATGTCCTGAACAGACATCCCATTTGCTCAAGCCCACAATACCCCTACTGGATTTGTCTCGAACCCGACAGAATATCCTTTGTTTCGATACAGACACCACTTTTGTACATTCTCTGAAACAGAAATAAAGCTGCTCAGACAATCTGAACTATCTAGAGCAGAGGTCTTTATGGGTCCAACTGAACTTGATCCGAGAAAATCTAGCCGAGATCAGAATCAGTGATGAGTCAAGCCGCTACCTTAGCCATCTAAAGCAGAGCAGGTTAAGGAAAGCATGGTGATGGATACCTTCACTGATGTAAGAAAAAAAAGCTAAAAGAAAATGATTGTTTAAACAACACTGAGTACATGTAAACAGTATACACATGTCAGGGATCACCTCTGACAGTCATGTCTGTTCTGTCTTTGCTTAATGTGTCTTTGTTTGTGCTGTGTTTGAGCACATGGCTTTGTCTTTGTTGTTGTCTGCCATGTGCTCCTCTTGTCCCACCTCCTTGTTTCCCGTTTCCACGCCCCCTTGTTTAGCCCTCGTTTGTCTGAGTGTCATCACCTGTTCCTCTCGTTTGGTCCTCGTTTGTATGAGTGTCCCCAGCTGTTCCTCATGTTTCCTATCCCCTTTATAAGTGTGCCCCTTCCCTCTTGTCTTTGCCAGTTCGTTGTGTATTCTACTGTACCTCTGTGTGTGACTATCAAGTTTGCTGCTTATATTCCGTTAATACTCTGTCAAGTTGTTTGTTGTCTTTTGTCCAGTCCGGTCCAGTCCTGTCCTGTCCTGCAGACGGTGCTCCTGGTCCGCCCTTTCTGCTAGATGTGAGCATTACCTGTGACATCTCTACTGCGAGTCTGCGATGAGTCACATGAACGCGCGCCGTCCAGACCAACGAACGGCCAGGTAAGAATTTTCGTTAAATTATATTACATTTCGGTTTGTTTTTCCACCAACCTCTAGCAGATACAACAGTGAGTGCTGTTTGAATGTTTGTGTTTCAACATTCTGTGACAGCACAAGCAGACTGATCGCGATTTTGCCATTCTGTCCTGAAATATATGAATGGAAACCCTTTTTTTTTTTTTTTTTTTTTTTTTTTTTTTTTTTTTTTAAATTTATTTATTTTTTTTAAATGTAATTTTACAAGTTTATTTGTGCTATCGACCTATTTTGAATTTCTCTCAGCTCCTTTGACTGATATATAGGGGAAACCTTGCATTGTTTGATTTTTGAATTATGTAATTAGTATAATATTTGATTATTTAATACTAGCTTAATATAACGTTAATACTTAACACCTTAAGTCAGTGTGTCACAACGAATTTGCTTAACCTAATAACAGTGTTTTTCACTTTTTTTTTTTTTTTTTTTTTTTTTTTTTTTTTTGTAGGCCCATCAGAAGGACATTTCACAGCTTTGCTCACATCAGGACTGAAGAACTGGCTGAATAAGTGTCTGGGGTTTCAAGAGATGACAGCTACCAGAGTGGACTCTTTAATGTGAAGATGCCAGATGTGTGATGGTAATTTACATTTTAAGATTAATTTATTTTTATTTATTGACAAAAGCTAGTTTTTAAATTCAATACGCATCTACCAAGTGAATGCTGTTTTATAACTTAAAAAAAAAACCTACAGTCCCATGACAATTATTTGTAACCGATCCATGTGTTTGTGTGTGTGGTTGTTGTTGTGTGTGGTTTTTTTTTTTTTTTTTTTTTTTTTTTTTTTGTGCAAATATGTTCCTGACACCCTTTTAGGTTGGCTGTTTTGCTGTTGGAGGCACGTGTTAGGATGCTGTGTTGTACTCTAACCAGTGAGCTGGCTTCTCAGATGAACTGGGCAGTAGGAGACTGAAAGATCAGCCTGAACAAAACTCAATTTACAGACACCAGGCTCCAAGATGTGCATGGTAAGTCAGGGTCCACATGGGTCCTTTTGTCCTAAATTCAGTTTGATCAAATTTAAATCCATTAAAAGTCTTAAATATCTTAACTCTAATGAGAAAAGCCTTATGTTTTCAATAGATCTTAACTTTGGAGAAATTTAAGTGCACTCATCTGCCATATTAAATTCTAATTACAATTTGCACATTTTGTAGTACATTAAGTCACCATTTCCAAATATTTAGGACCCACCTACTTTCAGTTACACACTACTACTACTACTACTACTACTACTACTACTACTACTACTACTAATCAAATGTTTTACGTCATTGTGCAGTTTTAACATCCTGTTTGTTTTTATACTTTAGATGCCTTACAACAAGTGAAAGGTGAGAAAAAGGAGGCCTCAGATATCATCATTTCTGTGACAGTAGAACATTGGCTCTAATGTGGCCCTGTATGGCTTGGGGACATTGCCTCATGGTGGAAAGCCCTGAGTTCAGACTGTTTAATGAGGAGACAGGACATCTTTTTTTAATAAGAAAAGTAGCTTCATTCCATGAAAAACTTCAAGACCTGAACAGCAAACTGGTAATGTCTCAGTCTGTGGTATGTTAGGGTTTCTAGCTTTGATGGTGAGTTTTAATTTCCATTTACTTCCATTTTGCAGATGCAGGTTGCATTTGTTATGTTGTCAGATTTTACAGGCTTTTCTCCGGGCATTTGCTTTATAAATTCAGAATGAACTGTTTCATGTATTAAGGCCACTTTGTCATTTTATCATATCCTGTATGTACATTGTATTTTAAGCTCTGTCCCCCATTTCACAAGGCTAGTCCCAAACTAAACTCATGTTGAAGCTCTCTTGACTGAAAATAACTTACTCTGACAGATCTTAAAATGTCATTGCCATTGCTTTATCTCAGATTGAGTCCATGGTTGAGTCCGTCAGAAGCTCTGCGGTGCGTTGGATCCGTCAACTTTTCAAGCGTTACCTGCGTTTCAAGCGTCAACGCAGAAGTTCAGCTAGCTGAACTTTTGACGCAGTGCGTCAACCAATCAGAGCGTCTCACTGTAGCGACGTCACCACACGCTTCTTGAATGAAGCGGGAGCAGAAAAATAACATTTTCAACAATGGCAGACAAAAGCTCATTGTAGCCGTCTGCAATCGCAGAGAATTGTATGATCCGTCCTCGTTGTTGTATAAAGTTAGGAATGAAAAGGAACTTGCTTGGATGAAGATCGCTGAAGAGATCGGGATATCGGGTCAAATCTTTTCTCAACATAATTATTTCCCATTTCGTTTGCTAGCGAAACATGGTCATGAGAAGATTCCAAAATGTCCAGTCCCTACTAGTTTGCCATGGTTTATTCAGGGGAAGTGTGCAAAAAGCGGTGGAGGAGTCTGAGGGACAGAGCGTTGCCTGACGTGTGCGGTGTGAACGCACCAAAAAGCAACCGTTGCAAGCTTCAACGTACATGCGTCAAACTAGATGCGTTGGGAGCGTTGCCTGACGCAGACAAAGTGTGCGGTGTGAATGCAGCATTCGACCGAAAAGTTAGACTGATTACCCCATGGCTAACTTTTCCTTACAATCTATGTTGCCATGGAAACCAACTGTCAGCTGTGACCGATTTTTAAACGGTAGACTTTCAGGATTTATACTATTAACTTTATCCGTTATTGTGGACCAAGCCTCGTGTGTGTGTTGGTGTGTGTGTGTGGTGTGTGTTTTTTTTTTTTTTTTTTTTTTAAATCGCAAAATTTGTTCATTAAAATCAATTTTGCAGCATTGTATTCCTCCAATATGCAAATATTTTTAGCAAAGGAAAACTGCGACAAGCGCCCACTGTCGGCCATTTTGTTTAAGCTGTTCACTGGCTGCGTCCGAAATTGCCTACTTCTCTACTATATAGTAGGGGAAAGCAGTAGGTGAGTGAATAAGTATGTCCGAGTCCTTAGTATTTATAAAAGAGTAGGCGAGAATTAGTAGGCGAATGCACTAATTCTCGTGAGATTCGGGTGTACGTCTACTTAAAGTGCGTCTGAACATGCCTACTATATAGTAGGGAAAAAAAAAAAAAAAAAAAAAAAAAAGAGTACGTGAAGAAATGAGTACGTTCGAAACCTCAGTATTCATAAAAGAGTAGGCGAGAAATCCCCGGGTGTCCTACTGCTTCAGCCCAGATTCTGAAGTCTTCATCGATGGATACTTTTCAATCCCAGGAGGCCAAAACGTCATCGAACTTGATTGAGAACCGCGACGAGGGTGTTTACAAATGTGAGTATTACAAACCAAAACACGGTTCCCTGTCTTAAATCATATTTGTTGAGCTCCTTTATCGTAAACTGTTGATTTGCATAAGGAGCCAAGATGTTATACAGTATGCTATAGTATATTTGTGATTTTCGCTGTTAAAACATGTTTTATGAAGTATAGCGAACATTAAGCTTCAGGTAGCACACGCACGTCTTTAAAAGCGGATTTACATAAAACGTATACATTTTAAAGATGTTTAATGTCTATTTAACAAATGACAGGAAAATGTTCTAGAGCACATCATAACAGGAAACATCTGAGTGAGTCATGGACGTTATGTGAGAATTCACTGTCAACACTGCTTTACATTAATGTAAGTAATATAAATAAACACATGTACACTGTAAAAAAAAAAAAAGCTGTAAAATTTACGGTAAAAAACTGGCAGCTGTGGTTGCCAGAATTTTACCGTAAAAAATACGGTAGCAATGTTTTACGGTCTTCACTTAAATTTACAGGTAAATACCGTAATTTCACTGATATAATAGTAATGTACCAACTTTTTGAAGTAATAAAATCTGTTTTGTACCTTTGTAATACACCACCAAAAGCAGGTGGTGATGATAACATCACATGATGAACCAAAGCCCATCACAAGAAGATTTTAAATAATAACTTATATAGAAGGTACACAGAGTCATTCACACAAACACTAAACACCATCATGGTAACACACATAAAATGGAAATAATACAAAAAACATTAATTTAACAACATTAGATGTAACATACAACCCTAATGTACAAAACTGCCAAGAAAAAACTAAGAAAAAGTTATTTCAACAAAAAAACATCAAAAAAAAAAAAAATGAAGAACAGGGAATTCTGGGAATGTCAATTTACGGTTATTCACTGTAAATTTTACATTCTTTTTCATTTCCAAAAACAGTATACTCCCGTAAAATTACATGCACAGTTTTTCACTGTATATAGAAGGGGAACTTACCGTTAACCATTTCACAGGTTTTTACCGTAGCATTTTTACCGTTAAATTCAGTCATTTTTTACAGTGTTGTTGCAGATCTTTTGTGGTGGAGCAGGACCTGAAAGGAAAGGTGACTGCAGCATTTTTGGGAAAAAGTAAAATCCGAAACTTAATATGAAGATCATTTTGTAACTTCCAATACAGAGATCAAATGACTATGTGCTATTAAAATGACAGCTTTTGTATTTTATTTGTGCATCTTTGTATGATCTGAAATGTCTGCTGACTGGTGCAATAAGAAAGTAGAAATCCTCAGCAGCATCCTGGAAATGGTCTAGTGCCATTGAGACCCTCCATCACTCCACCTGCCCTTTGCCTCATCTGGACCAGATGTTGCTGTGGTCTCTTCATCCTCAGTAGAAAAAGACTAAAAGATCAATATGTTTAAATAAAGCTTTGTTCCATGTGTATTTATGTTCATAGTTACTTCTTTTTTTTTTTTTTTTTTTTTACTAATTTATTCATGTTTCCTGATGTTGTCAGTAAATAAAACATAACATTTTCATAAGCGTATGCATTTATTCATTACTTCATTTAAAAAAAAAAAAAAAAAAACATTGTGCTTGTTTAACTAAAAATATCACTAATTATTAGTCAGCATTTATCATTATTGTTGGTAAGTGTTGGAGTGGGCTATTTGCATTCTAAAGTATTTTAATTTCTAAGTAGTAATACTTTTTCCGAGTGTAAAATCAACAGTCTTCTCCAAAGGTAAGGTCTTTGAGCAACTGATCGACGTCTCCTTTGTGCAGATGTTGCAAACATAGAGGAAAGCGTACTAGGTAGGATGGTTGTGTTACTGATGCCATGAGGTGTCGCTGTCACTCAAATTTTTGTATTATTATTATTACTGCAGAATTTATAATTCCATACAAACTCAGGGAAAGACTTAAGTATCTTTAACAAAGAACAATCATGACAGAAAACATAACTTTAATAGGTTTGCGTACATAGTACAAGATTATATACATGATTAAATATATTTGAATATTCATAAAATCGCAATGAATTAATTGCATTTGTTTTTGTTATTATTTTAAGTTTCAGGGATGAAAGGAGAGAGAAATTCAGCAAGAAAAAGGAAAACAACTGAGATCTAAGTTAGTTTTGCACAATTTTGCCCATTAACATATTCAGGACAACAAATTTGAGGGTTTTAGTCATTTTAGTATTGTTAAAAACATAACTTCAATCAATCCAAAACAAACAAATTTCATCAACATCAAGATGTTTACAGATAGATGAATTAAATCCGTCGCTCATATCATTTCATGTTGCGCTTGTTATAACGTCATAGGTCACATGAAAACGTCAACATGGCGGAAAGCATCCATACTCAACGAGATTTGGCTGTTGAGTAGGTACTCTTTTAGCGCTCGTTAAGTATTTATTGAAATTAAGTACCTACTCATTGAGTAGGCGATTTTGGACGCAGCCAGTGTCTTACTTTTCCCACAATGAATTCAACGTTATTTTCTTGTTCAAATAGTGTGGGGCAAAAATAAACACATTTGCATGTAAACTGAAGGATGTTGTTTACTTTGAGTGACTTATTGTTTCAAACCCATATTAATTACAGTCATGCATGTTCTCTGATGGAAAAAAGTAAAAAGCATGGTTGATTTGATAATGTTTTTATGTTAATTCAATGTTAAATAAGTGATTTAATTTAAGTTGAAGAAATGTTGATTCAATGACCATCTTGATCGATTTTTCATCATTGAAATAACATTATTTCAGGGTGCAAAACTGATGAAAAAACGATGTTAAATTTCAACATTGATTCAATGATAATATGATTGATGCATTAGCATTGATTCAATGTTGATTCAGTGTTGGTCTGCTATCTGGTTTGTTTGCTTTTTCTGTTGTACAAAGTAGGAACTCCTCCCGCGCTCTGCTTCTCGCGGCTGTGGTCACGCCAGGCGCTGTTTTTATTTATTTCTTCTTCTTCTTTTTTTATTTCCCTCTCACACTTTTCTTATCTTAATTTTACAAGTTGCAAGTTACAAAAGACGTGCAAAGTGGTGACTGACACTGGCAGGTGCGATGTTCTCCGATCGACTCGGGTATTACACACAAGTTAAACATACCCGGGACCTGAAGTAATAGATTTGGACCCGACCCAGACCCTGCTGACCATTTAAAATATAGACCCGAACCCGCACGGGTCTCGGGTCGGGTCCCGGGTCCTCGGGTCTCGGGTCCTCGGGTCTAGGGTCCTCTGTGAAGAGCTCTAGTCTGAACTGACAGAAAATAACAGAGCTTTGGGGTTATTAACTAAAACTTTTATGTCATATGTCTCTTAGTTTTAAAGTCAGATGTTATTGAAAACTTTACGGCCAGTTGAATGTCCTACCTGTGATCTGATAGAACTTCTGGTTAAATGGGTGGAAGAAGCGTTCCAGTTTTGCCTTAATGGAGGAATTTAAATTGGGATGGATCCGGCCCTTACTGCCCACCAGGCACTTGTTAAACATGAAACTGAAGCGCAGACAGAAGAACCCACGTGTGGCATTAAAGTACAGATTGTACTGGCTGATTCGTGAAGGAAGATTTAAGAATTGTTCAACCAGCTTAAGCTCTGGTAGTGGGTCTGCGATGAGGCGATCTCCATCAACTATGTGAAATTGCTCAATGGGAAAGAATTTTAACCAGTGTTCTAGGTACTTGGTGTAGATGCTTGTCCGTACAGCCTTGTACTTTGTGTTCACCTCACAAGTGTTGGCATCAATCACAAGTTCCTCAAACTTGTCATATGTTTTGTTCTTGCGTTCTTTGCCATTTAGAACCTGTGTGTAGTCAGAAACAGCACGAGTGGTGGGCTCACGCACAATCAACAAAAGTTTAATGGAGGAATTCATTTTAAAGATCCTCTCAGGTACCTCCTCAGTGATGAAATATGCAGGACTCTTCTCAATAGTTATTTGATGAGGAAAAGAGAAGGGCATCTTTTTGAGGTACCAGTCAACACCATGAGCATAGTTCAGGTCATTGTCAAAAAAGTGGACCTCCTGGGAGGCCTTGACAACATCAGGGTGAAGACTGAGCATCTCCAGCAGTGCGCGAGTTCCACCTTTCCTCACCCCGATGATGATGGCTCTGGGCAACTGCTTAATGAGGTGGTGAATTTGCAGTTGCACCCGTGTGCTGTTTCTCCTGTGCAGCTTGAGACGTAGAGCTTGTTTGTGCTGAAATGCATGTAAAGGAATCTGCCCTGACGCACCAGCAGGGGACAATCTGTCCTTAATGGGGCAGATGAGCTGCAGTCTGCAATGAGAGAAAAACAATGGGATATATAACAACCTAGTGTACAAGAAGTTTTATGTCCCAGAAATTTATTTGAATTAAAACAGATTTTTCTTTTTGTTGAATAAGTGTCACATTAAATCTAATTTGGTAACTTCTTCATATGTTTCTGCTTTTTTAAATGACTACATATACAGTGTCTGTCCTAATATTCACAGTCTTTGCAGCTGACCACTTGTCTACTTACATAACATATTTCCTGGATTTGGCTCAAGTGTTCAAGCAGTCAGAACTCCTAAAGAAGGATTTTGGTGAACTCATTGAAACACTTCGAAGACTTGAAGTTCAGTCGTTCATCAGTGGACCACTCTCAGCAAGGGGAACTAACATGTTTTCACGGTTGCTTGGACTGAATACCTGGCTACAAAGAACCTGCAGTCTAAAAGGAGTCAACTTCATTGACAACCTTTTCTGGGGCCATAGACAACTGTTCAAACTGGACGGCCTCCACCCAAACAAACTTGGTGCGAGAGTGCTAAAGGACAACATCTATTTTTCACTCCGGCATCCATCAGTGGAATGTGCCAGTCTACCCAACATGAATGGCACACACACACTTGGACAATGTATGCGTGAAGACAGGACATCTTATCAGCTTCAGAGTCATCATATGGTCAACACAACCCACAAGGACACTGACAACGCCACACAGCCACAACAAGCACTGCTTATGGACACTTTCCTGGCTGAGTCCTGCCCACAGAGCTCATCACAGACAGACTGTGACGTACTGCAACAGCTCCAAGACTCAGCACCGAAGGACGACTTTCTGGTAAACAGCCAGGGAAGCCAGGACAACAACATTTTTCAGCCACTGGAAACACCAGAGCCTGAGTTCCATTCACCAGACACATTATCCCTCTCTACAGCATCTCCACTTCTAAGCTTCTCACAGAAAATGGAGGAACTGGTATATGCTGGAACCAGACTCTCCCACTCTTTTGCTGCATGCCCCCAGTTATCAACTAAAAAACGGCGGGCACCACAACCACCAAAACCTGTGGGTCCAGCTCGCCCTCCTCCTCCTCTTGTTAGAGCTCTCCGGCCGCTGCCACAACGTCAGGGCCCAAACCCTCCTCCGTCTGCTGTGAGTGAACCAAAAACAACTGATAACAGCTCTCAGTGATATGTATCTCAGTGATATGATAACAGCAACACTCAGCAATGTTTACAGAACAAGCGGGAACCCAGTGTGCCTGTAGTTTTCCCTATTTCTGTTCATGTGATAGAAAGTCTAAGGCCATCCCAAGCCGTACGGTTGACCCATCTAATCTGAGGCCTATTCTGCATCAAACTAAGATTGCTCTAGAGACAAAAAGTAATGCCATCAACCTAGCATTTTTAAACATTCGCTCACTAAAAAATAAATCACTTCTGATCAATGATTTTATAACCACAAACAACCTGGATTTTATGTTTCTAAATGAAACATGGCTAGAAGACAGCTGCAGTGCAACAGTCCTCAATGAAGCAGCCCCTCCTAACTTTACTTTCATGAGTGTCTGCAGAGCTGTCAGAAGAGGTGGTGGTGTAGCAGCTCTTTTTAAAGATGTCTATCAATGCAAGCAAGTGTCATTTGGTCAGTACATGTCTTTTGAATATCTAGGGATTGTGCTGAAAGGTGCTCCACGCATTCTATTTATCATTATTTACAGGCCCCCAAAATACTGTCCAGTCTTTGTTGATGAGTTCACAGAACTGCTATCAATGATTTGTTCAGAGTTTGACTGTTTTGCTATTGCATGGGATTTTAATGTTCAAAACCACAAAAGAAATTATAACGGTTTTGAACACTTTTGACCTGATTCAGCATGTGCTTGGGCCTACACACAATCGTGGACACTCTCTTGATTTACTCATCAGTAAGGGTCTAAACATTTCATCCACTGTTATCAAGGATGAAGCACTATCTGATCACTTCTGTATTTTCTTTGATATATTGATCGCTGCTCCTAATGAATCTAGATCTGTCTCTGTCAGAAAGAGATGCATTAACGATAACACTAGTGTGCTATTTATGAAGGCTATATCTTCAATGCCAAGCATTTCTGCAGACTCTGTTGATCTTCTCCTGGAGTCCTTTGACTCAAAAGTTAAGAATGTCTTTGATGACATCGCACCTGTAAAAATCAGAATTTCTGGCGAACAGAAATTGCCGTGGAGAAAATCAACAGCAGTACAGAGTATGAAAAGACAATGCAGAAAAGCTGAGCGGATGTGGCGGAAGACGAAACTGGAAATTCACTATAGCATCTATAAAGACAGCCTTCATGCTTTCAATGCTGAACTAGGTAAAGCTAGACAAATGTTCTTCTCAAACCTTATAAACAGGAACTTAAACAACACTCGCACTCTTTTTGCTACCGTTGAGAGACTAACGAACCCCACTAGTCAGATCCCTAGTGAACTGCTCTCCGACAGCAAGTGCGATGAATTTGCTTCCTTCTTTTCTGAGAAGATCAATAATATCAGAAAGACAATTAGCACACCCTCAAGTTATGCAGAGGTCAGACAGATTCGACCGCAATTTCAAAAAGAAGTCATTATGTCTACGTTTGAAGCAATCGATAGCAACATTTTGGAAGAAACAGTACAGCACCTCAAATCGTCAACCTGCCCCCTTGACACACTTCCTACATCTTTTTTCAAAAGTGTGCTTAACTGTTTAGAAGCAGATCTCTTAGAAGTGGTGAACACCTAAGTCAAATAATGAGAAAGAACCAAATTGCATATCACAGCTATGCAGATGATACCCAGATTTACCTAGCCTTATCGCCAAATGACTACAGCCCCATTGACTCCCTCTGCCAATGCATTGATGAAATTAACAGTTGGATGTGCCAAAACTTTTTACAGTTAAACAAGGAGAAAACGGAAGTCATTGCATTTGGAAATAAAGATGAAGTTCATAAGGTAAATACGTACCTTGACGCTAGGGGTCAAAAAACAAAAAATCAAGTCAAGAATCTAGGTGTGATTCTGGAGTCAGACCTCAGTTTCAGTAGCCATGTCAAAGCAGTAACTAAATTAGCATACTATCATCTCAAAAACATTGCAAGAATTAGATGTTTTGTTTCCCGTCAAGACTTGGAGAAACTTGTTCATGCCTTTATCACCAGCAGGGTGGACTATTGTAATGGTCTCCTCACCGGCCTTCCCAAGAAGACCATTAGACAGCTGCAGCTCATACAGAACGCTGCTGCCAGGATTCTGACTAGAACCAAAAAATTAGAGCATATTACACCAGTCCTCAGATCCTTACACTGGCTTCTAGTTATGTTTAGGATAGATTTTAAAGTACTTTTACTTGTTTATAAAGCACTCAATGGCCTAGAACCTACATACATTGCAGATATGCTCACTGAATATAAACCTAACAGATCAGATCATTAGGATCGAGTCAGTTAGTAATATCAAGGGTTCACACAAAACAAGGGGAATCTGCTTTTAGCCATTATGCCGCCCACAGTTGGAATAAGCTTCCAGAAGAGATCAGATGTGCTAATACATTAGCCACATTTAAATGCAGACTCAAAACTCATCTGTTCAGTTGTGCATTTATTGAATGAGCACTGTGCTACGTCCGAACAGATTGCATTATTTTATGTATAATCATTTTACTGTATTAATTAATTTTAAATCATTTTTTTTAAATCATCTTAAATGTTCTTAAATTTTGTTTTTATTGTTGTGATTATTATAAATTTGTATGATTTTTATGCTATTATGATTTTAATTCCTTTTATGTACAGCACTTTGAATTACCATTGTGTATGAAATGTGCTATATAAATAAACTTGCCTTGCCTTATTTACTTTTGAAATAATATCTAGCAAAGACTGTTTCTCCTGACTTTTACCTTTGTACAATTAGGTACTGACAATACCTAGGTAAGGATGTTAATACTATCATCATCAAAATTTGACTAATTTGGACAGTCACACTGAAAGTGTGTTGTTTTACTAAATGGGATTTAAGGATTAAATAAATTAATTTAGTATGTAATAATGGATGAAATCTTGTATTATGTCCCTGACCCTGTTTTCATGTAAAGTAAATGGAGTCGACGAGTTAACTACGGTGTTGGAAGTCTTGGGCTGTATCCGAAATCGCCCCCTATACCCTCAAATAGGGCACTATTTGAGGGGACAGCCATTTTAAGTGGTGTTCGAAACCATAGTGGACGTTCCCGAGTGCACTCATTCAATCCCACAATGCACCGCAAAAACGAGTGTACAACCGATGTACGCTCAACAGCTAGAGATAACCCATAATGCACTGTGAGAGTCGCGCGCCGACGCGCGCCGACTGAATTCCTATTCCTGAATTCCGACTGAAATTGATTATTAAATTGTTTAACCAGGGTTTATACGTAAACTCCTTGACATAGTTCAAGATAAATCCTTTAATCTTACTACTCGAACTGTCTGTTTAAATGATTGTTAAACAGTAAGCAATACTATGCAAAAGCGACAGTCCTTCCGGAGCACTTAGTGTCCGAATTCACTCACTCGTTTTCATTCACTCCTTCAAGTGAACTGTATGAGTGGACTAATGTAGGGAATAGTGAATAGGGTATAGGGGGCGATTTCGGATACAGCCTTGGCTTGGGGGGACTTGGCTAAAAAACCCACCCCTATCGAACACCTCTACTGATTGGTTAATAGCTATGTTTTAGTTACAATAAAGCATGGCTATGATCATTTCACCTAACAAATCTGTGTATTAATGCACAACACTCTTAGCAACCACCCTTAGTAACATAAACAGTCAATATACTTTCAAAACTGTTCCACATATTATGTATTTCAGCTAAATGAAGTGATTATTATTTATTTTATAAGGTGTCATGGATTTATTCCGGTTTCCTCCCAGAGTCCAAAAAAATCCAGGTGAGGTAAATTGAAGATGTGAAATTGCCCTTCCCCCAACATGTGTGTGTGCATATAGATTAAATTTTTCTTGCCATGAATATAGCCACAGATGCTAAAATGTGGTTAATAAGAAATAAACAAACAAAAGGACATTCAGAGATACAAATTTCATGATAAGGATTTTTGAGAATTTAGTTATAAGAACGTTTACACTTACCATTACAAGAACCACAATCAAGAACTAATCAACATCAAAAGAAAGTTCCAAAAATGTTGTCCTAAGAACGCTTTCTATTGACATTACGATAACCTTAATTGTGTCAGATAACATAAAAAAACATTCAGAGACTGTTGTTCTAAGACCACTTTCTCTTAACATAACAAGAACCTCAACCGTATACAAATAATATAAAAAATGTTCAGAGTGTTGTTCTTACATTATTTTCTATTACCATTACGATAGCCTCAATTGTGTACAAATAACAAAAAAAGGTTGAGAGAGAACGTTGTTCTAAGACCGTTTTCTTTCAACATTACGAGAACCTCTGTTGTGTACAAATAACATCAAAAAATTTTCTTAAGAGTGAACATTTTTATAAGAGTGTTCTGCCCTAAGCTTTAAATACTTTTGTAGAAACGTTAATGAAAGTTGTGGGAATGCTCCCTGTTAGCTGGGTTGGTGTTAATTGCTCTTTGCATCACCAGACAACACTACGCTACAGGTGGTAGCCAGTGAACATTAAGATTCTTCCCAACATTAAGTAAAACACCACATGTCCCGTCATTTTATCATGGCAAAATACACTGAGGTGGGTGACCTGGACCATACATACGTTCCTAATATGTGACCCTGGATCATAAAACCTTAAGTCGCTGGGGTATATTTGTAGCAACAGCCAAAAATACATTGTATGGGTCAAAATTATCGATTTTTCTTTTATGCCAAAAATCATTAGGAAATTAAGTAAAGATCATGTTCCATGAAGATTTTTTGTAAAATTCCTACTGTAAACCTATCAAAATGTAATTTTTGATTAGTAATATGCATTGTTAAGAACTTAATTTGGAGAACTTTAAAGGTGATTTTCTCAGTATTTTGATTTTTTTGCACCCTCAGATTCCAGATTTTCAAATAGATGTATCACAGCCAAATACTGTCCTATCCTAACAAAACATACATCGATAGAAAGCTTATTTATTGAGCTTTCATATGATGTATAAATCTCAGTTTTGTAAAATTTAACCTTATGACTGGTTTTGTGGTCCAGGGTCACATATGTAAAACCTTTAAAAGTGTCACCAAATTACTGGATGCACCTTTAAAAAATATGATATTTTATTTATATTTGAACAAAAAGTGGCATGTCCAAAATTATTCATACCCTTTGCAAACTGTCACAGTCTATGGGAAAATCCAAGGTTCTATACAATTCCAAATAGTCCAAGCTGTTCTAAAGCATCCTAATTATCCTGATTCATTGGGAACAGCTGTTTTAATCAACTCAACAGGTGAAAAACAGAAGCTCTATGCTGTTGGTTTGTGGACAGTCATGGCTAAGACAAAGGAGCTCACTGAGGACCTGCGGCTGCACATTGTGGCTGCTCACAAGTCAGGAAAGGGCTATAAGACCACATCTAAATGTTTTGAAGTTGGCTACAGTGCAAAGTATTATTAAAAAATATAAGACGTTCCGCACTGTGAAAAAGGTTGTGGTCGTTTTTTTTTTTTAGCCGGTGGACCAGGGAACCTAATCACAGCAAAACAGCACCATGAAAAATTAGCAATAAATCAAAATTCTCAACAACAACATCAGTCTGCAGAGAAACTGCAGAGGCCTTGGACACCAGTGGACATTTTAGCATGACAATGACCCAAAACACACAGCAAAAGTGATGAAGAAATGGTTAGCAGACAAAAACATTAACGTTTTGCAGTGGCCCAGCCAGAGTCCTGACTTAAAGCCAATTGAGAATCTGTGGAGAGAGCTAAAGATCAGGGTGATGGCAAGGAGACCCTCCAACCTGAAAGAGTTGGAGCTCATCACTAAAGATCAATGGGCAAAAATACCAGTGGAGACATGCAAAAACCTGGTCAGAATTTATAGGAAACTTTTTGTTCAAATGTAAATAAAAGCTGAGAAATATTTTTTTTCCACAATGATGCTTCTTGTACATCATCTTATTATTTTTTTGGGAGAAGCCTGTGTCATTTCCGGTAAAAAAAAAAAAAAAAAAAAAAAAACTTGCTGGTTGAATAAAAGTAACTTTAAGTCAGAATTTGCCAGGGGTATTAATAATTTCGGGCTTGACTGTATATATACAAAAAAATATATATATTATTTAATAATAATAATAATATCTCATTCATCCACCTGGATGATGCGATGGCAGCCATTGTGCGCCAGAACGCCCACCACACACTAGCTTACTGGTGGAGAGGAGACAGAGTGATAAAGCCAATCAGTAGATATGAGGGCCATAATGAGGGTCACACCTCTTCTCTTTTCGAAAGACATTCTGGGATTTTTACTGACCACAAATAATCAGGACCTCGGTTTAATGTCTCATCCGAATTATGTTGCTTTTTTGGCAGTATGGTGTTTCCGTCACTATACTGGGGTGCTAGAACCCACACAGACCACAGGGTGAGCACCCCTGCTGGCCTCACTAGCACCTCTTCCAGCAGCAACCTAGTTTCCCCAGGAGGTCTTCCATCCAGGTACAAACCAGGCTCAACCTTTCAGTGGGCAACCAGTCTTCGGCTACAGGGTGATATGACTTCCATTTAAAATGCCATTTTCATCACAACCAACAATTTTGCTGCTAATATGTTTTTTTCCCCCTTAAAAGTTTATATTTATTTATTAATTTGACTAGCAAAGATGTGTTAGTTGGGATGATATGATGTGTGATAAAAACAAATAAAAAATAAGGTAAATAAGGTAAATACTGCATATTGTGTAATTTCCAAAACAGACATGTCATTTTTGATCAAATTATGAAAATATTGTTGAACTGTGTGTATTTAAGACACAGGTGCTTATTGTTGAGTAAACACACTGGGGCTTGAGTTTCTTTGTGAATAAACGCTATAAATACCTGTCCAAAGTGCCCTCTCTGACCACCAGAAAGAAAAGGCTCCCAAGCACCAAGCTACCCAGTACAAAGAGCCTCTTCCTCAGCCACTGCTGCTGTAAAAGAAGCATCACCCTCCATCAACAGTCTTCCTCAGCCTGCATGGATACACACACAAACATATAAACATGATTTATGTATACATACATGGCTGCAACAACTAGGTGTGCTGCAGCTCCCCCTGCCAACAGCTAGGAAATTTAAGATGATAAGACTTTTCCACCTTTAATAATAATGGTGAGTCAAAAATATTCACCAGAATCTATGTCTGATAACATAAGAAATGTTGATGATGGTCTCACTTGAGTGAGATATCCATGTTAATGCTAACAGCTGCAGGACTGCTGCAGCATCTGAACATGGGCCCTCTGCTAATCTCATTATTGCTGCAACCAAATAAGAAGGGATAAAAACATTAACACAGTGCTTTCAACTATGTAATCACAATTTTCCAAGTGAATGTTTTGTTGATTAAACATTTTTCTACTCTTTTCAGAGTTGTTTGACAGTGGAGGTGGCTACACTATGATGTGAAGATGGACTGTGTGTTTTGCTTGGCATGTTGCCAAGCTGTAGAGTTAAAACATATTATATTTGAGCAAGGGGAGACATATAGGCTTTTTGTGGAAGGTGTTTTTTCCAACTGGCACAGAGCCACATAAAAATTTACATTGCATGAAAAATTGCCATTTCACTAAGTCATTGTCAGGGTACTTGCTGGATTAAACCAAACGCCAATAAACCCAATTTGACATTGCTGCTAAACAACAGTTTTGTTCTATTGCATTCTTAGGGAAAAACGGTCTGTCTTTTAGAGGTGACACCACTTGGGATGGCGTGCTGTAATAGTGGATTATGGAACAAACCTACACTCTGCCAAAGGAAAGAGAATGGATGACAAGAAGTGCCAACTGGATGAGTGACACAGTCCAGAACAAGATTATTTCGCATTTTGCGCATGTTGTTTAGAGAAAAATTATATATTTTGTGCCTCGGATTGTGATTTCTGTGGAAGAATAGCGGATTGTACAACGGACATCAGCACTTCAAAACAGTTTTCTTGCAGTCCTCAGTATGTAGACATTAAACTTTTATAACTACTCTGACATTACTGCGGAGACACTGTTCATTTGGGTGAAAGACCTTTTTATGAGACTTAACATTCCTATATGCCATCTTCAGGGATACTGTTTAGATGGTGGTAGTATGTGGTATGTCAGACCACTTGTCTGGTGTTCAGGCACATCTTCTGTATGAGCATTGCAGTAGTCGTTCTCTTGGTCTTGTACTTCAATTAAAAATTTTGTCCAGGGTGTTAGTGTTCTTATTAAAGAATCAGAAAAATGCAAACAGCTCTGAATCATTGTTTGGCTGTGAATGTCATCGTCAACCTTTTGGTCTTATGCCCAATGAGATGGTATGTGCAAACTAAAGTGATTCAGTGCTCTTATTCATCATACCTGGAGATACTGACTACAGTTGAAACTTTGAAGGAGGACAAATGAGTAAAATGTTATACAAGAGCCAAAATACATGGACTTTACAAACAAGTACTTTAAGGCACAACTCTCTTCAGTCTTTGCTGTCAAGCACTATTTCAGCCATGTGAGGCAATGGGAAAGAGCCTGCAGGGTTAAAAGTACACAATAAATCATGACTTACAAGTCACTAAATGCTGCAGCGTTGTTATAGAGAATGCCCACTTAACACACACACACACACACACACACACACACACACACACACACACACACACACACACACACACACACACGCACGCGCACGCACGCACGCACGCACACACACACACACACTAAAAGTGAGCTAATTCACTCACACTTAATGAATTATTTTACATTTATATTTTTTTATTTACTAAACACTTCAATCTAAACAACTTACAATGAGGAATATAACAAAGTGACTTAGCATAAGCAGGCAATAACATGCTTACTCTGTTTTAGATCATTTGTAGAACTTGCAAATGCAGTAAGACTGAACATGCTAGAAGTCTGGCTAGAAGAACAATGCATTAATTCAGTCCTAAAACGACAAGAGCATACACTACTTTGGAAAAAATTAATGGCCTCTTAATAAATCAGAGTTTTAATGATTATACTATTAAAATACTATACATAATAGTAATAACAGTAATATTTATTGTGAATCTACTGTATAATGTAGAAAGGTGCTGTTTTCATATAAGGTAAAGAAATTAAATTTTTCTTGTAGTTAACTGTTAGCTAGCAATAAAAAAAAAGGCTCCCAACGGGAGTGGGTGTGTGAGAGAGGAACAGCCCGGTCTGGCGGCGTGTGATGAGGCACACCTGACGTGAATGAAGCATCTGCTGAAATGCCAAGCACGCCTCTCCTCGAGAGACCGGTCTCTTCCCCGTGTATGCACGCTGGTGTCCTCGTGGGTCCAGAAAGGGTGCGTTGAGGGGAACCGAGCGCCGCCAAAGTTACGAGCTGCCGGACCCGAGGTCTGGACGAGTACCGCACCTGTGAGACGGCTGACGGGCCAGGATGCCGGGCCGTTTAATTCCTGGAAGTGGCGTGAGTGGAGGAGGACGAAGCCACCGGCCCTCGTGCCCCGGACCTGAGAGGGGAGCGTGTGCGGCAGCCGGACTCCGCTCCTTACCTGGAGCCTTCCTTCTCGAACACTGCCCCTCCTTCACGGAATCCCCAACATGAAGAGGACACCAGATTCCCTGTTTATTTTGGACACTTTCCCCCTTTTGGACACTTTTTTTTTTTATGCTTACAGTTTTTTACAGACGCTAGGACACATTTCTCAATACTTAGGTCACTTTTGCAAAACTCTTCTCCTAACCGACTTTCAGCTTGGCAAAGCAGTTCATTTCACATTCAAAATGCACTACAACTACCAAAACATTTTATTCAGGTGTCAAATAAACTCATTCTTCCAGAACACTGGCAAAAGTTGACAGCTGACAAACACACTTTGTCACCCACAAAACAATGACCTAAAAACACTAACAACATGTAGCATTACACAGTGTTTTCTTGTGTAAAACAAGGACACATCTCTGTTTATAATTGCAATATATATTACTGGAATGAATCAGACATGATGCAGAATTCGTCAATATTTTATGTTGTTTATTTATTTTTATTTGGGTCCATGTTTACATCACAATACAAACCTATTCAGCAGTTGTCTCCTTTTGTAATGAAATTGAAAGAGTAACACCTGTGTAGATGTTCATCTACAATGAGAATCAGCTGGGGCTGGTTAAACTGCATTTTTAGATTTGAAATATGTATCATTTTGCTGTCTTATTCAGATTTGCATTATGTTATTGTTTTGAACATAAGTTTAACAGTTTTGAAAACAGTAAGTATGTGCAAAATGTCCTGTACGTACAAAGATTTTTGGCAGTTGTTGTGTCTGAGTGAGAAAAGAATTCATGAAATTTGAGAGATGTAGTCATTGAATGCATTTTGTGCCAAAACAATGATAATTGATCCTCAGTTTAGCCCACATAGACTTCTGTTGTGCTCACTGTGTGAAGTTTTGCAAAAGTGACCAAAGTATTGAGAAATGTGTCCTAGCGTCTGCAAAAAACTGTAATAAAAGCCTTTCTGAGGCCTGACGCCACAGACACTGTGTCTGTTGTTTGCTCTTCCCGCCACAACACACACTCTTTGCTGTTGATTGTTAGCCTGAAACGTTTTCCTAGTTTCCTTGTTCCCTTGGTTTCTTGCCTTGCCTTCACGCCTTGCCTATGTGTTTTTGATCTTGGACTATTTCTGTGTTTTGATTGTTTGCTGCCCATGACCTTGCACCTGTTTGTTGGTTTACTCTCCTGGATTATTCTTTGAATGTTATTGTTTGCTGGTGATTTACCCTGCCCGTCTGACCACGCTCTCTTAAATAAAACTAGTATTTAGATCCACAACTCCGGTGTCGTGCTCCCAATGTTACAATTGTGCATTAAACATAATTTTTATTCCCTCGATCAGGATTTGAACTTATATCCCATTTAATACAAAATAAAAAGGAAACAACTATACCACTATAAAAAGTGCCATGACTTTCACTGGTACGTTTCAATACATAAATAAATATAAAATAAATAAATAAAAAATTGATTCATGACACCCCTATGAATTTTACATATACACAGAGTTCATGCAAAGTGCCATCTCATAGATAATTACTGCTAAAGCCAAAGAGATTTCAGCAGATCTGCTGTACTCACAGGTGGAGAGTGACAAAGGGATGTCATTAACTAAAAACAGGTGCTGCTTAGCTTTCATATCTAAAAACACAGCACCACAAAATCATCCATCTGCCATTTACAACACATAATGCTGTTAGAAGATGAGACAGTGTGTTAGCACTTTATCTTCAATGCTGGCTCTAAAGATAAGTAACACACTTACTAAAGTTTTTATCCTATTTTATCTGTTTACTTGGATGTCATGTGTCAAAAAAGTTTGGAAACCCCTGAATTGGTACTTTCGAAATGAAGCAATATATGGAAAACCACGCAGGAAACAGAAACTGATGATGAAACAGATGAAGGAAGTGTGCATGTAAGTTCTATGGAGTGATGCTGATGAAGTGTAATGGAGTAATGTGACCTCATACCTCATTCTAGCACACACAAGATTCTGTCATCCCTTCTTAAATATTGAGTGTTCTTTGTCTGATGGAGCACTTGGCTGATGTTCACATGAGATGAGTCACACCATTAAACACAATGACCTGCCGTGGCGTCACTTAGACCATGACAATAGTCCTTAGTTTTATATTTAAAGGAGGAACGCCATGCAACTTGCCATTCCTTGCCATTCTGTGCAAATGGAGGATCCCTGAAGAGAAGGTTCTGAAGTTGAAGCCGAAGGTCCTGAAAATGGGGAACATAAACTTTTTTTTTTTTTTTTTTTACTGCTGGTATTTCCAAACTCTCTGAAATTCCCATCTCTCAGAATTTACTTTTTTCCCTCTTTTTTTTTTTTGCTTTTCTTTGGTTAGGTTCTTAGGTTGGGGTTAATAAAAAAAGTTAGCACAAAATCAAATACACAGAGGCAGTGTTGGTCGTATTGTGATGCCACTATGCTGTTTTCTTTTCTATTTACCTCAGAATCTTTCAACTGAGCAAGAGTTGTTGGGGCTCTGATGGAGTTTTTCACACAACAGTTTACATAATGTCTTGTTTCCTTCTCTCAGGCAACCATGGTTACATTGAGTAATCGGACGTTCCCTTATCGACATGTCTCTTGACATTATGTATGGGGAATGTATGGTATCTCACAAATGTGAGTACTCCCCTGCTGAAAAAAAAACTGCTAAAACCAGCCTTGGCTGGTTGGCTGGTCTTGGCTGGAAGTAGCTGGTTTAGGCTGGTCAGGCTGGGAAAGTGGCCAAAACCCCTTTAAAACCAGCCTGCTGACCAGCTAAAACCAGCCAACCAGCCTAGGCTGGTTTTAGCTGTTTTTTTCAGCAAGGGACCCCTCACTTTTCAGCAACCATTTTAGTATATCTTCTCAAGGGACAATACTATAGATATTAAACTTGGATATATTTTAGAGTAGTCAATGTGCAGCTTGTATAGCTTGTCCTCTGAAAATAACTAAACATACAGCCAGTATTGTCAAAATAACTGGCAACAAAAGTGAGTACACCCTAAGTGATAACAGCAGTATATTATTTAACCATGCAAAGCCACATGACTTATTCATCATGTTAATGTTTTTGTCTGCTTGACAGCACCATACAAAGTTGTGTATCTTGTATTAGAGCAGTTAAAATTAGGTGCTTTAAGTACAATTCTCTTATACTAACCACTGGATGTTCAACATGGCAATCTCATGGCAAAGAACTCTTTGGGATTTGAGAATTAGAATTGTTGCTCTCCACAAAGATGGCCAAGGCTATTAGAGGTTCAGTAACACCCGGGATTGTTAGGCTGCATTAATTAGGTCAACCAGAACAGGGAACACTTCCCATAACACCTGATGTACTAGTTGTATCGTAAGAACAATGACATCTACGCTAATATTAGTCTGTTTCATTCTTATTCTGAGGTCACCGTAGCCACCAGATCCAGTCTGTATCCAGATCAGATGGTTACTGCAGTCCCCGGATCCAGTCCGTACCCAGCCCAGATGGTGGATTAGCACCTAGAGATGACCTCTACAGCCCTAAATGTCAGCAAAGACTATGTCAACTAGATAAGCCCCCTCACCTAGACGGCCATTGGCGCAAGACCACAGGAACCCAATGAGTCCTCTGCAATTTGACTTGCTGGAACAAACTGCTGGTTTTGTCTGGCCAGAGGAGAACTGGCACCCCGACTGAGCCTGGTTTCTCCCTAGGTTTTTTTTTCTCCATTTCTGTCACTGATGGAGTTTTGGTTCCTTGCCGCTGTCACCTCTGGCTTGCTTATGCCGAGCTCAGACTGCATGATTTTAGCCCCGATTTAGACTTGCCGACAGGTTTTGAGAAATCGCTGACAAATGCCCGAAATCACAGGCAAATCGGTGCTCGTTCACGCGAGTGATAATCACACAGTGTGAACTATCAAAGATCTCTATCTGAGAGAATCGCCGACGTGTCGCCGACACCCGTGAGATATTTGCCATGCCGACACCCGTGAGATATGTGGCATCTGTACCTGTCGGCGATTCAAAATCATGTCGTGTGAAAGGTGATCTGACTGAAAATAACATCAGCGATTACCTACAGCCAATGAGACAGCAACATCCAGGCCAGCGGGAAGTTGGGGGAGGAGTTACGAAGGTATAGACCACAATATCAACAAGCATAGCTTCGGCTTGTTTCTTTTCGCTGCAAATGAGTGCACATGCAATTTGTATGACAAGCTTCTTGCGGGCTACCAATTTTTTATAATAATTTTTTATAATAATTTATAAAAGTTGTCTGTGATTCTTCCTATTGTAAAGTCATGCAGTGTGAAAAGATCGGTGACGCAATTGCTTTGAAAATCGTGCAGTCTGAACTTGGCATTAGTTGGGGACACTTAATTTCCAGTGATATCTTATATTATTTTAACTGATCTGAGCTGGTTTTAGGATCTTTACTTCAGGTACTGTACTTAAGTACATTTTTCAAGTATCTGTACTTTACTGGAGTATAGTTTTATTTTGAGTTTGTCCAAAATGGTCTGATACTTTAATAAAGCAATGATATCCTTTGTATGGTCATGTTTTCCACTTCCTGCTACAATAAAACAACCCCATAACACGACTGGTCCACCTCCATGTTTGATGATGGAGATGGTGTTCTTCTGCGTATAAGCTTGGCCTTTTTTGCACCAGACATACCTCTGATCCATACATCCAAAAAGTTCCAGTTTGGACACATCACTCCATAAAACATTCTTCCAGAACTCCACAGGTCTATCCAAATGAATTTTGGCATGTTCAAGTCAGTGTTGTTTTTGACAACCATCTTAGATTTAGTCTTAGTCTTTTGGACTAAAATGCTTCTTAGTTTTAGTCAAATTTTAGTCACTTCTATATGTGATAGTTTTAGTCCAATTTTAGTCGACGAAAAGTCAAAAAGGTTTTAGTCTAGTTTTAGTCGACGAAAAGTCAAAAAGGTTTTAGTCTAGTTTTAGTCAAAAAAAGGGAAAAAAGTAGTCTTTTAACAAATTAATGTAGGTCAGTAAGTATTTTGCTGTTGGGTAGTGTCACTTATAAGTTCTGAAAATAGCAGATCTATAGTTCAACACAATGTGAGCTTCCGGATCGACTATTTTCACCAATGATTACAATAATGAAGGAATGTTTTAGAACAGGGATTCTCAACCGGTGGGCCGCCCACTAGTGGGCCTCAGTGATCCTCCAGGTGGGCCGCGAGATGGCTTAAAATTAATTTAAATATTATCCTAAAATGATCAAAGCACGCCTCTTTCGTGTTCTGTGACTGATTACTTTGGACTCGGCGCAGCAAGCCTCATCGCACTGTTAAATACAGACTGAACGGCGGCTCAAAACTTCCAACTGCTGCACGCAAGCGTCATCAGAGACCTGCAAGGGACCAGAGTATGTGAGCGGAGTGGAGCCTGCAGCGGCAACAGTTTCCCCTCCGCGCTCCGTGCATTTAATAATCACTCCGCTCCGGGTTCATTATTTCCCGCTCCCGCTCCACTCCTCGCTCACTGATATCAGAAACACCGCTCCGCGTCAAAAAGCAAAAAAAAAAAAAAAATCAGTATGTTTGAAATATAACAGTCCTGTTCATAACATGTATTAAAATAAACAAATATATAAAATAAAATAACAGGAGAGTTTGGAACACTACTGTGCAAACTTTATTCCTACCACATGCCAAGCTAATAACTGTTAAGGAAGCAGACTGACAAACAGGTAAGTGCAAACGAGTTAGAGTTTATTGATTTTCAGCAGAGCAGTTGCAGAAGGTGGCGTGCAGAACCGGGTAAGTCAACTGTCCAGATATTTGGTGATGAGTGGATGTGAGGTGGATGGGTGACGTGGAGTTCTTTTCCTTTTTGCAGGAACGATGATCGGAGGGCGTCGAGGAGAAGGACTGGACGCTGGCTTATGGCACACACACACACTGGAGGCGGTGATCGACTGACGAGACAGACTGACTGGGAATAGAAGACAGGACAGGTAAGTAGTCACAGGTACGTATCAAAGTAACCTCTAGAATCCGTGTTGGAACGTAGAGATGAGTCCGCTTTCGCAGCAACGAGCCCGGACCAAGAGTGGTGTGTTCTGAGGGCTCTTATAGTGCATGGTGATCGTTTGCAGGTGCGCGTGATTGATGGGATGCAGGTGACGGTGATTTGTGATGAGCTGAGACTGACTGATGCGTTACATATCGCCCCCCTCCCGGAAAGGTGCGTCCTCGCGCCTAAACGGATACAACAGCGGAGGGAGGGTGGGGGTTCTGGTGGCGGGTATGCAGCAGGAGGAGAGGAGAAAAAAGACCAGAGCCAGAGGAGCCGGATGGCGGTCCAGAGCCCAGCCAGGATGACGCCCCAGGGCGGAGTCGAGGGAGGGAGGAGCCATGGTGGGGAGTTATCCAACAACACCCTGGGGCCGAGCGACGGAGACGAAGCCTCTGGTTGGAGTGAGCCCGGTGCGGCCGAGCAGATGGAGAGCCAGGGTGACACTGCAGGTCTGGAGGGCCGAGGTAACGCCGATGGCTCAGGGGACCGAGGCAGAGCTGGGGCTCCGGAAGACCGCAGTGACACCGGAGCGACAGAGGACATAGGCGGAGCCGGAGGGAAGGAGGAGCCTGACAGAGCCGGAGGGACGGAGTGACGAGGTGGAGCCGGAGGAATGGAGTCCCGAGGCAACGGATGGTCAACGACTGACCAAGGCGGGGCCGGAGAGACGAGGGAGCCTGGTGGAGCTGGTGGGATGACGGGCCATGGTGGAGATGAGGGATCCAGGAGCCAAGGCGGAGCCGAAGGGTCGGAGGACCGAGGTGGAGTCCAGGACTCGGAGGATGTAGGCCGGAACTGGGGAACGACACGCCTTGGCGGAGCTGGAGCCTGGATGTCCCACGATGGAACCACACTCCTAGGTGGTGCTGCCTGAGGGTGAGCTGTGGGACAGACAGGCTGTGGCAGAGACAGGGCTGAAGGACTGGCTGGCTTGCGTGGAGGCGGGAGAGGGTGGCTGGGTGGGAACTTTGGAGACATAGACGAGCTGGGCGGAACCAGCGGGGATTCTGGAAGACAGGAAGAGACTGGCAGAGATTCTGGACGGCTGGATGGAACTATCGGAGACTCTGGAAGACTGGATGAGACTGGCGGAGATTCTGGACGGCTGGATGGGACTATCAGAGATTCTGGAAGAGATTCTGGACGGCTGGATGGAACTATCAGAGATTCTGGATGACTGGATGAGACTGGCGGAGATTCAGGACGGCTGGGCGGAACCAGCGGGGACTCAGGACGGCTGGGCGGAACCAGCGGGGATTCAGGACGGCTGGGCGGAACCAGCGGGGATTCAAGACGACTGGGCGGAACCAGCGGGGACTCAGGAGGACTGGGAATAATCTCGCCAAACCAGTCAATTAGATCCACTTCAAAAATTTCCAATAGCTCCTCATAATAACCACCACAGCTCAGTTGCAGCTCACCCTCAGGATTAGGAGTGTGGGCGGGGCTTCCCTCTAAGCCCTCGATCTCCACAAGGACTCCCACGGTGACGCACATCTCAGCCGGCTCACACACCTAGTCAGTCGCGATGTCCTCTGTCGCTTTAAGAGCGGCAGATCGTGGCGCTGCGGCTGCGGCGGGCTCTGGCTGGTGCTCCGTGCTGCAGGGTGGTGACAGCTGGCTGGGCTCTGGATCGGGGTTGCACATTGTGCTCTGCTGATGCTGTCTGTAGGTCCGGGCTTCTGTTAAGGAAGCAGACTGACAAACAGGTAAGTTTATTGATTTTCAGCAGAGCAGTTGCAGAAGGTGGCGTGCAGAACCGGGTAAGTCAACTGTCCAGATATTTGGTGATGAGTGGATGTGAGATGGATGGGTGACGTAGAGTTCTTTTCTTTTTTGCAGGAACGATGATCGGAGGGCGTCGAGGAGAAGGACTGGACGCTGGCTTATGGCACACACACACACTGGAGGCGGTGATCGACTGACGAGACAGACTGACTGGGAATAGAAGACAGGACAGGTAAGTAGTCACAGGTACGTATCAAAGTAACATCTAGAATCCGTGTTGGAACGTAGAGATGAGTCCGCTTTCACAGCAACGAGCCCGGACCAAGAGTGGTGTGTTCTGAGGGCTCTTATAGTGCATGGTGATCGTTTGCAGGTGCGCGTGATTGATGGGATGCAGGTGACGGTGATTTGTGATGAGCTGAGACTGACTGATGCGTGACAATAACATTGTCAGCATTAAAGAGTATAATTTCTGCTTTTTGCAGTGCAAAGTTTGTAATGAAAATAACAATATGTTTTCATCGTAGTTATTTCTACTCATTCGAAATCGGATACCATTACATTTGTTTTAATGCATTATTGACAGAGCAATTGTGTGAGAATAAGTGTTGTTCACCTAAAAATACTCAGTATCTAGAAGCCACAAACTAATTCCTTGTGAACTATAATTCACCGCTCATGTCTATTGCCGTGATAATAGCCTTCACATTCTTTCTGATTTGTGTGATCCATCTCTATCAAGCTAGCTAAATTCAATTCAATTCAATTCAAGTTTATTTGTATAGCGCTTTTCACAATACAAATCGTTGCAAAGCAGCTGTACAAAAAAGTAGGCTACTACAATATATTTAGTAGCTTATTAAATATGTTTAACATGTGAATTCTTGCTTAATATGCAGTGATATTACGGACAGTTGGCGTGAATTGTACTCATGATGGAGCGGTGGTGGAGCGCGTGAAAACCACGACGCTCCGACTTTTCAAAAATCCGCTCCTCCCTCCTTTCAAAATCACACCGCTCCGCTCACATACTCTGTCAGGGACAGATTTTTTAGTCCCGCGCCTGCCTGCCGCTTCCCGCAGAAATGTAGGCTATGTTATTTTGTCCCGCTCCGCCCGCGACATTCGTGTTTTGTCCCACTCCCGCCAGCAAAAGCCAGCATAAAAGTAACCTATACCCCCGTGGGAAAACAGGTCTCTCCGTCATCTCTTTGCTGCATAAAACAAACCCTCGCGCTAATGTGAAGGTAAAGACGATCAGAGTAATAGTAACTTGCGCGTAATGTATGACACACCTATATCGGAGTCTAGGAATGCATTAGTCCGCTATTGATTGTAGGATTTCAGCGCGAATCAGACAATTTAAGAGAGTCGATTAGAAGTTAGAACACTTCTACAGACGTACATTCCACAAGAGGCCCGTCATAAATCTGACGTTTGATAGCCTGGCGCCAGACCGCCAGCCTGAAGCAAACCTAACTTACTAAGAACTCGCAAAATTAACACAAAGACACTTCTTCATAATCAAATCCTTCGAATAAGGAGATTGTCAAATTTGGAGCAAGTAACCAAGATTAATGGTCAAAGAGATGCACATTTTGAACATCACATGATTAAAGTCATTAGCGATATGGTTGGTTTTCCCCCACACACAGGACACAACGGAAATTCCTTCCCTAAACTTTTGACCTCCCAGCTTAGAGAACAGACCCTCACAGAAGGGCACAGAAAACTGTCTATTGATGTACATATGCGTCTAAAATGTGCTAAAGAACTAAGGAGCAACTCCTCATTTCTATGTATAACTTCCTATCATATATGTAACCCACACATTTGTCTATTATGTTTTAATCACTCATTGTGTATGTCCCTTTTGATAACTATTGAATAGTTTAATGGTTTATATTGATGTTTGATATGTCTGAGTTGGAAATTGCATTCTCAAAATGTTCCTGTAATTCAATTCTTTGCGAAATGTATTATAGTCTTGTTATAGAAATCATGTCCAAATTTATCTCTGCAAAGAGCGGGAATTTGGGATCACGGGACTAATAAGATAACATTGTGATTTATGGTTGGTAGGAGGAACCAGCAGTCCACTGGACTTCGGACATTGTTCTAATTGGTCAAGACACCATTTTGGGATGTGTCCAAAAGCTGAGTTTAAATACCAAGGACACCCTCAAATCTCGCTCTTATCTCTTGCAACTCTTCTTACTCCTTACAACGCTCTTCACGTGCTTCGCGCCGCCGCGTCTCGACGCCGCCTGGCCTGAATGCCAGCCTCCTCATCTAAAGGAAACATGAGGAGATCACCACACTTCTATCTTTTTCTTTAATCCTTTTTTTATTTCTTTCCGTTGAGAGTTTCGTTTCTAGTTAAGTTTGTGCAAGCCGTGACCGACCTAAACGTCTTCGCTGACCTCAACTTCAACAGCACGCAACTCTCATATCCAGCCAACGCCCAAGCACACAAAGGACCACAGAACCAACCAATCAGCAACCTCGGGAAAGCCCCTTTTTGAAGCGACGCAACCAAAGGAATTCCCAAAGGCAACGCGCAAGTAACCTCCAGAATCTTACTGAACTGGTGCATTTTGATATAAAGTTTAATAACCTCTTTGAGAGACTCAATACGAGGGTTAATTAAGTGATTGATGGTTGTTCAGGTCTAAGCAAATGCACATTGCTATAACTTGGGACTTCATATTTTCATTCCTTTAAACTCATTCTTTCCTCACTTTCTCTTTCTGCAACCTGTGTGAATGCGTGTGTTTATGTTAGTTTGTATGTGTTAGGTTTATCCATTAAAATCATATTTTTATTAGAAAAGATAAGTATCTTGTGTTTTGTGCTTACAAGTTAATGTCTTAAACTGCTGATTTTGCTACTGTGCTAATATATAGTGTTTTCACTATATTCTGGATAGTAATATCCATCGCAGAGTTTCTGTTACGGCTTGTGAATGAATCGCAGGTCGACTCTTGAACAGCCGTAAAACAGCGATTCTGTAGAAATTCCCTATTGAATCATATTCGATTTCCCTTTGAGCTAAATTATAAATTATATGTGTAATTAATCCCTTTTACAATCTTACATGATTCACAAACTATTCATGCTTTCGGGGCTCTGATCCATAGAATTTTTGCGTGAAATTTCAAAATATTTGCATGGATGTCAAAATGAAGGTCCTGTGAGTGTTTTATAATAAATGCTCACCCATAGAGATGGATCTTGTGAGGGTCAGTGGTGTTTATGCACATATGAGCACCAGCATCAACAGATTTAGAATGTATTTGCTGTATTTTTCATTTGTTTATTTTGTAATGGATACAAACAGTTGATATTCAGTCAGTCCAGTTCAAAGGGACAGGTTTAGTGAGTGGTCTTTTGGCATCTCCCTGTTGTTCTGTTTGGCAGGTTCACTTACTTTGAACCTGTTTTTTGAAAAAAATTACTCTGAAGTTATAAAGAATGTTTGAATTAAAGAATTCAGTAGCTTTAAATGTATCTCTCTCTCTCTCTCTCTCTCTCTCTCTCTCTCTCTCTCTCTCTCTCTATATATATATATATATATATATGTTGAAAAGTTAGAACTCAGCAGAGGGTTTTCTTTTAAATTCAGCTGAAATTTAAAGTTTGTTTGTTTGAGTTTTTTTTATAACATGCAGTAGAAGAATAAAAAGGCAAAACAAATGTTTTGGTTAATAAAAAAGTTTTAAAAAATAAACACTTTTAGAGGAAATGTCAGGCATAGGAGGGCCTTACAAAATTGACCCGAGAAGAAGGTGGGCCCCGGCATAAAAAAGGTTGAGAACCCCTGTTTTAGAACATAAAAGACAAACAAGGATGGAATGCTAAAACGGCTTGCCATACTAGTATAGCAAAGAGTATTTAATGCTAAAACGGCTTGCCATAGCGTCAGATACTTTTTAAGTTTTAACTGGCATACACAATAAGCAGAAATGTCATGCATTTTAAACGTCTGACGGACCACCCACTAACATTTTCGTCTATTCTCGTCTCGTCAACGAAAACTCACACACGTCTCGTCATGTTTTAGTCATCAACGAGCCATTTTTATCTCGTCATCGTCTCGTTATCGTCATGAAAAAAGTGGCGTCAACGAAATGATTTCGTCATCGTCATCGTTGACGAAAACAACACTGGTTCAAGTCAGCCTTTTTGTTCTTCTTGGTCAAGAGTAGTATTCAGCAAGATTCCTCAACATGAAGACTACACTTGTCTAGTGTTTATCTTATTCACAGGATTGAAATGTTTTTCCTCCTATTGTCGGGTCATCTTGCAAGTCTTTGGCTGTACATTGCAAGTTTTTTCTCAGTTGATCTGATCAAACATTTTATGATATTGTGCTTTTTTGTTCAACAGCCTCAAAGGTTTTCTGGTTCAACACACTTTAATCTAAGGAATACGGCTGCTAGCTGTGTCTCTAGGGACTTGTAATGTCTCAGAAGTCTTCATGTAGTTTTAGACTTTCTAATATAGCAAACTATTTCTTCTCTATTGATTTTGTGTGAGCTTTGTTGACTTTACCATATTTGCTACTCATCTTCATCACATGCATGGGCAAAGAGTATACTATGTGTAACACCCTAAGCTAATTCCATTCTTAAGACAATTTTTATAAGACAATTTTGTAACTTACCATAAAAATAACTGTCCTAAAACAGCAATGTTGAATAGGGGTTGAATAATTCTGACATAGCTGTGTTATTAAAAAAAATCCTATAACTCAAAAACATTACATTATATATTGACATTATCACTTTTAATATGCCAGAAAACTGATGTAGATGCAATTTAGTCCTGGATCTTCAGAAAGAGCCAAAATCATTTGGAAAGTACTACAGTCTCTGGGGGGGCTGAATAATTTTGATTGCAACTGTATAAAACAACAATGCAGGAACAACCAAGACAAAAACATTGTCTCAGTGAGGATAGAAGGCCAAAATGTTGAGAAAAAGATGCATTTTTAAATTTGTCATGATTAACATGAATGTAGCCTAATATTTACATTAATAAATCAGATGACACTACTCACTCCTGTTACCATTACCCAGTTATATGAGTATATGATATACAGTATGAGTACATGAATAACTGAAAGTAACAGGATTGAGGTTTTAGGATAAAATTAGAAAATACATATAATATTGTCACACCCTTGGACTGACTATTTTGGTTTCTCCCATTGTCTTTTGTTTGGTTTCTCCCATGCCCATATTTGGACTACACCTGTCTTTGTCAATTACTCACCCTTTTTAAGTCTGTTTATTTTCCTGGTTCCTTGTCCGGCTACTTACGTTACACCTGATGTCTCCTTTGTTGTGTGTGTGTTCTCCAGCGTTTCCTGTGTGTTTTACTCTGCCAGTGGATTAAAATCATTTTATGTACTCCTTCGTCGTGTTGCCCATTCCTACACACACGTTGTGACAGATAGCCAGAGCGTGGGGCGTGTTTCCCCCCATTTTTGTTTCTCGTTTTTCACAGTCTTTTATTTCCGTTCTGTTTCCTGATTTGGATCCCCTCCTTCACCTAGAATTCCTTCTCCTCATGCTGAAGCAGGGGGTGAGATCGCTCAGGGCTAAACCAGGATGTTCCAGATGCTAGCTAACACCACCAGCTACCCGGACGACATGCTTTGTGCGTTCTATGATGCCAGCTTAAATATGGCGTACAGAGCGCTGTAGTCCGAGGAAGGCCCTTGAGTGAATTTCGCCGCTTTTGTGGAGTGGTCACTGGTGAGAAACAGATCTTCGTTCCCCGCCTGTGCCCTGGAGAAACTTGCCAGTGCCACTCCGGACCCAGAGCTCAGCCAGCCACCACCCTGACATGCGGGGCAAGAGCCAGAGCCCACCGACGACGGAGAGCCAAAGCCTGCCACGACCATCAAGCCATCTCCACTAGGAGCGACAGAGCTGCGGATCGCCGCTGAGCCTGAGCTGCACAACCCGTCGGACCAGGTGCGAGAGCCGGCCAGCGACGGTGGATGTTTCAGTGGGCCGTGAGAGTGCTGAGGGCAGCACCGCCCACTGCATCGCCGCTGAGGGTGAGCTAAAGCTGGACCTGGGAAACTTGGACTTTGAACAAGATTTGATTGATTTCTCTGAGAAAATAATCATTGAACTTCCTGTGTACACTGAACTGTCTGCCTTTGTGGATTACCTACCCACCCACCCTCCCTCAGTTACCCCCGTCTAGCAGTGCTGCTTCAACCCTGCCACTGGTACTTCCTGTAAGCCCCTCAGCTCACCCTCAGCTCACCATCTGCGCGGTGGGTTCGCCGTGGGTCTGCCAGTTTCCATCGGTGTCATGGCTGGAGAATCCCTCTTCTTCGCCTCCAGCCTCAGAGTCCTGGACTCCGCCTCGGCCCTCCGATCCTGCGGCTACACGCCGGCTCTCAGCTCCTTCGTCTCCACCATCGCCTGTCGGTCCACCAGCTCCACCAGGCTTCATCGTCCCTCCGGCTCCGCCTTGGTCGGTTGTCGTCCCGCCTTCGCCTCAGAATTTCGGCTGCGCCTCGTCGCTTCATCCCACCGGCTCAGTTGGGCTCCTCCCTCCCTCCGGCTCCGCTGCAGACCTCCGGATCTCCGCCTTGGTCGCTAGAGCCTGGATCATTGTCTCTCTGTCTCCGCCTGGGGCTCTACCACCAGCTGCTCCGCCTCAGTTGGTCGGCCCCCTGGAGTCGTCAGCCCTTCCTCCACCATGGCTCCTCCCTCCATTGGCTCCACTGTGGGTCACCATCATGGCTGCGGCCTGGGTCTCACCTGGCTCCTCCTGCTCCAGATCCCTTGTGTCTCCTCCTTGGCTCCTCCCCCCATCATCACCTCCCTGGACTGTTCTGTCTACTCCTTGGCTCCTCTCTCCATCCGTTCCACCCTGGAACCCACTGATTGTCCTCCTCTCGGGAGTCCGTCCTCCACCAAAGCCCCCTCCAGAGACTGTGTGTTTTGTTTTGTCGGCGCCTACCGGGAGGGGGGTGTAATGTCACGCCCTTGGACTGTCTATTTTGGTCTCTCCCATTGTTTCCCCCTGTTGTTTGGTTTCTCCCATGTCCATATTTGGACTTCCTCCTAATCAGTGTTATCAGCTACACTCAATTAGTCACCCTTTATAAGTCTGTTTGTTTCCTGGTTCCTTGTCCGGCTACTTACACACAACAAAGGAGACATCAGGTGTAACGTGTGTTCTCCAGCGTTTTCTGTGTGTGTTTTACTCTGCCCGTGGATTAATTAAAGTCATTTTATGTACTCCTTCGTCGTGTTGCCCGTTCCTACACATTCATGACAAATATAGCCACATGGAATACATGCTAATATCATAAGGATACATAAATTATAGTGATTTACCAAAGATTTGTCTTTTTAAAATAAACATGTAACATCTAATGAATAATTTAGGTAACAGGACAATATATTTATATTAAAGCTCCCACCCACCACTACAATATCATCAAATATAGAGAAAAGAAAAGGAGATCACATGCTTTCGAACATTTCATTGCCAACAGAAGATCCAGATGTTGCAATATCCAGTCTAAAATGTCTTGTGGAATGGAAAATTTTCCCAGTTTTTTAGAGGGAAGAATGTGTTAGGGTAACAGGACCTGGGGAAAACCTGGTCCTCTTACCACTAAGATGTGTATTTTATCTAAAATATAATAGTTTAAGTTTAAAATAAATGTATTTAAAGCACAAAAATGCAAAATAAAAATTATTTCTGAATTATTTTAAACATTATATTTCATGGTAAAATGTAGCGTTACACACTGGGGACATGCACAAATGCTATATTTTTAGTGTTTCTGGTAGTTTTCTTATATTGTTAAATGATATATTTAAAATTTACAGTTAGATTAATGTGCAGGACACTTTGCTTAATAATAAATGTATTTTATAGTTATATTTGACTGAAAAAATCGTCCCATGCAGGTCTCTACCTTCAGGACAGGTTCGAAAACCTCTGTTCTAATGACTGGTAGTTTCTTGTCTACAGTGGACTTTTTTTTTATGAAGCTGATTTACAGTGACACTTAAAAGCTATAATTGTTTAATGCAATTTTTATGGACTCAATTCCATTCAAGAAGTGAAACTTGTATAATGTATACATTCATTCCACACAGACTGATATATTTCAAGTGTTTATTTCTTTTCATTTGGATGATTATACAGTAACTGACAACTAATGAAAACCCCAAATTCAGTATCTCAGAAAATTAGAATATTACTTAAGACCAATACAAAGAAAGGATTTTTAGAAATCTTGACCAACTGAAATTTATGAACATGAAAAGTATGAGCATGTACAGCACTCAATACTTAGTTGGGGCTCCTTTTGCCTGAATTACTGCAGCAATGTGGAGTGGCATGGAGTCGATCAGTCTGTGGCACTGCTCAGGTGTTATGAGAGCCCAGGTTGCTCTGATAGTGGCCTTCAGCTCTTCTGCATTGTTGGGTCTGGCATATCGCATCTTCCTCTTCACAATACCTCATAGATTTTCTATGGGGTTAAGGTCAGGTGAGTTTGCTGGCCAATTAAGAACAGGGATACCATGGTCTTTAAACCAGGTACTGGTAGCTTTGGCACTGTGTGCAGGTGCCAAGTCCTGTTGGAGAATGAAATCTGCATCTCCATAAAGTTGGTCAGCAGCAGGAAGCATGAAGTGCTCTAAAATGTCCTGGTATACTCAGCAGCAGTCCAGTCCTTTTGTCTTTAGCCCAGGCAAGACGCTTCTGACGCTGTCTGTTGTTCAAGAGTGGCTTGACACAAGGAATGCGACAGCTGAAACCCATGTCTTGCATACGTCTGGGCATAGTAGGGGTGTGCAAAGCAGCCGGTATTTGTATCTGTATTTGTATTTGTTGAGGGGGGAAAAGTATTTGTATTTGTATTCGAGTAAAATTCAAAATAGGTGTAAAATCCTGTTTTTTTTTGTGGGTTTTTTTGTGCGTTACACTTATAATTTACGTTATAATGTAAGTATTCTTTAATTATATCCATTATAATAATTATGTATATGCAATATTGGTTGATGTTTTTGAACATGTAACAAGGAACGCCATTGAAAAGAAAATAACATAACAGCCATTACCTCATCCATGGTTAAACCAACAACTAATAGAATACCATTGTGAACATTATGAACCCCACCACCACCCATCCTTGTTGGAGGACGCTGAACAGACGGAATAAAAACAAATAATACTTAAAAGAACTGTTCTTCTTCTGAATGAACTTCTTTCCCGTGGCGTCTGCCGTTGCTAAGCAACCATGACCTGATCTCTCAATGAAGACTCGGAAGCTTCAGCAAAGCATAAATGGATTTCCAGCATTAAAAATCGCTTGCAGTAGCTCTGCTATTAAATTTATTTTTAAATGGTTATTCATGTACAGATATGATAAGCTGTTCCTCCAACTTAGCTGTTTTTCAATGTTATTAAGGGAAAGGGTGAAGCTGATTGGTTGGTTCTGGTCACATGACCTGCGCTGCGCTTGTGGCATTCTGAAAAGTTGAGATGTATTTATTTGGATGCGGCGTGGACGCGCCTGGAAAAAACGAGCGCGTAGCACCGTGTGTGCGTCGCTTCCATTATGAGCGTGCATACCGGGCGTCTACATGTGAAACAACGAACTTGAGCGAGCATGTGAACGGCCCCTAATGGAATAATCTCCTGATCAAACTCTGCTTCCCAAAAGCTATAAACTTCCTCCAGAACCCAGTTAAGGTACAAAAATCTATTCAACAAAAATAGTGATGCAGTGAAGTCTTTTTTCACCCAGCCGAGTCTTCTCTGTTGCTGTGTGTAGCAGCCTGTGTCAGTCACCTCTTTTAACCCCACCCCCCTGAATGTCACTCACTCACGCGGACATGCACTGACTGCGGCCTCATGAAGAAACGCAGCTTTTTGATATAAAGTTTTTCTTGTTCCCGAATACAAATATTTTTTTAAGTATTTGTTTGAAGTATTCGTAAAAAACACGCTATTTGTGCCTTTCCGAATACCGTATTCGGGTTCGGCTCCACCCCTAGTGCATAGTGGTTCTTGAAGCACTGACTCCAGCTGCAGTCCACTCTTTGTGAATCTCCCCCACATTTTTGAATGGGTTTGTTTCACAATTCTCTCCAGAGTGCGGTTATCCCTATTGCTTGTACACTTTTTTCTTTTCCTTCTCTTCACCTCTCTATTAATGTGCTTGGACACAGAGCTCTGTGAACAGCCAGCCTCTTTTGCAATGACCTTTTGTGTCTTGCCCTCCTTGTGCAAGGTGTCAATGGTCATCTTTTGGACAACTGTCAAATCAGCAGTCTTCCCCATGATTGTGTAGCCTACGGAACTAGACTGAGAGACCATTTAAAGGCCTTTGCAGGTGTTTTGAGATAATTAGCTGATTAGAGTGTGGCACCAAGTGTCTTCAATACTGAACCTTTTCACAATATTCTAATTTTCTGAGATACTGAATTGGGGTTTTCATTAGTTGTCAGTTATAATCATCAAAATTAACACTAAATAAACACTTGAAATATATCGGTCTGTGTGGAATGAATGTATAAATTATACAAGTTTCACTTCTTGAATGGAATTAGT